>NC_046223.1:42166176-42471779 GCF_009819885.2 Catharus ustulatus | reverse complement strand
CCGGTAGGATAGAATTAATTCCTTGCTTTGCTTTGCTTGCACACATAGTCCTTTCTTTACCTATTGAACTGTCTTTATTTCAACCTATGACTCCTTTCACTTTGTTTCCCTCCCCCATCCTGTTGTGGGTGAAAGAGTGAGTGGCCCTATGGGGCCACTGAGTTGAGCTGTGAGTTGCCAGCTGAGGTTAAATCATGGCCCTGGTTAATAATCAAGGACTAAGGTCAACAGGGATGGAGCTGTTAAGCAGATACTGTGAAGAGCTACCCAGCTTGCTTCAGAATCACATGAAGTCCCTTGGTAGAAGCAGACCTCTGATGCTCTTTTCAGCTCTGGAACTTTTTGTTATGTCACACTACTCCCTGTGGAAATTACTAAAGAGCTCCCAGCACTGGGCCAACTGAGTCATCTCCTGACTGTTTCTGCTTTCCTTCCACAGGACTGTCATTGGGAACACTCGGTTCCCTCTTCCCAGCCATCTTCAGTTTATGGTCTCTTCATTATTGACACAGTTTGACCTCATTAACAATTCCCAGCCAGGCTTCTGTAACTGGCAGCAGAAGGGTCATCAACCAAACCACCAGACCATCATGCTCCTGATGCCATCTTTGCACCAGACTTTGTTGTCTTGGCCTCTGCAACCTGGGAGAACTGGTGGATGAGGGACTGGGTTCGGAGAGCAAAATCTCAGTTTTCAACTAACACCTCCTGCAATGTTTAGGTGGATCTTTACACATATAAACCATTTCTGCTTTTGTACTGGTCTAGAGGCTGCACACAAAGATGATGTGATCAACTTCCTCTTTTTCTGTAAATTACATATTAAGATATTTCTGTAATGTAAACAGGAAAAAAGATTAAAGAGTCTGAAATGTCCACAGTGGAAGAGAGAGAAAATATGTAAAAAATCCTTGTGGCATTCATGTCTTTGCCTCCATTTAGATACAAAAGAATCACCTGCAATGCAGTAAAAATACGGAAACAGCAGTTCTGCTCTCATTAGCAGGGTATATTCCCTCTATTGCTCTTGCAGAGAGTAAGGTAACAGCATACTTTCGTCTATTTGCAAGTTTGGTCAAAATATCAAGGGATGTGATTATCCTGCTTTAGCTGGCACTGATGTGTTCGCCATTTGAATACTCTGTGCAGTTCCTAGACTGAAGCACAAATGATTTTGAGAATCTGGAGAAAGTCTTGTTGAATTTCCATGAAACTGCTGGGAGCTGGAGCAAATGAAAGGCATAGAAAGGCTTGGTTTGCTTGGACTAGAGATAGAAGCAAAAAGGCATGGGAGGCTCTCACTGCAGTCTTTCACTACTGGAGGTAATAATGGAGGTGGAGACTCTCTCACAAAAAGGGGATGTCTGACTGCATTGATGTAAAAACAAACAAAGAAAAACCCAACATCCAATAAACTGCTATTGTAGGAAAACACTGCAAAAGATTTCAGTGGGTGGTGAAACTCCGTCCTCAAAAGTTTCAAAACCCTTCTGGACAAGGCCTTGAGCAACCAAATCTAACTTTTGACATTAGGTCTTTCCCCTGCTTTGGGCAAAAGGTTGTATTATTTCTGCTCCAGATATGCCTTACAAATTAAATTTGTGATTCTTTGAAGTCTGATGTCATCATAAGCTTTTCTCAGGAATTACTAGTCTGTTAAGTGGTGGCATTAATAATCAACTTCTGGATTGTAGCACTCTGTACTTGACTACTGATCAAGAAAACACTTACCTGTTTTAGGATAACCTACTAGAATCACATCATCACTCCTGGCTTCAAAGGATTTCAGAGCTTCCAAAGTCTCTGGGCTGGTAATTGTAGATGGGTATGAAATACCTCTGTAGGAAAACATCATGTCTTCTGGGGCCATCTTTTCACCCTCCAGAAAAGTTTTGTTCACTATTTCAATGATTCTTTCACTGTTTCTGGTCATGTTTGTATTCCTGTGTAAATCTTCCCAAAGAGATCCTGTCTCTGCACAATGCAGGAAAGTTCTATGCAACACGTGAGTAAATAGGACAGGGTGTTCACTCAGGGATCAAGGTGCAAGTCACTCATTAACTCTGTTAACCCTTTTGGACATTACAGAACTCCATGGGGACTGACAGTAGCAACATATGGCCTTTGCTGCAAAAGATAGTAGGAACAGGAACTATTAAGGCAATAACTAATAGGATTAAAAATGCTAAATTAAACCAAAGAAAGACCTGTAAAAGATAGTTCCTGAAATATTTATAACTGGTGACTAATGCAGTGCAATTTGCCAACTGGACAAGGAGCGTGTATGCAGGGGACACCTGAAGAGTGGATCTCAACCTGGCTTGCTAAGGACTCCACATCCTGGATATAGGTTCCTTACAAGCAATGGCTCTGTCCCACATCCAGTCTCTGTAAGGCAATGTCCAGAACTAAGGACAGGTATCACCTAAACCAGACTTCTCATGATTAAATACTCCTATCTGAATATTTTATGTCATCAAATGCTACAGAAGGGTCACTTGCATGTGAAGTTTCAATACTTAGGTTCAAATCAAATTCTGCTGGTACTACTTAAGTTTAATTTCTCTCTCCTCATGTCCATAATTTAATCTTTGGGTGAAATTGTTCCTTTTGAGGTTGTTATTTGTATTCTGGGTGATACATTTTTAGAAGATAAGGAGTGCTGAGATGGTGAAATGGGTATCTTCTCTGGTCATCCCAACAGAGACAAGTAATACAGGAAGGTGAATTACCCTGTGAAGGGGCCTTTCACTCTCATTCATCCCTTCAATACAGTATGGGTCTTGTTCGCTAGCTATATATCAAACTCTTGTGTCACATCCTTGTCTCTTTCTTCATAAATGGATGTTAGACAGTCAGTAACCTATACACAAGATTAATTACACATGAGAAAGTATCAAATCAAAATCGTAACTGTAAGACTTGGAAGACTGCTTAAAATTACCTACAAAGAATAACTTAAAATTATTTTTCTTGTCTCCCAAAATGCAGAACTAACAAAATAGACAATTTTATTGGAAATATTTTCTCTATGAGTGCTATCTTACTCTTAAAAGTTTAAGACGCTGTTCATATATTATTATGCTTTCTGTAAGTTTTTTTAGTTATTGTTTTCAGCTTTTTGTCCATGTGTTAACTCTGAATTGCAAAGGAACATTTTCTCCTATTTTCCAGTAATAAAGAAGAAATTCAAATTTTTTTTCTCAGACCAGCTGCCTGAGAAATTTTCTTTGGAGCCAGCTTCCTGAATCCTGAATGAGTCAGATCACTATAATACCTCAGCATGAAATTTAGCAACCTGTCACCAAAGCCACTGAGGACACAGGTGCCTCCAGGTTCTTTAACCCTTAGACTGCTCTCTGCTCATGAGCAGGGTCTTCAGTGCTGTGACATCCATATATCAGTCTTCTCAGGAGCTGCAGATGTGGGGGGTCAGAGCAGCTCTGTCTCTCTAGAAAGGCTCAGGAAAACCAGGAATCCTGAATATGCCAGCAATCAAGTCCCAAGCCCAGCACTGTTTGTCCAGCAAGTGAAGTGTCTTGGGGTATGCAGATCAATGAATGTGGAACAGTTCCTCAGGGAAAACTCTAAGTTGTTCGGTTAGCCACAGGAAAATCTGCCTTGGATGGAAATGCTGTTATCCAGGAGCATTTGCAGTACACCATAAAGAGAAGATGCACCTTAACAGAAGACTCACTCTACCTTTGCTTTGGAAATGGATTTGAGAAAGGACATGAGGTGGAAGATGGGTTAATATGATTTTTCTGATTTGCAAATTCTCTTTAAAGCAGACAAAAATACAATATACAGTAATTTCACGAATACAAGCCGCAGCAAGAAGACTAAAATTTTGGTGGAAACCCGGAAATGCGGCCAATATTCCGGTGCGGCTAATCTATGGACAAAAATGTGATATCTGCCCTTACCTAGTATCATGCTGGTCCAGTCCCGAGCCAAAACAGTCTGAAATCCATGGTTGCCCGTTGTTCCGACGATGAACCAATCAGAGAACAGCTTATTGCCTGCCTGTGGATGGCGGTGTTACTGAGGGGCAGGGGTTGTTATCGGGGTGAGTTACCTCGGCAGTTCGATAAAAGTGTGTGATATTTCTCTGTACTTTTTAAAGTGTTTTCAGTCTTGTACAGCTACGGGGCTGGCTGGGCTCGCAGGGAGAGGGCTGGGGGAGCCTCTCTCCCCGCAGGGAGAGGGGTAGAACGGCCACTTGGCTCGCAGGGAGAGGGCTACAACGGCCGCTCCCCCCGCGGGCTGGGAGGGCTACAACGGCCGCTCCTGTGCCAGCACGGAGATGTGGCTCCGCTCGGAGCTCAGCTGCCTGCCCGCGCGGCTGAGCGGCTGTTTAAAGGCAACGCGGATCCATTGGGAATGCTCGCAAAATGACCACACTATTGTTCCTGTCTTTTTCGGCTTGTAAATAAAGGGTGTGTCTTTTTTCACTTGGAAACAATGTTTCTGAGGTCGGCAGTAAGCCAGTAAGCCCCGGCGATCCCGCGATTGTGTTACTAAATGACGACTTTGTGAGAGTTCGCTGAGAACTAAAGTGCGGTTAATATTCCGGGTGCGGCTTATCTATTGACAAA
The DNA here is from genome assembly GCF_009819885.2 of Catharus ustulatus. Taxonomy (NCBI): domain Eukaryota; kingdom Metazoa; phylum Chordata; class Aves; order Passeriformes; family Turdidae; genus Catharus; species Catharus ustulatus. The sequence continues at coordinate 42,467,181 of NC_046223.1, read as the reverse complement.
GACATCAATGTTGCCAACACACCGGATATGCGGCTTATACTCCGTGTGACTTGTATTCGTGAATTTACTGTAAATATTCTTTTCAGCAGAAATCTATCCTTTTAGGCATCATGGGCAACAAAATAGACCAAAAAGAATGACACTTTTTTCTTTTTTTTTTTTACAAGTGGTAAGAACCTTGAAGTAATAAATTTTGAGAGCCAGTGCTATCGTGTCAGTCAATTATGTTGTATGTTCAAAAAAATATTCACAAGTTTTTCTGAATTGATTGTCACACTTACTGGCTTCATCTCCACTTACTTTTCACTCTCTCAAAATGTTACCCATCCTGGTTTCCTGGTTTCCTTGCCTACATTAATTTTTTGACTTGGCATCTTGCCCCCTTTCTTCCACCTCCTTACCCCACTGAATGCAAGGGCCCACATAGTATCTCTAATGAAGCAAAAGCACAGTAAGTTATCTTAAGGAAGATCAAAAACTTTTTTAACATTACCTAGATTTGCTATTCCATTATCTTCAAAATGTTCCATGGTGGTTGCTTTGTTATTTTTGCTACTACATTTCTATGTGTCAAGGTGGCTGTTCTACTTTGATTCTTTCTTCTCAAGTTTTTAGACACTGCTATTATGTATGTTCTCCTCCAAGAATCTGGTACCTTTCTGGCTGCTTACAGATAACTTGAATTATTCAAGAATCGCTTGCCACAGGACTTTCTGCTGCTCTGCTTTTGAATCCGTTCATTTTTTCTTAATATTGTAAGAACTACTTCTAGCATTCCTATTTCTTAACAAAACTCTGCATGTCTACTTTTGTCCAGGCAGAACCAACCAGCTTCAGAAAAATGAAACAAAAAGTCTTCAAATATTTTATTCTTTCCAACTGTATCTTTTATCTTTTTTATTTTTTTTCCCTCTTACCTGTTTAGGTGATGGATCTATAAATTGTGTGGGGTTTCTCCTGTTTCTAATCCAACTATTCTTACAGAGCCTTGTTTTGCCTTTCTTTTTCCAGAACAGGTCCCTGGACAAGTCTGAAATACTGTGTCTAGAGAGGCAAATGCCAATGGCAGTACAAGAGAGCTGGGTAGAGCAATGTCTTGCACCATCACTCTTTACAATCCCACTTTCTCAAGAGAAGCATTTTCAAGAAAGACACAGACAAACCAGAGGGTTCCAAGGGAGAAACACAAAGTTGAGGAGGTTCAGGGACAACCTCATCACAGTTTCCAGTACTTAAAGGGCAGCTAAAAATAGGATAAAGGCTCCCTATTCATGGGACACCACACGGAGAAGAAAACAGTGGATTCAAGTTGCAACAGGAGAGGTTTAATCTTGACACATGAAGTAAATTCTTTACAGCATGAACAATGATTGGCTGGGAAAATGCCTCCAGGAACACAGTAGAATCCTCATCACTGGAGGTTTTCAAGATATGATATCTAGATAGAATCTCACCTAGGCTCACTTTGTCATGAAAGGACTAGATGACTTTTCAAGGTCTCTTCCAATCGGGGCTGCTCTGTGATCCTATAGAAAGCAGTGCCTCTGAGGGAATCTGGCCTGTTGACATCAGCCCATAATCTGAAATCCAGCTTGATATTTCACATTCAGACAAGCCTTAAGAATGCTGATCTGTATTCTCCTTCTTTCTCCTTCCTCTTGCTTTGATTCAGTTTTTCCTGAATTCATGGAAGATCTCCTTTGTCATTAGACTTCTGTTATATCCCTATTTTTGCTGGTTATATTTTCTGTGAAGATGTTGCCTAATTTGAAACATTTTTGAGGAAAAAGATAATACACATACTAAATAATTATGAATAGTCTAGAAAGATAGAATCTGGCTAGAAAGAAAGGGGCATTTCATTTCAGATCACAGCTGGAACAGGGCTGTCAAGTTTTTGTAAATATGATTAGTTGACATCTTCAGCAAATGGATGTAGCCAAAGACTCACCATAAAGCCAAAACCCGTTAGTCATCACTGTCATTGTAAAGGCTGTTGTAATGATTCTTACAGTAATTCTAAAGTGCTTGGGTCATTTGATCTAGTTTTCCAGTGTATAGCATCCAGATGATCTGAGTGTGCCTTGCAAAGTTCTTGTTCTAACCACATTTCATTACTCTTCAGGCTTTGCAGTACACGTCATATTTCAACTTTTTTCCAAGTTTAGTTCCTGCTAAACATTCTTCAAACATTTTGTCCATTTTCTCATTCTGATCTTCACTGAAGAGATTCTTCCAGTCACTTACAGCACCTTCAAAGAAGCAAAGAAACTCTTGAAAACCAAGAAATTTTATTTTTTATTCTATAGATCTGTCCATTTTATTGCACTGTACGCTAAATAGTGTTGATCCATTTTCCAGATGAAACATTTTTCTACACCAATATAATTTCACTAAATCAGTGGAGTTACATATAGGTGAATAATCTTTTGCTATAATGCAAAAGAACATACTCCTCTTTAGGTGACTGTGCTCAAAAAGGCAGCCTAAAGTCCTGTTTCCCTACATCTCTCTCCTCTGGTTGGTTATGACTGGCAAAGTGGAAGATTATGAAGAATTGAAGAATTATCTGCCAGGAGGCAGAGTTTGGTTTCTGCTCCTTTAGCAGTTTGAGTTATTATCCAGTTACTACTTTAATGTAAATTGCAGAAATAGATTCTGACAACCATGTTGCCCTTCTCATCTCCATGTCCCCTACACTACACTGCAAAAGTTGCTCCCTTTTGTTTCCTCTCTTGTGTGTACCTGCATTCTTGCTTGCTTGGCTTAGTTCTAAAGTGTAGGAGTGAACAGGCATTTGGCAGTGACCATTTCAGAAGATTCATATACTCTCCTAAAAAGTGTGGTCACACCACTCAGGTTGAATTTGGCCCCGTGCTGCCTGCTCAGATAAGCCTCTAATGGCTGGGCAATTGGTGATCCAGGCACAGAGGTGGAGAGGAATTCAGAAAGATCATCTTCTCCTTCCTGCCAGCCATCTGCAAGCTTGTAAAAGTGGTTCTGCTGTGAGAGTCTTGCTGGGTATCTTCCCCACCAGTTCTCCTTGAATAGTGTTCTCAAGCAAATCAGTGGTAACCTGCTTGATACTAATTTGGCAATGCCAATATGACTGCAAGAAAAAGAACCAAAGGATGACCCAAGTTCTTGAGTGTGTGACATTTGTACCTCGGAGCCACCTGGAGCTTCCTACCTTTGCGAAAGAGAACGTTGCCAAATGCCCCATGGGTCTTCTCTGAGTTTTTCTTCATAGACTGGAAGCTGCTCCTCTCCACCACAAGCTGGAGCTCTTCCTCAGTCAGAGGAATTCCGAAGAATGCAGCTATGTTTTTCACACCCAGGGCACGATTCTGGAAAGAGGAATGTAACACGTGACTTCCAAACAAATTACGCTGCTTTCCGAGGTGTTTACACTTCCCTGTATTTCTCTGCTGGCTGCATACATAGGATATTCATAGAGTTCACTAGGACTAGAGTGGTCCATAACATTTCTCTTCTCCATAATTATTTTAGAGGAGATGAGAGCTGCCTTCCTGTAGATTACAAAATATTATACATGATTTAAAGGTGAGCAAAATTTACACTACTGAAAACATAAAAACTCTTCCCCAAAAGAATTGCTGGAGATTTTGGTTTACAATTATTTGAGTTTATATCACAGAAAAATTAAAAAACACAAGAATCATTTGATACAACAAAATTTAAGAAGATTTTCAAGTTTGAATTTCACCTTTTCTTCCCTTAAAACAAAAATCTATCTCACACACTTTGGATACCCTGTATACATATAATGGTGAATTGGTTCATGAAAAAACGTCCCTTGCAGTGTAAAGTATTTGTAACTATTGGCAACCTTACCTCTTTTAGCTCTTCATAAGTTACTGTCATAATATTTTCTTTGTCAACGTATTTATTCCATTCAGAAAGGTATTCAAAGTAGCATCCCCAGGCGACTAAATAAAACAAAAGAATCCTAAAATGAAGCTTAAATTAATATTATACAAGTTTTACTCATTAAGTTGTCTCAGCCAAGTGCTTTATTAATCATGTCCATGGCAGAGTTTGCACCCTTCTGTGGGAATTATAGGTTTTGCTCCAGGCTCAGGCATATGATATCATTTGTAAGTCAGAAAAATAAAACTCATTAGTATTTCAAGACAGTTGTGAGTCCACCAAAAAGCTGTCATCTTGCAGACCATCTTGTAAGACTCCCTTAATCTTGTCTAAAACCTTATTGAACCCCCCCCTTCGGCTGGCTCTGTGCTATGCCAAACTCATAGCTTTAAACTAATACTATTACTTTTTCTCTTTTTTAATGCATTAGACTTACTCCACCTTTTAATGCACTAGACTTAGTCCACATAATTCCTTTTATTCAATTTGGCACGGAAGTGATTGTGTATCTCTATGGACACAAGATGATGGGCATGGGACAGTGGGGGAGAAGAGGACACAAGATAAGGAGGAAGTGCTTCTTCTAGGAAAAAATACCAGTTTGTACAAGTTAAAGAAGTCCACGGAAGTACAGTTTTGACAAATATTTATCCTCAAGCAGTAAGACAAGTATGGTAAACCTCAGTTCCGATTTCTAATTCTCTGTCTTTAATCTCTGCTCTTGTGGTGTAAACCAAAAAATCCCAGTGAAGCTGATTTACCAAAGTGCAAGACTTTTTAGACAAAGTCAAATCATTGCATGATTGACGCAGACAGAAAAAATATACTGTACTTTTCTTTGACATGAAATCTGTGAAGAAGTCATCCCAGGTCTCATAGGAGGGAAGAGTAGCCAGGCCATTGGAAAAATGGTAAAAAGATGTAGCTATATCTTTTGGATTACGAATCAGTAACAATATCTAGAAAAAAATTAAATTAATTATTTTATAGGGAAAGACATAGCAGACTATAGCATAAAAAAAGAATATATAATATATTCTTCTATATTATAACTGCAGTTGGGGATTTCTAATACCTTGTGTTCTGCTTGCAGAAGTACCAATTTTATTCCCAATTCAGAAGGTGCTATATTTAACTTTTCTTTGGTACCATGAAAAGATGGTTGCCTATAGTTATTACGTTTTACTGATTAACCAAATTATTTATGCAGAATCTAAGGATGTTTTACACAATACATGTGTTTAAATAGCAGGGAAAATTCACTAAAATATAAATTCTCCCTGAAATTTGACACTTGAAGCTCTCACTTGAAACAATGCCATAAAACTCCTCCCACAGGAAATCATGTCAAAATACATTTTACCCCTGGAGGATTTGTTCAAGCCCTGCAACTCTCTTGTGAAAACTGTCGCAAAGGTGCCAATAGGAGTGAACTGGGGTTAAGTGAGATGGATGGCAGTACTTAAACAGTCATGTAGAAATGGTCAGGCTAAACATTTAAGAGTGATTCTGGAAATTGGCAGAAAAATGCTACATTGGCTTAAAAAATAAAAATAAAAAAAATAAAAAAGACAAATCTGTTGAACTGTTTGCTTTTAATACATTAAAATCAGCACTCACCTTCACTTTGTTTTTGAAGATAGACGTGGGAAGATTTTCAGGACGGAGATGAGTAACCATAAATCTTGGAGAAGGCAATTTGATCATTCGCTTTAAGAATTAGAGGGAAGAAATTGGACATTTCAGTTAATACAAGTATTCTTTTCATTAACCTATGCTAAAAAATTGCCTTGATTAACTTATCAACAGTTATTGGCTGATAGAAGTGGATTTTTGGGTTTTTTGATGAGTGCTGCCCTGGGATATTAGTGGGCTTCTCTGACTAGCTCTAATCTTCAGAAGCCCATGAACAATTGGGAAAAGACGTTGTTAGTTCTCTTCAGTGATAATTCTCTTAGTTCTGTTAGACAAGGGATCAGATCTAGGGGTAGGGTACAGATTAGCTATATGTGAAAGCTGGAGCATCTCAAGGACTGAGAGAGGGGATGAGAAGGAAGAACTAGTAAAGGGACAAAAGCTCGTATTTCATTATTTGACACTTCGTGAAGCTCTTCTTAGATATGAAAGATGCTATGTTGAATTTCTGAAGTTCTTATGTATCTTTATGGATATGTGCTCCTCTCACTCCCACTGAAGTGTTAATTTATCCCTCAGTATTTGACAGTCCAGATGAGATTAATCCTGACCAGATGCCACATAAAGTGGTAAAGTTCTTATCAAACAATGGATTAGTTCATACATCATATATTCAGTATTTGAAGCACATAATGTTGATAATTTCCACACATATCCTCTTCCCACCTCATATTTCTCAGGATCTCCTACTTCAAGATAGGGGAATTCTTCTGGTTCTTCAGCATTCCCACTTTCCTCACCCAGTGTTTTCTTTTGAGATATGGCTATGAGGTCAGTTAAGATTTGACTTAGCCAGTTTGTGCCTGAAAGCAGAAAAATACAGAATTGCTTGTAAAACTTTTAGAATGAACAGAAATGGATTTACCAGGGAAGTCAAGAGGTGGTAGTACTACCAGGTGAGTTTCTTGGGCTCCTTTCATGTGATACAAGCACAGCTGAGTATCTGGTCCATCAGCTCCCAGGATCCTACCTTTGCTCCTCATAAGGACATATTTCTCCAACTTCTAAAGTTCAGTACACCATAAATTTAACTTGTATGCTGTAAACTAACTAACAAGGGAGAAGAACCACTAAGATTCAACCAGGAAAACTTGCATTAATGTAATAAATTTTATGGTGACAAATATAAGGGAGACTGAGGTGGTAAACCTGTGCTTTAAAATGTAATGTATTAAGTGTTGTCTTCTGATGTGCTGGATTATTTTAGGAAGAAAGATGGGTCACAGTACTTCAACATAGGAGGAGAACTAGATCTGAAAATTGTGCACTCATTTTCTTTAACAATGGGAAAAAACTCTATGAAAGTACATTTCCTATACACATTCATTATCTTTTTATTCAAAAGATAACAAAGAGCCTGAATAGATCTCCCATCTCTAATTTACCATTTCCTACCTTCTAGACACTGGGCGCCTATATCATTCTCATGGCAATCTTAACAAATGCATTCAAGTGCATAACATTTCTTCAAAAAGAAAATACAATACAAAAGCAAAAACTTCACAATCCTGTCAGCTGTGACTATGTTCTGTAAGGCAGTGTGAACCAATTGCTGGAAGAGAGGCGCAGCTAGATTAAAGTGTATATGAGGCACATCTAATCCAAACCGTTGGCTTTCATGTAGACCAGTGCTTTCAGGAAGGACCAAATACACAGGGTAAATTCTCAACCCTAGCAAAGATCTCTTGATTTTCCAATAATTGAAGAACAGTGTAATCTCTTCAAAGACTACAAAATATTTTTGATAACTATTTCCTGACATCTATGTGAAATAAACTAAAGAATATTCCACATTTGAAGATACCAAAAGTTCCATTCAGTGTAAAAACATTAAACTAACTTTACAAACATAAATGTGAGAGTAGACCGTGTAATATCAAGACATCAAGTTATCTCTAGTGTATAAAACTGTATTTTGATTCTCTCCAATTCGTACATTTAATTTCATAACTATGAAAGGTAAAGATAACAAAAACCTTCACATGCTAAAGAAAAGAAAATCATGTTGTTTTTCTCAGTCTTTTGGAAAATTTCCCATATGAAATATTCATAATTAATTTGTTGCGCTTTTTCAAATTGAAATCAGTTTTACAAGATTTTGTGAACATTCTCAATACTATTATTCAGTAATATAAAATATAAAATATTATGAATCATATATCATTATGTATCATGCAATATATATTGCATATATTTAGTACAAACCTTGCAACTTGCTATTACAGAACCTTGTTTATGAAAAAAAAATTAAAATACATTCACCGGATTTAGGGTATCCTGCCAAAATTACATCATCACTTCTGGCTTCAAAGGACTCCAACGCTTTGAATGCTTCAGGACTGCAAATAGTGGTAGGGTAGGGAATTCCCTTGTAAGAAAACATCAGCTCATCTCGATGCAATAAGTTGGCAGCTGCTACTGCCTTATCTACGAAATCAGTAAATGCTTTCCTGGGCTTCTCCATTCTTCTGTCTCTCACACACACAGACTCTGTTACAGTGTGAAACGCAATGTAGAAGGAGAAACCCACAGATTGTCCTTTAATAGGAGCTCGGTTTGTTGTTTGGGGTTTTTTCTTGACCCTATGAACAATAATTTACCTCTTTCTGATCATGTGATGAAATAGGCAGTTCCAGTCAGAGACCGTAGGTTAACATGAACCTTTGAAATCAATTGAAGTTCAACATAGACAAACAAGATAAGCAGGCAAATCAATTGCATTCTAAGATAAATTACTTAGATAATTTCAAAACATCATGGCAAACAGTCTGTGATTACAACACAGAGTTTATAAACAGAATATAACAAAATAGAATTGCGTAAATTGCAGATTGGAATTTAAATGTCATGATCAAAATCCTCAAGGCAGTTCATCTCTTTCCAGTACTCACTGCTGGGATTTTCTTTATTATATCACTCATCATTCTCACCAAAGTTAGATATGTGTTGGGATTGGCAGAGAAAATGTTCAGTGCACTAGAGACTGAGCTGTGGACAGTCCTGTGAGTGTGGCCGACTGCTCCCTCCAGCTGGTGCCCAGGTGGGCACAGGGGCACATGCACTCTTTGGCCACTCATCAGACTGCACTACAGAGGTCTGTTTTTCTGGTGGTTACACAAAAATTCCTCATTTATACATTTCTTTAATGAGCTCAATCATTGTTTAACAACTGGTCAATCCTTAGGGAGCTGGTAATAATATAACCTCAGCTACAATGATTGGTGTTTATCATGCACTTCAGATGACAAGCTACTGACTGCACTGACTCCAGTAAAAGAACTGGATTTATGCTTGAGGTTCAATACTTAAGTCTGTGGCAAAAGGATGGATGGGTCACAAAAAATGAGAAAATAGTTTCCACTCAAAATTTATGCCAAGAATTTACATGCCATCCTTTCTTATCGCTATCTTTTGAATGCTGCCTGTCGGGCATTGGAAGGCAAAGGACCAGCAACTACATACCTGCATGCTTTTGCCATTTGCATTCCCTGAAGTATTCAAGCCTGGTCCCTGAGGCATAATGCAGTGCTCATGGGATGAACCAGCCCTACGTTTTTACATCTACTTTTTCCAGTCCATACAAAATCTTTTGCTTTTCCCCCTAATCTCCCTTCTTTCTATAAAACTGTGTCAACATAGAAAGACTACCTATGCACAGGCATAAGCTGAAACAAGTGGATATCACACAGCCTGATTCACGTGATGTATGACGCCTGTGCCAAAGGGCAGACAGTTAGCACCACCTACATCATTTCACTGACATCAGCTAAAAATTGCTGTCCTATGAAATAGCACCTTTGCAGATTATTGATGTAAAACTAGCCACCCTAGCAAAACAGAAAGCAGGTTACATAATTTTTCTTCCTTACCTTCCCTTGTCATTAAGCTTCCATAGACTGAAGATAAGAGATGTGTTTTATTGGTATTTTTACCTGCTGGCAAAAAAATTACAGTAATTTCACGAATACAAGCTGCACCAATTTGACTAAGATTTTGCTCCTAAACTGGAAATGCGGCCAATATTCAGGAGCGGCTAATATGTGAATAATTTTCTGACATTTACAACCTCAGAAGTGCCAGCCAGGGTGCAGAGCTGAGCTGCTGCAAAGTCGGCATTTTACGATTGTTGCAAATTGTTACTCTGTTGCACCGCGGGTGGAACCTGGCTGCCTGCAGGCAGCACGGGGGGCGGGGAGAGAGGAGGGAGAGGTCTTTCCTTCCCTCCTCTACCACAGCCCAGGGAGTAGGGGGGGAGGACCCGGGCCGCCATTGCCGCAGCTCGGGGAGGCGGCGGGGGGCTCCGTCCCCGCCCGCCACTGCGGGAGCGGGGGGGGCTCCGTCCCTGCCTGCCACCACAGGGCAGTGCCAGGCCGTGGTGACCGAACCCAGTGGCAGCGGGGGCTGGCCCCCAATGGCCCCGCCGAGCGGCAGCGCCGGGCTGGGCTAACTGGCCCCGTCAGCAGCCCCTAACTGGCCGAGCCTGCACAACCTTAGCTGAGCCAGTAAACCCTGCCATGCCGCCGTTCTGTTACTATTTGCCAACTTTGTTGCACGCGGGTCCTCGCTGCAAACGACAGAGCGGCTTATATTCAGGTGCGGCTTATTTATGGACAAAAAACGAAATATTTACCAACACCCAGAGATGCGGCTTATACTCAGTGCGGCTTGTATTCGTGAATTTACTGTAGTTGGGACAGTCCTCCCTAAGGGTGGAAGAAGATGGAAAATGGCCTGTAAATTTTTAGTGTATTTCATGCAATAGCATAGCGTTGGAGTAAGGTTTCCAAAATTAAAAAAAAAAAAAATCCAGAGAAACAGAGGATTTCCAGTGTATTTTTGCAAGAAAATTCAGTCAGGCCAATTATTCCTGGGAAGCACATTTTATTCTTAAGAACCTGAAAAAAAAGCCAAACCCTGTATTACGCGAGAAAAAAAACAATTCGAAGCCATAAGTCATGAGAAGGGATTTTGAGGGGAGTTAAATTTCTTGACAAAAATGAGAAGCAGGATCAAGATTTAGTCATGTGAGTCTTTAATACAGCCATCTACCCTGATTCCTGAGCTGGGAGATGGGAGGAGTGTATCCAGCCCCATCCATGTGACACAAGATCCTCTGATCCTGCTAAATAGTGAACCCAGAGACTGACAAAAAAGCATTGCTTGATTTAAAATTTCTAAAAAGCAGTTTTAAAAACACAGGGATTAAAAACAGATTAAAAACAGATTAAAAGATTTTATTATCTCCTGATTAATAGCATTTGTTGTTCAAGCCACCATAGTTTCTCTGAAGGTTTCTGACTTCCCATGCTTACCAGACCTGGACTTTCCTGGTTATGGAGCTTTGCAGAAGGAGGCTGGTAACATTTCTGTCATAGCTACAGGACGGTCCCAGTTGGCCCTTACATAGTGGACTGATCTGCTTATGCAGATCCATTCCCTGTTAAATGAAACAACCTCAAAAAATGGAAGCTTCAAAACACGTGTTCCCAAGTGCTAATTAAGAAGAGGTAGTTTTTATAATTATTTCTACGATCTGCATTTATCTCAGTAAAATTCTTCAGAGGGTTTCCATAAATTAGTCTTTTAAAATAACATATTCGGTTTTTAGATGGTTCCATTAAGATTGAGCCATCCAAGAAGGTACCTTAAAACTCCCCTGGTCATTCATCTACAACAAAAAACAAAACAAAACAAACCCAAAATTAAAAAAAAAAAAAAAAAAAAAATGGGGAAGAAAAGAAAAGCCTGCAGGCATAAGCACATTCCCCTGGGCTTCTGAGAATAAGCCCATGAAAAGTAGGGCTTAAAGTAGAATTTGTTCTATAATAGAAATGTCATATGCGTTATTTTCCCCTTTGAATAATTTAGTGTGTATCTGATCAGAGGAGAATCAAAGTCCTCAAACAGAGCCCAGGGTGATGGGATGTCTTATGTGGCAAAAGCTGTCTGCACACCCAAAGCAAAGCAATGAATGAGGAATCAAAACACTATCCTGTCCAGATGCTCCCATGAAATCAGCTCATCTAAGGCCTGTCTCCACAAGCTCAGAGGAGCTCAAGTAGAGAGGAACACAAGTTAAGGACTCTTAAAAAGGGACTGGACCCTGTCCAGGACCTTTCTATGGCTGTTCCGGGAGAGCTTCAGACCCAGCGTCATCCTGTGAAGATGACCCATCAAAATGATCAGAGCAGGACAACCTTTTGAAGACTGGCAGGGACTGCTGTCTGAAGGTTTATAGAGGAGTGCAAGAAATGTTCTTACCTTTCATGATTGCACATGACTTATTATGTCAGGATTACATGACAGGTATGAAACAACTGCCACTAAACAAATTATGTACTACTAATGTTGACTGCATGATCCTACTAATGTTGAATTTGCAATATGGAAAGTACTGAAACAGAGATGAAAAATAAGTAATCCTCAATACAAGATCAGGGTTGATCTTCTTCTCTAAAAAACACTTTGGGCCAGAAAACTAATCTGCTGTAAAATTTTCTAGGATCCTCCTTCATCTTTTCTTTCCCTCTTGAATAATAGAATGCTTTTCACGATGGTCACCTTCCCTGACCAGATCAAAGTTTGTCACAACATCCCATCAGTCCACTATAGATTGTCTACAGAAGCATACCATGCTCCATCTTTCTTCTATCCAAAATTTCCCACATCTCTTCTAAGCTTTCCTCTCAACAGCTTTTTTTTGGCCCAGCTTTGCTGTCTCTGGAGAGTTTCCATTCTTATAATCCCATCTCTGGAACAATGTAGGAAATAAGCAATTTTCCACAGCTTTCACCATTTCTATTTATGCATTGGCTAGTTGCTAAATTTGCAACGGCTGAATACCCTCTCCCTCCTCTTAATACTGCACGAGATAATATGAAAGACCAAGCCAGTAAATACAGAGAATGTCATGGCACACAATGCTGGATAAATAATCTTATACTGTTACACTAACCTAAAGATGTGTGATGTATGGTAACAAACTCCCCAAACCATCATCTGGTCTCAGTGATTACAGAGTTAATTTTCTTCCCAGTAGCTGGTAGAGTGCTGTGTTTTGGATTCAGAATTAGAATAAGGTTGAGAACACACAGATATTTTAGTTGTTTCTGTTAGTGCTTGCCCTGAGTTCAGTTTCCCATGCTCTGCCAGCGAGCAGGTGCACAAGGAGCTGGGAGGAAGCACAGCCAGGACAGCTGACCCAAACTGGCCAGAGGGATATTCCATGGCCCATAGAGTTCGTGCCCAGTAAATGAACTGGGGGGAGTTGGCCAGGAGGGGCCGATCACTGCTCAGGGATGGAATGGGCATTGGTCAGTGAGTGGTGAGAAATTGTTTTGTGCAGCTCTTGTTTCTCTTGGGCTTTATTCTCTTTTTCTTTTCAGAAGAATTATTAGTTATTATGAATAATACTATTTTGCTTTTATTATAATTTATTTCAATTATTAATTTGCTCTTATCTCAACACACAGGTTTAATCTCTATCTGATTGTCCTCCCCAGGCCACCAGTGAAAGGGGAGGGTGAGGCACTGAGAGAGAAGTTGTGTGGTACTTAGTTGCCATACCAAAAGAAATTTATTTCCTTGCTTGCTTGTTTTTATCTGAACTTTTCCAACTCTATTGGTAAAATTGATTTTAAAAGTTGTGAGTCTCTGGCTAGAACTTCATAGATTAATGTGAGTAACCAAGCCTGTGACCTCAAGAAATCATCTGTTGCCTCATTGTGTATCTATACTACTTGACATGAAAAGAGGAAGGGGAGGAAGGAGCAAAGAATGTCACAAAATATTCACTGACATTATGGAAGACTTTCTGGTTCTTGCTAATTCACTAATGTCCTGTCCACAGTGTCCACAAACCTGTCTTAAATCCCATTCTGGTCTACGCCCCTCAAATAAGCAAAGCTCTGGAGCCTTCAGTACAGAAGTAATTACATAATTCAAAGTGCAATGTGGCAAAATAAATGAGACTGAATATAAAATTCAAATGTAAAGTATGCTAAATTAAGATGAGTAAAGAGGCATTTGAAACAGGTCATCCAGATGCATGAAAATAATTAGTACTGTCACATTCTTTGCAACATGAAAAAGACATTTTTATTTTCAGTATATGAATTTGAATGTACAAATTAGGATTATCAATGCAAGTTGCTTGGTAGAGCACATGAGACAGCAGTGGGTATATTCTTGCAGCTTGGGTCTCAAGCATAAGGTGAAAATTAAGTATGTTCATAGAGAGAAAATAATTTAATTCCTTTTCTGAAGACATTATTTGAACTGGGATTTTTCCACTTGAATTATCAAAGAAATTTAGTTTTAAACAAAAATCATGGTATTATGACCAGAAAATCATGCAAGAAGAGCTACAAAGTGTTTTTCTCTGATTTTTCTCTACCCGTGTTTCTCAGTGGCTTTTATTGGGTTCCAGTCATGGCACTGTTAATTAATCCTTTAAAAAGTTTAAAGAAGAATTGACAGCTAGTAGCCAATGGGGTAATTCAAATGCTAATTGTCTAGCTACCAGGAAGATATGAGCATGACCAATAACAACCTCTGATCTTGGCCCATGATCTATCAATTCTTTCACCTCCTGCTGCCCTCTGAATCACCAAGGGATCTGACAGCTCCACATGGAGCAGTGTTGCAGAGAAAGACAATGGCAGGAAGCAAAGCTGAGAGGAGGACACAGAGCTTTGCATCCATTCCCTCCTATGTTATAGGGTATGGAGAGGAGGGAACAGGACACCTGAGCTTATGTAAAGGAACAGAGAAGGAAACAAGACTTTGAGCATCTCTTCCTTTCAAATACCTGGTTAACCCCTCTCTGGTATCACCACCGTGTGATAACTGCTTTTCTGCTGCCTCCAGGGTAGCACAGCTCTCTTGGAAGCATCACCTCTAACAAACCCAAGCTCCCTCCAGTGTTTATGCAGCACTGAACCTTAGCAAACAATTTTTTTCTAGAAGGAAAAATTCTCTCCCCATGGACACCACAATACAAAGACATCTAACCACTTCCTCAGGGAAAAAGCTGGTGTCAAACAGGCAATTCAAGCCCTGCAGGACTCAGGCTAACAAAGTCATTGTAAGAGCATCTGGCTTCCCAATATGTCTTCTGGTAGCCATATAATCAGATTTTTTATGTCTCAATACAGGTATCACAGGACTGTCCATCTGTCCTCCCCAGCTTCATGCAGCATCTCATCATTAACAAATGCAAGATTCCTGCTCTTTATTTTCTTCCTGAGGAAAATCATTACTAATGAATACAGAAAATTATTTCTGCAAAGATATATGTGCCAGACTAGCTGAAATTCCTCTGCAGTGCCCAGGCAATCCCCAGAGCCAAGCAGAGTCAGTTTGTGGGCCTGCTTAGATCTTGGCCTGTCTCCCAGGAGTGCTTTGCTGAGGGACGCTTCTCAGGTATGTTGACCATGATCCAAATGTCAAGTGTTCATCATAAAGTTTAAAAAAAATCAAAACCCCTTTTAATCCACTCATGATTTTAAAATTTTTTTTTCATAAGGTCAGCAGGTTTGATTCATTTCATCAATTAATTAGTTTGAGCTCCAGCAGGATTGCTCGCCTCTCACCTTTTCTAATTAGATTCCATTCAATACCTCCAGATTAATTTCTAGAGGTGAAAGGGATGTTTGTATTCCACTTGATGTACCTGATACTGGACAACTGTCTCTTCAAATCCCCAGTCTGAGGAACTTTTATAGCTTAGAGTTATTCAAAATGCACAGTACCCTTCGGTCTCAGGAAAAACACAGACACAAAAACAGGAAACTTTCTTTCTTCTTTCTATTTCACATTATTTCTTTCTTCACTTCAAGACTCCCTCATCTTCACAATTCACCTTTGTGATCCTAAGATGATCTTTCATCTTACTTCTTTCTGTATTCTCTAAGTCAAGTCTATTCCCTACATGGAGATTTACTTCACTCGGAAAAGCTGAAGGGATTTTACATTCAAAATAAGATAAAAATAGTCAGCAGTGGCACAGCTCACCAGACTCATTAATCTGTTCGTGAAATAAATTTCCACACATCATTTGGAAAAGACAACATTTATGTCTCTTTTCAAGTGAAAAATTTATATTATTTAAGTAATTTTCTGCCAACATTTATAACTTTTCTGCTTCATAGTAACCCCAAAGTTGCTGCTTTTGAAGAATGAATACAGGTATTTAATGAGAAAACTCCTAAATACTCACAGACTTTAACATCTGTTTTTACAGTATTCTTAAACTTATTACATTTTCCTTGATGTACCAGGGATAGCATTGAGGAGCTGTTTTTGAAGCTCAGTCCTCCAGGCCTTTCTCTTCCAGCCAATAATGGAAGAGTCCTTTATGACAGTAAGATAGCATAGGCACCTGGGGCCAGTCCAGTTTCAAATCTGTCTCACTGTATGTCTTGAAAACTGTGTTTCCCATTTTTTGCAGCAATTTTATAGCAGTTGTAGGTACAGACTGCATCAGAATTGCTGAGGTCTAAAAGTCAGTGCAACAAGACAACAAAAATGCTCCTGCTAGTGTTGTGTGCCAAGTTAGTATATTATTTTTCACTCCTCATTAATTCCAGAGCTGTTCCCACACTTAGTCTCTGTCTCATGACCAGCAGCAGAAGCTTCTTGGTAACTGGGGTCCTTCAAAGCCTCAGGAAGGAGTGAGGCCAATGACCAGAGGCCATCAAGACTAGCTTTGCTGGATGACCCTTTTCTTCAATGAACTGATGACATATTTAAAGTTTAAGATTATGGATGGATTTTTCCTAAAAGAGACACAAGAATGATTACTATATCATACAAAGGATTTCAGGTTAAATGGCACAGCTCCTTAATGAAGGCCTTATTATACACAGACCAGATTGTATAGTGGGAAAATTTTTCACTAATTAGATCTTAACTGCCACACTTCCCAACTGAGCTCTCACTAACCTTTAGTAGCTGTTGACTGGGGTAAAAGTAGAGTGATCTCCAGCTAGGGTGGCATATGGCAAGTACAAGCACACTGTGGAAGCGGAAGAAATGCAAAAAATATCCTTTCCCCCAAACTTGAATACTATCAGGTTGGAGAATTGCAGGGTGAGGGAGAAATTAGAAAGATAACTTTGAAGAGAGGGATAAAGAGCTGCTCTGAAGAAGTGCCTCCATGAGAGAGGCAATAGATTTTTTATATCAAAGCCCTCTAGTATAAAAAAGCATATGTATTTTTATGAGTATTAAATTTTATTAATTGATTTTGAACTTTATTCACTCTATGGAAATCTTGATACAACTCCTGAAAAGAGCAGGTAGCAAAACCTGTCATCTGTTATGTGGGGAACTAATTATTGTAGAAGAATACTTGTATAAATGCATGGCACATTTCCTGGAACCCCTCTCCCCTTGTCTGGAGAGAACCAACAGGACAAAAGCATTTGTAGGACCACAGGTAAGACAGAGCTTCTATAATCGGGCTCAGAGCCATCTTTGGCTATCTAAACTAAAATCCTATCTTTGTCTGCAGCAGTCAATAGCAGGGAAAAAAATTGTCTCAGAATCTTTTATCCTGCTATGGAGGAAAATGATGCTTCTCAGTCACTGCATGAGCAGTGTCCATGCCAAGTTTTGCCAGGTTCCTGAGGCTGCAGAGATGTCCTTCACTCCCAGGGAAGGCAGAGGTGTCCTTGAGGCCAGCACACCGACCTCATAGCACCAGCTGCAGTTACAAGCCTTTCTGTGCTTGGGCAGGGTGTACTTGTGGAAGAGCAGCTGAAGGTTATCTGGGAAGTTTCTTCTGAGCTTCTATGAAAGCCCCAGAGGCCAACACCCTGAGAACACCTTAGCAGACTTCCACAGTCTAAGTAAAGACACATCCCTCCCAGAGAAAACCTCTACCCACCATACACATGGCACAGCAAGTCGCCTTGAGCTCCCAGCGGTGCTCAAGTGAAAGTCTCAGAAATCTGGGACCAGTGCCTAATTTTTCACTTCAGAGAAGACTTGAGTAGAGGGAAAAAGTAGTCAAGATCCAAGTCCAGGGCAGGAACATCTACCTATCACTCTTCCACATTGACGTGAGGTAAGTACCTGCCCAATCTCTTCCTTACAGTAGTATCTTAATGAGTAAAGCAATCACAGGTGGTTGTAGACTATTCCCAACAATATCAAAAAAAGCTGTGTACCTGTAGGTGACTAAATTATACCACTTGGTGATGAAAACATCAAAATTATGGCTAAGGGTCAACCTCCTGCTTCTAGGTACAAACCTTGTAGCAAGGCAGTCAGGGGTATGTCAGAAATCCATTAAACAAAAGCAAAGCATCAGTAAACTGTATGACTAAACCAACAACAGCAGCAGCATCTACAAATGACACACACAAACATCATCTGTTTGGTTCATGAAAACCATTTTTCTTAGGCTAAAATAATAAACCAGGAGGCTGAAGCTGGCATGCTATGCGTGATACCTCAATAAGATTCAGATTTCTGCTAATGCAGACTTGCAAAGAAGCACATGGCCCTGGCAGAGAATTTACAGAGCAACTCTTGCTTCTTGCTTCTATTGATATGTATCAATATTACCCGAAGCTTTGAAAACAGAGGTTGACATTCTGCCTTTAAGAAGGCAACTATACTTTAAACAGATTGAGCTACTAACATGTTATGAGCTTCTCAGCAGTGTTTAATGCAGATTTAATTCAGATTTCAGTTAAATCAATAGAAAATTACAGTTTATTTGAAGCATAATTTTATAAAAGCTTAACTGTGATAGAAATCTTTTTGCCAAAAAGTGATTTGAATTGATATTTTTAAAAGAGGTCTCTAGGTGGAAAATACACTTCACTGCTCTAAAAAGACTGATGAATCCATTAATAAAAGCAGGAATTGAATATTCTATTAGGAAGGCATAAAGTGAAGCAGTCCCATTGGATTCTTCTGTATGTGATTAATTATAATACTATTCAATACATTAAAAATTTTTCAGTATGCCAAAGGTCTTACATTTAGCATTAACATCTGATATACACTGTAGATACCATAAATGCAGATGTAGTTAAAATATTACCACACTTACTTGAATCATTGACTTTTGTCTCCTGTGTATCATGATTAGAGTTCAAGAAAATATTGCTTTAACAGCTCTGGTTTATCTCTCAGGTTTTACACACACATCCTATTTTAACATTTTGTGCTTGCCACTAAGTACCCCTTGTATACTTCCTCCATTTCCAAACTATGTTTCTCCTCAAAAGGCTTCCTCCAGTAATAACACCACTTACAAAGAATCCTTTTTGAGACTGCAAGATTTGATGCAGAAAGGAAGCATTATTCACATCCCTCTATGCAAGATATAGTTTATAGGAAGGGAAGAGTCTGCAATGTACAGTAATACATACACAAAAAATAAATTAGGCAGCTTTACACCAAAGTTTATGGTGGAATCTTTTAAATTTGCAAATAAGAATATCACTGTCCTTTCTCATTCATCTCAAATAAAACAGAAATAAATATTTCATAGTTGTAAGTGCAACATCATAATTACATTCCATTAATAATTACATTATTAATAGCGATTACTATTATTAGTATTGTTTTTGTTACTGTTGTTACTATTATTGCTACTGTAATGTCTGTTCTGATTATTATCATTATTATGACAATTCCCTTTGTTCAGCAAGAAATCATACCTGATTTGGGAAAGCTTGGTAGGATAACATCACCTCTTATAGCTTCAGAGAACCTCATGCCTCTGAATACTTCAGAAATGCAAGGTGTGGGGTAGGCAGTCCCCTCATAGCTAAAGACCAGGTCTGTCAGCAGCTATCCGTGACTTTTTCAACACACCAGCTAAAACTGTTTCAGACTTTTTTGTTTCTTTCTCTTCCCTTTTAGTTTCCAAAATTCCCCATCGATTTCAAACAATCATGGGCAGCAGAGGAAGGCACAAGTTACCTATTTACGGGTTATTTCTAGTAGTGAGTGTTTCTTGAAGGAACCATTTCAAGTAAGGGAAAGGCCGCCCTTCACAGTCCTTCACAGAAAATGATCCTAAATGAGCTGCAACCGAAAGTTAAAACTGTCTCACTGACACCACTCCACTTAAAAAACAGAGGAAATATCAAGGAATCTGTTTTTAATGACTGCTCAAAGGACAGCTAACATGCATTGAGTGTTATTCCAGTTTCATCATTACTGACATGGCCTCTCACATGTGGTCATTGAATATGAGATAATTAAGGGAAATTAAGCTTCATACTTTACCTACAAGTGAATATGGATAATGTGACTGACTAACCTTGGAAGAATGTGGGTGTTTTTCATACACACTGAGGGAGGACATTCAGAATACCCATATGTGACAAACTGTGCAAGACTCTCCGTTGATGGGTTTTTCAGTTTACTTCAGCAGCACGAGAGCTTTGGCCTGAGTATGCAGGTCAAGAAATGGTCCAGAAGGGGCAGGACAGCAGAAATATCAGCATGCCAACAGGGAACATGCTGAAAAGAGATTTGATGACTGATAAAATGGACACCCATTGCAGTGTCACTGAGGGTCAGATCTCTGGGTCAGTGTGATAAAGGAAGCAGATTAACAGACTCTAAGAAAAGTTCCCCCTGTGCTTTTTCAGACATTTGCCTTTTCTTAAAAGTATGATTAGCTGGAATAACCTGCAAGTTG
Organism: Catharus ustulatus; assembly: GCF_009819885.2. Classification (NCBI taxonomy): domain Eukaryota; kingdom Metazoa; phylum Chordata; class Aves; order Passeriformes; family Turdidae; genus Catharus; species Catharus ustulatus. Next base: position 42,446,924 of record NC_046223.1, on the reverse strand, counting down.
GACTAGATGACCATTAAACCTTCAAATCCAAAACATTCTATGAACTATCAACATTTTATTGCCATTTTAGGCAAATAAAATATTCCTGGTTGGCATGGAAAGGTGATGGCAGGTCCCATATACAAAGATAGGTAAGTGTATCAGCAGTACTTTTTTCTCAGAGGTAAACTAAAATGTTTACATTCTGTAAACAATGATCCATGCATAAGTGTTTTAAATGGTGAGCTAACAATCTGAACTGGTATTTTAGCACCAGAAGCATTATGTAAATGAAGAGCTGCCATGCCAGAAGTGATAGAAATCATAGCTCTTGATAAATTCTAGAAGTAAGCAACCAGTTCAATTAAAACCCTGCTGCAGGACACTGCCTTAAAGTTAAGAAGCTTTCAAAGAGCAGCACAGTCTCATGGAAGATAAATTCGCAGAGGGCTGTGAAATACAAGAATATCCAGATTCAAAATGTCTTGAGGTCACAGGTTGGAGTCTAGGAAACAATTCTGAGCAATTATCACTAAATGCTGGCTATTCTGTTGCCCACACTTGTACCTAGGACAGACCTTTGGTCTGTTCTATGATCCATATTCTTCAAAGACTTCATTTTAACTTGGCCTCATATCACAGGAATCTATCCAGAATCAATATTTATCCTGTGCCTAAATAAAATAACTAATCTAAAATATTGCTTAAGCTTCAATATATGCTCTATTATGCAATACTTGTTTAAAGTACACAGTTAAGCTCATTCTCAGGTTACACTTGGTGAAAAGATCACTTTTCAGGTTTTTATTTCATTGTTCTGTTTGCTTAGCAGAGAGTCATAATTAAAAATAGAGAGGTTTAGCCTGCTCTAGGTGGATCTACTTATAGGGCCTGTGAGTACTGTTTCGTATTATTTTATGAAGATTAGATCATGTCAATTCTGTCAATCATTCCAAAGCCTTTAAAGCTAAGACTTTGACTTGTTGCCAAAGGCTATATTTTTATGAGAATTTGAGTGAAAATGATCTTGAAACTTTCAAGTATGTGAAAAAATGATTGGGAAAATAGTTTCTTCCCTCCTTTTTATGGCCCATATGATTGCTACTTAATTACTGAAGTCATGACTGAAGCCTTGACTTAGCAGTAGCTTTAATAGTCATGATTCATATGAGTTTTACCCAGTTTTATTTTCTTCTCCATGCTTAAAAGAGTAAAATAACATTAAAATTTTCCTCTATGGGAAATTTTATCATTATTTATTATCTAAATTACACAAACTTAGCAGAATGGAAACAACAGCTAACTGCTGCTACCAACCTGCTGTCGCCTTACTTTCATAGGTAGGTAAACTGAAGTTCATTATTGGGCTAAGGAGCCAAAGTTTGGCCTTGTTATTTGTCATTCAACACAGGGCCCTACATAAAAGTCCAGATCACTACAGGGTATGGGACAAGTAAGGACCAGAAAGGCTGAGTCCTGGCTACTGGTCATGTTGGGCAGAGTTGCAATCCAATCAGAAGTAACATCTCCAGTCGCATGCTTGGATCTTATCAACACAAGCGAGACCTTTGTTCAACAATACAGCTGCTGAAACAGCCAGGTAGCAGCAACATGGGACTCAGGCCTTTTTTAATGACAGATATTTGAGCCAATTCAATAGAGGAGATTTTAGCCACCTTTGCCCACGCTGTATCACAGAAACTTGGACACGGCCCAGGAGATCGCTTAGTCCAACTTCATTGCCAAAGCAGTTACCTTTGGTGATCTTGGCACAAGGCTGAGCAGGACTGTGCCCAGCTGCCTTTGGAATCTGACCAGGGACAGAGATTTCCTAGATGAGATCTTAACCATTTGATGAATACAGAGCATACTTGAAATATATGATGAACTCTACCTTGATACTTATGTAACCTTACTGCCATGAATCACAGCAAAATTACTCCATGTTTATAGGCAATACAGAATGCAAACACATTATGGAATATACATATAGTGAATGTATAACTTTTTCAGTTATGAGAACCTAGTCTGGAGCATAGAAAAAAAATGGAATTAAGCTAGTAACATGGTTTTGGTGAATTTTTATGCAAAGACACAGAGGAAACACTATTATTATGTAAGTCTGGAGCTCTGGAGACTTACCAAATACTTTCTGATCAAACTTTTTTCAACAGAAAAGTTCTGATCAGCTGTGCTGCCGACACCAAAAAGGAAAAATCAGATTACAGATGATGCATTGTTGTAACCCTATACCCTGCTACATTAAGAATGGTATGTCCCTTTAACCCTGTAACCCCTGCAAGACCTATGGAACTGACCTCTTGAATTCTTATTGGAAAGAAGCCAAGAAATGACCCCTCCCCTTTCCTGACCCATAGAAAAACCTGAGTTCTCCTTGGCTCTTCCTCTTTTTCTCCTGCTCTCCTTCTCTCCCGCTCTTCCCACACGGAAGCCTAAGAATTAAACCATCACTGAGATAAAGAGCCACTGATATCTCATCTGTTCTACATGATAGGACCCCAGGCCAGCTCTGCAGGATATTTGCGGAGCAGGGCGAAGGCCAAGGGTGCAGCATCACATAATTGTAAGACTTGGAAGACTGCTTAAAATTACCTGCAAAGAATAACTTAAAATTATTTTTCCTGTCTCCCAAAATGCAGAACTAACAAAATAGACCATTTTATTGGAAATATTTTCTCTATCAGTGCTATCTTACTCTTAAAAGTTTAAGACACTGTTCATATATTATGCTTTCTGTAAGTTTTTTTAGTTATTGTTTTCAGCTTTTTGTCCATGTGTTAACTCTGAATTGCAAAGGAACATTTTCTCCTATTTTCCAGTACTAAAGAGTAAGGGCATGAAGAAATTCAAATTTTTTTTCTCAGACCAGCTGCCTGAGAAATTTTCTTTGGAGCCAGCTTCCTGAATGAGTCAGATCACTGTAATACCTCAACATGAAATTTAGCAGCCTGTCACCAAAGCCACTGAGGACACAGGTGCCTCCAGGTTCTTTAACCCTTAGACTGCTCTCTGCTCATGAGCAGGGTCTTCAGTGCTGTGACATTCATATATCAGTCTTCTCAGGAGCTGCAGATGTGGGGGGTCAGAGCAGCTCTGTCTCTCTAGAAAGGCTCAGGAAAACCAGGAATCCTGAATATGCCAGCAATCAAGTCCCAAGCCCAGCACTGTTTGTCCAGCAAGTGAAGTGTCTTGGGGTATGCAGGCCAATAAATATGGAACAGTTCCTCAGGGAAAACTCTAAGTTGTTCAGTTAGCCACAGGAAAATCTGCCTTGGATGGAAATGCTGTTATCCAGGAGCATTTGCAGTACACCACAAAGAGAAGATGCACCTTAGCAGAAGACTCACTCTAACTTTGCTTTGGAAATGGATTTGGGAAAGGACATGAGGTGGAAGATGGGTTAATATAATTTTTCTGATTTGCTCATTCTCTTTAAAGCAAACAGACAAAAAATACAATATAAATATCCTTTCAGCAGAAATCTATCCTTTTAGGCATCATGGGCAACAAAATAGACCAAAAAGAATGACACTTTTTTCTTTTTTTACAAGTGGTAAGAACCTTGAAGTAATAAATTTTGAGAGCCAGTGCTATCGTGTCAGTCAATTATGCCTTATGTTCAAAAAAATATTCATAAGTTTTTCTGAATTGATTGTCACACTTACTGGCTTCATCTCCGCTTACTTTTCACTCTCTCAAAATGTTACCCATCCTGGTTTCCTGGTTTCCTTGCCTACATTAATTTTTTGACTTGGCATCTTGCCCCCTTTCTTCCACCTCCTTACCCCACTGAATGCAAGGACCCACATAGTATCTCTAATGAAGCAAAAGCACAGTAAGTTATCTTAAGGAGGATCAAAAACTTCTTTAACATGACTTATATTTGCTATTCCATTATCTTCAAAATGTTCCATGGTGGTTGCTTTGTTATTTTTGCTACTACATTTCTATGTGTCAAGTTAAGGTGGCTGTTCTACTTTGATTCTTTCTTCTCAAGTTTTTAGACACTGCTATTATGTATGTTCTCCTCCAAGAATCTGGTACCTTTCTGGCTGCTTACAGATAACTTGAATTATTCAAGAATCGCTTGCCACAGGACTTTCTGCTGCTCTGCTTTTGAATCCGTTCATTTTTTCTTAATATTGTAAGAACTACTTCTAGCATTCCTATTTCTTAACAAAATTCTGCATGTCTACTTTTGTCCAGGCAGAACCAACCAGCTTCAGAAAAATGAAACAAAAAGTCTTCAAATATTTTATTCTTTCCAACTGTATGGGGTTTTTTGTTCTTTTTTTTTTTTTTAACATCTTATCTGCTTAGGTGATGAATCTAGAAACTGTATGGGGTTTCTCCTGTTTCTAATCCAACTATTCTTACAGAACCTTGTTTTGCCTTTCTTTTTCCAGAACAGGTCCCTGGACAAGTCTGAAATACTGTGTCTAGAGAGGCAAATGCCATTGGCAGTACAAGAGAGCTGGGTAGAGCAATGTCTTGCACCATCACTCTTTACAATCCCACTTTCTCAAGAGAAGCATTTTCAAGAAAGACACAGACAAACCAGAGGGTTCCAAGGGAGAAACACAAAGTTGAGGAGGTTCAGGGACAACCTCATCACAGTTTCCAGTACTTAAAGGGCAGCTACAAATAGGATAAAGGCTCCCTATTCATGGGACACCACACGGAGAAGAAAACAGTGGATTCAAGTTGCAACAGGAGAGGTTTAATCTTGATACATGAAGTAAATTCTTTACAGCATGAACAATGATTGGCTGGGAAAATGCCTCCAGGAACACAGCAGAATCCTCATCACTGGAGGTTTTCAAGATATGATATCTAGATAGAATCTCACCTAGGCTCACTTTGTCATGAAAGGACTAGATGACTTTTCAAGGTCTCTTCCAATCGGGGCTGCTCTGTGATCCTATAGAAAGCAGTGCCTCTGAGGGAATCTTGCCTGTTAACATCAGCCCATAATCTGAAATCCAGCTTGATACTTCACATTCAGACAAGCCTTAAGAATGTTGATCTGTATTCTCCTTCTTTCTCCTTCCACTTGCTTTGATTCAGTTTTTCCTGAATTAATGGAAGATCTCCTTTGTCATTAGACTTCTGTTATATCCCTATTTTTGCTAGTTGTATTTTCTGTGAAGATGTTGCCTAATTTGAAACAATTTTGAGGAAAAAGATAATATACATACTAAATAATTATGAATAGTCTAGAAAGATAGAATTTGGCTAGAGAGAAAGGGGCATTTCATTTCAGATCACAGCTGGAACAGTGCTGACAAGTTTTTGTAAATATGATTAGTTGACATCTTCAGCAAATGGATGTAGCCAAAGACTCACCATAAAGCCAAAACCCATTAGTCATCACTGTCATTGTAAAGGCTGTTGTAATGATTCTTACAGTAATTCTAAAGTGCTTGGGTCATTTGATCTAGTTTTCCAGTGTATAGCATCCAGATGATCTGAGTGTGCCTTGCAAAGTTCTTGTTCTAACCACATTTCATTACTCTTCAGGCTTTGCAGTACACGTCATATTTCAACTTTTTTCCAAGTTTAGTTCCTGCTAAACATTCTTCAAACATTTTGTCCATTTTCTCATTCTGATCTTCACTGAAGAGATTCTTCCAGTCACTTACAGCACCTTCAAAGAAGCAAAGAAACTCTTGAAAACCAAGAAATTTTATTTTTTATTCTATAGATCTGTCCTTTTTATTCCACTGTAGGCTAAATAGTATTGATCCATTTTCCAGATGAAACATTTTCCTACACCAATATACAGTAATTTCACGAATACAAGCCGCAGCAATTTGACCAAAATTTGACCAAACCCGGAAGTGAGGCTAATACTCGGGGGTGGCTAATATGTGAATAATTTTCTGACATTTACAGCGCCAGACGTCCCAGCCAGGGCGCCGAGCCAAGCACCTGCCAGTAAAAGCTGGCATTTCGCGATTTTTACAAATTGTTACTCTGTTGCACGGTGGGTGGAGCATGGCTCCCTTCAGGCAGCACGGGGAGCGGGGAGAGAGGCAGGAGAGCTCTCTTCTTCCCTCCTCTGCTGCAGCCTGGGGGAGAGACGTGAGGGCCCCGCGCTGCCATTGCCGCGGCTCGGGGAGGAGAAGGGGGCTCTGCCCCCACTGTCCGCTGCCGTGGCGGGAGCAGGGGGTACTCCGTGCCCGGCCGGTGCCGCGTCGGGAGCGGGGCTGGGGCAAGTGACCCCAGAGGCGGTGGCCAGCCCCGAGAGACCCCGCCGAGTGGCCCCACCAAGCTGGACCACCTGGCCCCGTCAGTAGCCCCTAGTGGGCCGAGCCTGCACAGCCTTAGTTGAGCCATTAAAGCCCCCACCATGCCGTGGTTCTGTTACTAATTGGTAACTTTGTTGCATGCGGGTCCACGCTGTGAACGACAGAGCGGCTTATACTCAGGGTGCGGCTTATTTATGGACAAAGAACAAATATTTGCCAACACCCAGAGATGCGGCTTATACTCAGTGCGGCTTGTATTCGTGAATTTACTGTAATTTCACTAAATCAGTTGAGTTACATATAGGTGAATAATCTTTTGCTGTAATGCAAAAGAACATGCTCCTCTTTAGGTGACTGTGCTTAAAAAGGCAGCCTAAAGTCCTGTTTCCCTACATCTCTCTCCTCTAGTCAGTTATGACTGGCAAAGTGGAAGATTATGACGAATTGATAAAGAATTATCTGCCGGGAGGCAGAGTTTGGTTTCTGCTCCTTTAGCAGTTTGAGTTATTATCCAGTTACTACTTTAATGTAAAATGCAGAAATAGATTCTGACAACCATGTTGCCCTTCTCATCTCCATGTCCCCTACACTACACTGCAAAAGTTGCTCCCTTTTGTTTCCTCTCTTGTGTGTACCTGCATTCTTGCTTGCTTGGCTTAGTTCTAAAGTGTAGGAGTGAACAGGCATTTGGCAGTGACCATTTCAGAAGATTCATATACTCTCCTAAAAAGTGTGGTCACACCACTCAGGTTGAATTTGGCCCCGTGCTGCCTGCTCAGATAAGCCTCTAATGGCTGGGCAATTGGTGATCCAGGCACAGAGGTGGAGAGGAATTCAGAAACATCATCTTCTCCTTCCTGCCAGCCATCTGCAAGCTTGTAAAAGTGGTTCTGCTGTGAGAGTCTTGCTGGGTATCTTCCCCACCAGTTCTCCTTGAATAGTGTTCTCAAGCAAATCAGTGGTAACCTGCTTGATACTAATTTGGCAATGCCAATATGACTGCAAGAAAAAGAACCAAAGGATGGCCCAAGTTCTTGAGTATGTGACATTTGTACCTCTGAGCCACTTGGAGCTTCCTACCTTTGCGAAAGAAAATATTGCCAAATGCCCCATGGGTCTTCTCTGAGTTTTTCTTCATAGACTGGAAGCTGCTCCTCTCCACCACAAGCTGGAGCTCTTTCTCAGTCAGAGGAATTCCGAAGAATGCAGCTATGTTTTTCACACCCAGGGCACGATTCTGGAAAGAGGAATGTAACACGTGACTTCCAAACAAATTACGCTGCTTTCCAAGGTGTTTACACTTCCCTGTATTTCTCTGCTGGCTGCATACATAGGATATTCATAGAGTTCACTAGGACTAGAGTGGTCCATAACATTTCTCTTCTCCATAATTATTTTAGAGGAGATGAGAGCTGCCTTCCTGTATATTACAAAATATTATATATGATTTAAAGGTGAGCAAAATCTATGCTGCTGAAAACATAAAAGCTCCTCCCCAAAAGAATTGCTGGAGATTTTGGTTTACAATTATTTGAGCTTATATCGCAGAAAAATAATAAAAAAAAACAAGAATCATTTTTTCCAACAAAATTTAAGAAGGTTTTCAAGTTTGAATTTCACCTTTTCTTCCCTTAAAACAAAAATCTATCTCACACACTTTGGATACCCTGCATACATATAATGGTGAATTGGTTCAGGAAAAAACGTCCCTTGCAGTGTAAAGTATTTGTAACTATTGGCAACCTTACCTCTTTTAGCTCTTCATAAGTTACTGTCATAATATTTTCTTTGTCAACGTATTTATTCCATTCAGAAAGATATTCAAAGTAGCATCCCCAGGCGACTAAATAAAACAAAAGAATCCTAAAATGAAGCTTAAATTAATATTATACAAGTTTTACTCATTAAGTTGTCTCAGCCAAGTGCTTTATTAATCATGTCCATGGCAAAGTTTACACCCTTCTGTGGGAATTATAGGTTTTGCTCCAGGCTCAGGCATATGATATCATTTGTAAGTCAGAAAAATAAAACTCATTAGTATTTCAAGACAGTTGTGAGTCCACCAAAAAGCTGTCATCTTGCAGACCATCTTGTAAGGCTCCCTTAATCTTGTCTAAAACCTTATTGAACCCCCGCTTCGGCTGGCTCTGTGCTATGCCAAACTCATAACTTTAAACTAATACTATTACTTTTTCTCTTTTTTAATGCATTAGACTTACTCCACCTTTTAATGCACTAGACTTAGTCCACATAATTCCTTTTATTCAATTTTGCACGGAAGTGATTGTATATCTCTATGGACACAAGATGATGGGCATGGGACAGTGGGGGAGAAGAGGACACAAGATAAGGAGGAAGTGCTTCTTCTAGGAAAAAATACCAGTTTGTACAAGTTAAAGAAGTCCACGGAAGTACAGTTTTGACAAATATTTATCCTCAAGCAGTAAGACAAGTATGGTAAACCTCAGTTCCGATTTCTAATTCTCTGTCTTTAATCTCTGCTCTTGTGGTGTAAACCAAAAAATCCCAGTGAAGCTGATTTACCAAAGTGCAAGACTTTTTAGACAAAGTCAAATCATTGCATGATTGACGCAGACAGAAAAAATATACTGTACTTTTCTTTGACACGAAATCTGTGAAGAAGTCATCCCAGGTCTCATAGGAGGGAAGAGCAGCCAGGCCATTGGAAAAATGGTAAAAAGATGTAGCTAAATCTTTTGGATTACGAATCAGTAACAATATCTAGAAAAAAATTAAATTAATTATTTTATAGGGAAAGACATAGCAGACTATAGCATAAAAAAAGAATATATAATATATTCTTCTATATTATAACTGCAGTTGGGGATTTCTAATACCTTGTGTTCTGCTTGCAGAAGTAGCCATTTCATTCCCAATTCAGAAGGCGCAATATTTAACTTTTCTTTGGTACCATGAAAAGATGGTTGCCTATAGTTATTACGTTTTACTGATTAACCAAATTATTTATGCAGAATCGAAGTATGTTTTGTGCAATACAAGCATTTAAATAGCAGGGGAAATTCACTAAAATATAAATTCTCCCTGAAATTTGACACTTGAAGCTCTCACTTGCAACAATGCCATAAAACTCCTCCCACAGGAAATCATGTCAAAATACATTTTACCCCTGGAGGATTTGTTCAAGCCCTGCAACTCTCTTGTGAAAACTGTCGCAAAGGTGCCAATAGGAGTGAACTGGGGTTAAGTGAGATGGATGGCAGTACTTAATCAGTCATGTAGAAATGGTCAGGCTAAACATTTAAGAGTGATTCTGAAAATTGGCAGAAAAATGCTACATTGGCTTAAACAAATAAAAAGAAAAAAATAAAAAAGACAAATCTGTTGAACTGTTTGCTTTTAATACATTAAAATCAGCACTCACTTTGACTTTGTTTTTGAAGATAGACGTGGGAAGATTTTCAGGACGGAGATGAGTAACCATAAATCTTGGAGAAGGCAATTTGATCATTCGCTTTAAGAATTAGAGGGAAGAAATCGGACATTTCAGTTAATACAAGTATTCTTTTCATTAACCTATGCTAAAATATTACCTTGATTAACTTATCAACAGTTATTGGCTGATAGAAGTGGATTTTTGGGTTTTTTGATGAGTGCTGCCCTGGGATATTAGTGGGCTTCTCTGACTAATCTTCAGAAGCCCATGAACAACTAGGAAAAGACGTTGTTAGTTCTCTTCAGTGATAATTCTCTTAGTTCTGTTAGACAAGGGATCAAATCTAGGGCTAGGGTACAGATTAGCTATATGTGAAAGCTGGAGCATTTCAAGAACTGAGAGAGGGGATGAGAAGGAAGAACTAGTAAAGGGACAAAAGTTCATATTTCATTATTTGACACTTCGTGAAGCTCTTCTTAGATATGAAAGATGCTATGTTGAATTTCTGAAGTTCTTATGTATCTTTATGGATATGTGCTCCTCTCACTCCCACTGAAGTGTTAATTTATCCCTCAGTATTTGACAGTCCAGATGAGATTAATCCTGACCAGATGCCACATAAAGTGGTAAAGTTCTTATCAAACAATGGATTAGTTCATGCATCATATATTCAGTGTTTGAAGCACATAATGTTGATAATTTCCACACATATCCTCTTCCCACCTCATATTTCTCAGGATCTCCTACTTCAAGATAGGGGAATTCTTCTGGTTCTTCAGCATTCCCACTTCTTTCCTCACCCAGTGTTTTCTTTTGAGATATGGCTATGAGGTCAGTTAAGATTTGACTTAGCCAGTTTGTGCCTGAAAGCAGAAAAATACAGAATTGCTTGTAAAACTTTTAGAATGAACAGAAATGGATTTACCAGGGAAGTCAAGAGGTGGTAGTACTACCAGGTGAGTTTCTTGGGCTCCTTTCATGTGATACAATCACAGCTGAGTATCTGGTCCATCAGCTCCTAGGGTCCTACCTTTGCTCCTCATAAGGACATATTTCTCCAACTTCAGAAGTTCAGTACAGTATAAATTTAGCTTGTATGCTGTAAACTAACTAACAAGGGAGAAGAACCACTAAGATTCAACCAGGAAAACTTGCATTAATGTAATAAATTTTATGGTGACAAATATAAGGGAGACTGAGGTGGTAAACCTGTGCTTTAAATTGTAATGTATTAAGTGTTGTTTTCTGGTGTGCTGCATTGTTAGGAAGAAAGATGGGTCACAGTACTTCAACATAGGAGGAGAACTAGATCTGAAAATTGTGCACTCATTTTCTTTAACAATGAGAAAAAACTTTATGAAAGTACATTTCCTATACACATTCATTATCTTTTTATTCAAAAGATAACAAAGAGCCTGAATAGACCTCCCATCTCTAATTTACCATTTCCTACCTTCTAGACACTGGGTGCCTACATCTTTCTCACGGCAATCTTAACAAATGCATTCAAGTGCATAACATTTCTTCAAAAAGAAAATACAATAAAAAAGCAAAAACTTCACAATCCTGCCAGCTGTGACTATCTACCGTAAGGCAGTGTGAACCAATTGCTGGAAGAGAGGCGCAGCTAGATTAAAGTGTATATGAGGCACATCTAATCCAAACCCTTGGCTTTCATGTAGACCAGTGCTTTCAGGAAGGACCAAATACACAGGGTAAATTCTCAACCCTAGCAAAGATCTCTTGATTTCCCAATAATTGAAGAACAGTGTAATCACTTCAAAGACTACAAAATATTTTTGATAACTATTTCCTGACATCTATGTGAAATAAACTAAAGAATATTCCACATTTGAAGATACCAAAAGCTCCATTCAGTGTAAAAGGATAAAACTAACTTTACAAACATAAATGTGAGAGTAGACCGTGTCATATCAAGACATCAAGTTATCTCTGGTGTAAAAAACTGTATTTTGATTCTCTCCAATTTGTGCATTTAACTTCATAACTATGAAAGGTAAAGATAACAAAAACCTTCACATGCTAAAGAAAATCATGTTGTTTTTCTCAGTCTTTTGGAAAATTTCCCATATGAAATATTCATAATTAATTTGTTGCGCTTTTTCAAATTGAAATCAGTTTTACAAGATTTTGTGAACATTCTCAATACTTCTATTCAGCGTAGTATAAAATATTATGAATCATATATCATTATGTATCATATAATATATATTTCATATATTTAGTACAAACCTTGCAACTTGCTATTACAGAACCTTGTTTATGAAAAAAAATTAAAATATATTCACCGGATTTAGGGTATCCCGCCAAAATTACATCATCACTTCTGGCTTCAAAGGACTCCAAGGCTTTGAAAGCTTCAGGACTGCAAAAACTGGTAGGGTAGGGAATTCCCTTGTAAGAAAACATCAGCTCATCTCGATTCTTCAAGTTGGCAGCTGCTACTGCCTTATCTATTAAATCAGTAAATGCTTTCCTGGGCTTCTCCATTCTTCTGTCTCTCACACACACAGACTCTGTCACAGTGTGAAATGCAATGTTGAAGGAGAAACCCACAGATTGTCCTTTAATAGGAGCTCGGTTTGTTGTTTGGGGTTTTTTTTCTTGACCCTATGAACAATAATTTACCTCTTTCTGATCATGTGATGAAATAGGCAGTTCCAGTCAGAGACCTTAGGTTAGCATGAACCTTTGAAATGGAAGTTCAACATAGACAAACAAGAGAAGCAGCCAAACCAATTGCATTCTAAGATAAATGACTTAGATAACTTCAAAACATCATGGCAAACAGTCTGTGATTACAACACAGAGTTTATAAACAGAATATAACAAAATAGAATTGCGTAAATTGCAGATTGGAATTTAAATGTCATGATCAAAATCCTCAAGGCAGTTCATCTCTTTCCAGTACTCACTGCTGGGATTTTCTTTATTATATCACTCATCATTCTCACCAAAGTTAGATATGTGTTGGGATTGGCAGAGAAAATGTTCAGTGCACTAGAGACTGAGCTGTGGACAGTCCTGTGAGTGTGACCGACTGCTCCCTCCAGCTGGTGCCCAGGTGGGCACAGGGGCACATGCACTCTTTGGCCACTCATCAGACTGCACTACAGAGGTCTGTTTTTCTGGTGGTTACACAAAAATTCCTCATTTATACATTTCTTTAATGAGCTCAATCATTGTTTAACAACGGGTCAATCCTTAGGGAGCTGGTAATAATATAACCTCAGCTACAGTGATTGGTGTTTATCATGCACTTCAGATGACAAGCTGCCGACTGCACTGACTCCAATAAAAGAACTGGATTTATTCTTGAGGTTCAATACTTAAGTCTGTGGCAAAAGGATGGATGGGTCACAAAAAATGAGAAAATAGCTCCCCCTCAAAATTTATACCAAGAATTTACATGACATCCTTTCTTATCGCTATCTTTTGAATGCTGCCTGTTGGGCACTGGAAGGCAAAGGACCAGCGACTACATACCTGCATGCTTTTGCCATTTGCGTTCCCTGAAGGATTCAAGCCTGGTCCCTGAGGCATAATGCAGTGCTCATGGGATGAACTAGCCCTACATTTTTACATCTACTTTTTCCAGTCCATACAAAATCTTTTGCTTTTCCCCCTAATCTCTCTTCTTTCTGTAAAACTGTGTCAACATTGAAATACTACCTATGCACAGGCATAAGCTGAAACAAGTGGATATCACACAGCCTGATTCACGTGATGAATGACGTCTGTGCCAAAGGGCAGACAGTTAGCACCACCTGTCTAAAAACTGCTGTCCTGTGAAATAGCACCTTTGCAGATTATTGATGTAAAACTAGCTACCCTAGAAAACAAAAAGCAGGTTACATAATTTTTCTTCCTTACCTTCCCTTGTCATTAAGCTTCCATAGACTGAAGGTAAGGGATGTGTTTTATTGGTATTTTTACCTGCTGGCAAAAAAATTAGTTGGGACAGTCCTCCCTAAGAGTGGAAGAAGATGGAAAATGGCCTGTAAATTTTTGGTATATTTCATGCAATAGCATAGCATTGGAGTAGGGTTTCCAAAATTAAAAAAAAATATTCCGGAGAAACTTCCAGAGGATTTCCAGTGTATTTTTGCAAGAAAGCTCAGTCAGGCCAATTATTCCTGGGAAGCACATTTTATTCTTAGGAACCTGAAAAAAAAGCCAAACCCTGCATTAGGGGAGAAAAAAAACAATTAGAAACCATAAGTCATGAGAAGGGATTTTGAGGGGAGTTAAATTTCTTGACAAAAATGAGAAGCAGGATCAAGATTTAGTAATGTGAGTCTTTAATACAGCCATCTACCCTGATACCTGAGCTGGGAGATGGGAGGAGTGTATCCAGCCCCATCCGTGTGACACAAGATCCTCTGATCCTGCTAAATAGTGAACCCAGAGACTGACAAAAAGCATTGCTTGATTTAAAATTTCTAAAAAATGCCTTTAAAAATACAGGGATTAAAAACAGCTTAAAAACAGATTAAAGGATTTGATTATCTCCTGATTAATAGCATTTGTTGTTCAAACCACCACAGTTTCTCTGAAGGTTTCTGACTTCCCATGCTTGCCAGACCTGGACTTTCCTGGTTATGGAGCTTTGCAGAAGGAGGCTGGTGACATTTCTGTCATAGCTACAGGACAGTCCCAGCTGGCCCTTACATAGTGGACTGATCTGCTTATGCAGATCCATTCCCTGTTAAATGAAACAACCTCAAAAAATGGAAGCTTCAAAACATGTGTTCCCAAGTGCTAATTAAGAAGAGGTAATTTTTATAATTATTTCTACGATCTGCATTTATCTCAGTAAAATTCTTCAGAGGGTTTCCATAAATTAGTCTTTTAAAATAACATATTCGGTTTTTAGATGGTTCCATTAAGATTGAGCCATCCAAGAAGGTACCTTAAAGCTCCCCTGGCCATTCATCTACAACAAAAAACAAAACAAACCAAACCCAAAATCTAAAAATAAAAAAAAAAAAAAGAGGAAAGAAAAGAAAAGCCTGCAGGCATAGGCATATTCCCCTGGGCTTCTGAGAATAAGCCCATGAAAAGTAGGGCTTAAAGTAGAATTTGCTCTATAATGGAAATGTCATATGCGTTATTTTCCCCTTTGAATAATTTAGTGTGTATCTTATCAGAGGAGAATCAAAGCCCTCAAACAGAGCCCAGGGTGATGGGATGTCTTAGGTTATGTGGCAAAAGCTGTCTGCACACCCAAAGCAAAGCAATGAATGAGGAATCGAAACACTATCCTGTCCAGATGCTCCCATGAAATCAGCTCATCTAAGGCCTGTCTCCACAAGCTCAGAGGAACTCAAGCAGAGAGGAACACAAGTTAAGGACTCTTAAAAAGGGACTGGACCCTGTCCAGGACCTTTCTGTGGCTGTTCCGGGAGAGCTTCAGACCCAGCGTCCTCCTGTGAAGATGACCCATCAAAATGATCAGAGCAGGACAACCTTTTGAAGACTGGCAGGGACTGCTGTCTGAAGGTTTATAGAGGAGTGCAAGAAATGCTCTTGCCTTTCATGATTGCACATGACTTATTATGTCAGGATTACATGACAGGTATGAAACAACTGCCACTAAACAAATTATGTACTACTAATGTTGACTGTATGATCCTACTAATGTTGAATTTGCAATATGGAAAGTACTGAAACGGAGATGAAAAATAAGTAATCCTCAATACAAGATCAGGGTTGATCTTCTTCTCTAAAAAACACTTTGGGCCAGAAAACTATCTGCTGTAAAATTTTCTAGGATCCTCCTTCATCTTTTCTTTCCCTCTTGAATAATAGAATGCTTTTCATGATGGTCACCTTCCCTGCCCAGATCAAAGTTTGTCACAACATCCCATCAGTCCACTATAGATTGTCTGCAGAAGCATACCATGCTCCATCTGTCTTCTACCCAAAATTTCCCACATCTCTTCTAAGCTTTCCTCTCAACAGTTTTTTTTTTTTTTTTTTTTTGGCCCAGCTTTGCTGTCTCTGGAGAATTTCCATTCTTATAATCCCATCTCTAGGTCAATGTAGGAAATAAGCAATTTTCCACAGCTTTCACCATTTCTATTTATATATTGGCTAGTTGCTAAATTTGCAACAGCTGAATACCCTCTCCCTCCTCTTAATACTGCACGAGATAATATGAAAGACCAAGCCAGTAAATACAGAGAATGTCATGGCACACAATGCTGGATAAATAATCTTATACTGTTACACTAACCTAAAGATGTGTGATGTATGGTAACAAACTCCCCAAACCATCATCTGGTCTCAGTGATTACAGAGTTAATTTTCTTCCCAGTAGCTGGTAGAGTGCTGTGTTTTGGATTCAGAATTAGAATAAGTTTGAGAACACACAGATATTTTAGTTGTTTCTATTAGTGCTTGCCCTGAGTTCAGTTTCCCATGCTCTGCCAGCGAGCAGGTGCACAAGGAGCTGGGAGGAAGCACAGCCAGGACAGCTGACCCAAACTGGCCAGAGGGATATTCCATGGCCCATAGAGTTCGTGCCCAGTAAATGAACTGGGGGGAGTTGGCCAGGAGGGGCCGGTCACTGCTCAGGGATGGAATGGGCATTGGTCAGTGAGTGGTGAGAAATTGTTTTGTGCAGCTCTTGTTTCTCTTGGGCTTTATTCTCTTTTTCTTTTCAGAAGAATTATTAGTTATTATGAATAATACTATTTTGTTTTTATTATAATTTATTTCAATTGTTAAATTGCTCTTATCTCAACATACAGGTTTAATCTCTATCTGATTGTTGTCCCCATGCCACCAGTGGAAGGGGAGGGTGAGGCACTGAGTGAGAAATTGTGTGATACTTAGTTGCTGGCTGGGGTTTAAGCCTGGCATACCAAAAGAAATTTATTTCCTTGCTTGCTTGTTTTTAGCTGAACTTTCCCAACTCTATTGGTAAAATTGATTTTAAAAGTTGTGAGTCTCTGTCTAGAACTTCATAGATTAATGTGAGTAGCCAAGCCTGTGACCTCAAGAAATCATCTGTTGCCTCATTGTGTATCTATAATACTTGACATTAAAAGAGGAAGGGGAAGAAGGAGCAAAGAATGTCACAAGATATTCACTGACATTATGGAAGACTTTCTGGTTCTTGCTGATTCACTAATGTCCTATCCATGATGTCCACAAACCTGTCTTTAATCCCATTCTGGTCTATGCCCCTCAAATAAGCAAAGTTCTGGAGCCTTCAGTACAGAAGTGATTATATGATTCATAGTGCAATGTGGCAAAATAAATGAGACTGAATATAAAATGCAAATGTAAAGTATGCTAAATTAAGATGAGTAAAGAGGCATTTGAAACAGGTCATCCAGATATATTAAAATAATTAGTACTGGCACATTCTTTGCAACATGAAAGAGACATTTTTATTTTCAGTATATGAATTTGAAAGTACAAATTAGGATTATCAATGCAAGTTGCTTGGTAGAGCACATGAGACAGCAGTGGGTATATTCTTGCAGCTTGGGTCTCAAGCATAAGGTGAAAATTAAGTATGTTCAAAGAGAGAAGATAATTTAATTCCTTTTCTGAAGACATTATTTGAACTGGGATTTTTCCACTTGAATTATCAAAGAAATTTAGTTTAAAAAAAAAAATCATGGTATTATGACCAGAAAATCATGCAAGAAGAGCTACAAAGTGTTTTTCTCTGATTTTTCTCTACCCGTGTTTCTCAGTGGCTTTTATTGGGTTCCAGTCATGGCACTGTTAATTAATCCTTTAAAAAGTTTAAAGAAGAATTGACAGCTAGTAGCCAATGGGGTAATTCAAATGCTAATTGTCTAGCTACCAGGAAGATATGAGCATGACCAATAACAACCTCTGATCTTGGCCCATGATCTATCAATTCTTTCACCTCCTGCTGCCCTCTGAATCACCAAGGGATCTGACAGCTCCACATGGAGCAGTGTTGCAGAGAAAGACAATGGCAGGAAGCAAAGCTGAGAGGAGGACACAGAGCTTTGCATCCATTCCCTCCTATGTTATAGGGTATGGAGAGGAGGGAACAGGACACCTGAGCTTATGTAAAGGAACAGAGAGGGAAACAAGACTTTGAGCATCTCTTCCTTTCAAATACCTGGTTAACCCCTCTCTGGTATCACCACTGTGTGATAACTGCTTTTCTGCTGCCTCCAGGGTAGCACAGCTCTCTTGGAAGCATCACCTCTAACAAACCCAAGCTCCCTCCAGTGTTTATGCAGCACTGAACCTTAGCAAACAATTTTTTTCTAGAAGGAAAAATTCTCTCCCCATGGACACCACAATACAAAGACATCTAACCACTTCCTCAGGGAAAAAGCTGGTGTCAAACAGGCAATTCAAGCCCTGCAGGACTCAGGCTAGCAAAGTCATTGTAAGAGCATCTGGCTTCCCAATATGTCTTCTGGTAACCATATAATCAGATTTTTCATGTCTGAATACAGGTATCACAGGACTGTCCATCTGTCCTCCCCAGCTTCATGCAGCATCTCATCATTAACAAATGCAAGATTCCTGCTCTTTATTTTCTTCCTGAGGAAACTCATTGCTGATGAATACAGAAGAATATTTCTGCAAAGATATATGTGCCAGACTAGCTGAAATTCCTCTGCAGTGCCCAGGCAATCCCCAGAGCCAAGCAGAGTCAGTTTGTGTGCCTGCTTAGATCTTGGCCTGTCTCCCAGGAGTGCTTTGCTGAGGGACGCTTCTCAGGTATGTTGACCATGATCCAAATGTCAAGTGTTCACCAAAAAGTTTAAAAAAAAAATCAAAACCCCTTTTAATCTCCTCATGATTTTTAAAATTTTTTTTCATAAGGTCAGCAGGTTTGATTCATTTCATCAATTAATTAGTTTGAGCTCCAGCAGGATTGCTCGCCTCTCACCTTTTCTAATTAGATTCCATTCAATACCTCCAGATTAATTTCTAGAGGTGAAAGGGATGTTTGTATTCCACTTGATGTACCTGATACTGGACAACTGTCTCTTCAAATCCCCAATCTGAGGAACTTTTATAGCTTAGAGTTATTCAAAATGCACAGTACCCTTCGGTCTCAGGAAAAACACAGACACAAAAACAGGAAACTTTCTTTCTTCTTTCTATTTCACATTATTTCTTTCTTCACTTCAAGACTCCCTCATCTTCACAATTCACCTTTGTGATCCTAAGATGATCTTTCATCTTACTTTCCATATTCTCTAAGTCAAGTCAATTCCCTACATGGAGATTTGCTTCACTATAAAAAGTTGAAGGGATTTTACATTCAAAACAAGATAAAAATAGTCAGCAGTGGCACAGCTCACCAGACTCATTAATCTGTTCATGAAATAAATTTCCACACATCATTTGGAAAAGACAACATTTATCTCTCTTTTCAAGTGAAAAATTTATATTATTTAAGTAATTTTCTGCCAACATTTATAACTTTTCTGCTTCATAGTAACCCCAAAGTTGCTGCTTTTGAAGAATGAATACAGATATTTAATGAGAAAACTCCTAAATACTCACAGACTTTAACATCTGTTTTTACAGTATTCTTAAACTTATTATATTTTCCTTGATGTACCAGGGATAGCATTGAGGAGCTGTTTTTGAAGCTCAGTCCTCCAGGCCTTTCTCTTCCAGCCAATAATGGAAGAGTCCTTTATGACAGTAAGATAGCACAGGCACCTGGGGCCAGTCCAGTTTCAAATCTGTCTCACTGTATGTCTTGAAAACTGTGTTTCCCATTTTTTACAGCAATTTTATAGCAGTTGTAGGTACAGACTGCATCAGAATTGCTGAGATCTAAAAGTCAGTGCAACAAGACAACAAAAATGTTCCTGTTAGTGTCGTGTGCCAAGTTAGTATATTATTTTTCACTCCTCATTAATTCCAGTGCTGTTCCCACACTTAGTCTCTGTCTCATGACCAGCAGCAGAAGCTTCTTGGTAACTGGGGTCCTTCAAAGCCTCAGGAAGGAGTGAGGCCAATGACCAGAGGCCATCAAGACTAGCTTTGCTGGATGACCCTTTTCTTCAATGAACTGATGATATATTTAAAGTTTAAGGTTATGGATGGATTTTGCCTAAAAGAGACACAAGAATGATTACTATATCATACAAAGGATTTCAGGTTAAATGGCACAGCTTCTTAATGAAGGCCTTATTATACACAGACCAGATTGTATAGTGGGAAAATGTTTCACTAATTAGATCTTAACTGCCACACTTCCCAACTGAGCTCTCACTAACCTTTAGTAGCTGTTGACTGGGGTAAAAGTAGAGTGATCTCCAGCTAGGGTGGCATATGGCAAGTACAAGCACACTGTGGAAGCGGAAGAAATGCAAAAAATATCCTTTCCCCCAAACTTGAAGAGAATTGTAGGGTGAGGGAGAAATTAGAAACATAACTTTGAAGAGAGGGATAAAGAGCTGCTCTGAAGAAATGCCTCCATGAGAGACGCAATAGATTTTTTATATCAAAGCCCTCTAGTATAAAAAAGCATATGTATTTTTATGAGTATTAAATTTTATTAATTGATTTTGAACTTTATTCACTCTATGGAAATCTTGATACAACTCCTGAAAAGAGCAGGTAGCAAAACCTGTCATCTGTTATGTGGGGAACTAATTATTGTAGAAGAATACTTGTATAAATGCATGGCACATTTCCTGGATGCCCCTCTCCCCTTGTCTGGAGGGAATCAACAGGACAAAAGCATTTGTAGGACCACAGGTAAGACAGAGCTTCTATAATCGGGCTCAGAGCCATCTTTGGCTATCTAAACTAAAATCCTATCTTTGTCTGCAGCAGTCAATAGCAGGGAAAAAATTTGTCTCAGAATCTTTAATCCTGGTCTGGAGGAAAATGATGCTTCTCAGTCACTGCATGAGCAGTGTCCATGCCAAGTTTTGCCAGGTTCCTGAGGCTGCAGAGATGTCCTTCACTCCCAGGGAAGGCAGAGGTGTCCTTGAGGCCAGCACACCGACCTCATAGCACCAGCTGCAGTTACAAGCCTTTCTGTGCTTGGGCAGGGTGTACTTGTGGAAGAGCAGCTGAAGGTTATCTGGGAAGTTTCTTCTGAGCTTCTATGAAAGCCCCAGAGGCCAACACCCTGAGAACACCTTAGCAGACTTCCACAGTCTGAGTAAAGACACATCCCTTCCACAGAAAACTTCTACCCACCATACACATGGCACAGCAAGTCGCCTTGAGCTCCCAGCGGTGCTCAAGTGAAAGTCTCAGAAATCTGGGACCAGTGCCTAATTTTTCACTTCAGAGGAGACTTGAGTAGAGGGAAAAAGTAGTCAAGATCCAAGTCCAGGGCAGGAACATCTACCTATCACTCTTCCACATTGACATGAGGTAAGTACCTGCCCAATCTCTTCCTTACAGTAGTATCTTAATGAGTAAAGCAATCACAGTGGTTGTAGACTATTCCCAACATTATCAAAAAAAGCTGTGTACCTGTAGGTGACTAAATTATACCACTTGGTGATGAAAACATCAAAATTATGGCTTAGGGTCAACCTCCTGCTTCTAGGTACAAACCTTGTAGCAAGGCAGTCAGGGGTATGTCAGAAATCCATTAAACAAAAGCAAAGCATCAGTAAACTGTATGACTAAACCAACAACTGAAGCAGCATCTACAAATGACACACACAAACATCATCTGTTTGGTTCATGAAAACCATTTTTCTTAGGCTAAAATAATAAACCAGGAGGCTGAAGCTGGCATGCTATGCGTGATACCTAAATAATATTCAGATTTCTGCTAATGGAGACTTGCAAAGAAGACATGGCCCTGGCAGAGAATTTACAGAGCAACTCTTGCTTCTTGCTTCTATTGATATGTATCAATATTACCCAAAGCTTTGAAAACAGAGGTTGACATTCTGCCTTTAAGAAGGCAACTATACTTTAAACAGATTGAGCTACTAACATGTTATGAGCTTCTTAGCAGTGTTTAATGCAGATTTAATTCAGATTTCAGTTAAATCAATAGAAAATTACAGTTTATTTGAAGCATAATTTTATAAAAGCTTAACTGTGATAGAAATCTTTTTGCCAAAAAGTGACCTGAATTGATAGTTTTAAAAGAGATCTCTAGGTGGAAAATACACTTCACTGCTCTAAGAAGACTGATGAATCCATTAATAAAAGCAGGAATTGAATATTCTATTAGGAAGGCATAAAGTGAAGCAGTGCCATTGGATTCTTCTGTATGTGATTAATTATAATACTATTCAATACATTAACAATTTTTCAGTATGCCAAAGGTCTTACATTTAGCATTAACATCTGATATACACTGTAGATACCATAAATGCAGATATACTGTAAATTCACGAATAAAAGCCGCACTGAGTATAAGCCGCATCTCTGGGTGTTGGCAAATATTTCGTTTTTTGTCCATAAATAAGCAGCACCTGAATATAAGCCGCTCTGTTGTTTGCAGCGAGGACCCGCGTGCAACAAAGTTGCCAAATAGTAACAGAACGGCGGCATGGCGGGGTTTACTGGTTCAGTTAAGGCTGTGCAGGCTCGGCCCGCTAGGGGCTGCTGACAGGGCCGGGTAGCCCAGCCCGGCGCTACCGCTCGGCGGGACCACTGGGGGCCAGCTGCCGCTGCCACTGGGCTCAGTCACCACGGCCTTGTGCTGCCCTGTGGTGGCAGGCAGGGACGGAGCCCCCCACCGCCTCCCAGAGCCGCGGGAATGGCGGCCCGGGTCCACCCTCTCCTCCCCGAGCCGCGGCAATGGCGGCGCGGGGCCCCCCTGTCTCTCCTCCAGGCTGCGGCAGAGGAGGGAAGGAGGGAGCTCTCCCTCCTCTCTCCCCGCCCCTCGTGCTGCCTGCAGGCAGCCAGGCTCCACCCGCAGTGCAACAGAGTAGCAATTTGTAAGAATCGCAAAATGTCGACTTTGCAGCTGCTTGGCTCGGCACTCTGGCTGGCACTTCTGAGGTTGTAAATGTCAGAAAATTATTCACATATTAGCTGCTCCTGAATATTGGCCACATTTCCGGTTTAGGAGCAAAATCTTAGTCAAATTGGTGCGGCTTATATTCGTGAAATTACTGTAGTTAAAATATTACCACACCTACGTGAATCATTGACTTTTGTCTCCTGTGTATCATGATAACAGCTCAAGAAAATATTGCTTTAACAGCTCTGGTTTATCTCTCAGGTTTTACACACACATCCTATTTTAACATGTTGTGCTTGCTGCTAAGTACCCCTTGTATACTTCCTCCATTTCCAAACTATGTTTTTCCTCAAAAGACTTCCTCCAGTAATAACACCACTTACAAAGAATCCTTTTTGAGACTGCAAGATTTGATGCAGAAAGGAAGCATTATTCACATCCCTCTATGCAAGATATAGTTTATAGGAAGGGAAGAGTCTGCAATGTACAGTAATACACACACAAAAAAATAGATTAGGCAGCTTTACACCAAAGTTTATGGTGGAATCTTTTAAATTTGCAAATAAGAATATCACTGTCCTTTCTCATTCATCTCAAATAAAACAGAAATAAATATTTCATAGTTGTAAGTGCAACATCATAATTACATTCCATCAATATTTACATTATTAGTAGCGATTACTATTATTAGTATTGTTTTTGTTACTGTTGTTACTATTATTGCTACTGTAATGTCTGTTCTGATTATTATCATTATTATGACAATTCCCTTTGTTCAGCAAGAAATCATACCTGATTTGGGAAAGCTTGGTAGGATAACATCACCTCTTATAGCTTCAGAGAACCTCATGCCTCTGAATACTTCAGAAGTGCAAGGTGTGGGGTAGGCAGTCCCCTCATAGCTAAAGACCAGGTCTGTCAGCAGCTATCCGTGACTTTTTCAACACACCAGCTAAAACTGTTTCAGACTTTTTTGTTTCTTTCTCTTCCCTTTTAGTTTCCAAAATTCCCCATCGATTTTAATCAATCATGGGCAGCAGAGGAAGGCACAGGTTACCTATTCACGGGTTATTTCTAGTAGTGAGTGTTTCTTGAAGGAACCTTCTCAAGTAAGGGAAAGGCCGCCCTTCACAGTCCTTCACAGAAAATGATCCTAAATGAGCTGCAACCGAAACTTAAAACTGTCTCACTGACACCACTCCACTTAAAATACAGAGGAAATATCAAGGAATCTGTTTATAATGACAACTCAAAGGACATCTAACGTGCATTGAGTGTTATTCCAGTTTCATCATTGCTGACATGGCCTCTCACATGTGGTCATTGAACATGAGATAATTACGGGAAATTAGGCTTCATACTTTACCTACAAGTGAATATGGATAATGTGGCTGACTAACCTTGGAAGAATGTGGGTGTTGTTCATGCACACTGAGGGAGGACATTCAGAATACCCATACGTGACAAACTGTGTAAGACTCTCTGTTGATGGGTTTTTCAGTTTACTTCAGCAACACAAGAGCTTTGGCCTGAGTATGCAGGTCAAGAAATGATCCAGAAGAAGCAGCAGTAGAAATATCAGCATGCCAACAGGGAACATGCTGAAAAGAGATTTGATGACTGATAAAATGGACACCCATTGCAGTGTCGCTGAGGGTCAGATCTCTGGGTCAGTGTGATAAAGGAAGCAGATTAACAGACTCTAAGAAAAGTTCACCCTGTGCTTTTTCAGACATTTGCCTTTTCTTAAAAGTATGATTAGCTGGAATAACCTGCAAGTTGGACTAGATGACCATTAAACCTTCCAACCCAAAACATTCTATGAACTATTAACATTTTATTGCCATTTTAGGCAAATAAAATATTCCTGGTTGGCATGGAAAGGTGATGGCAGGTCCCATATACAAAGATAGGTAAGTGTATCAGCAGTACCTTTTTCTCAGAGGTAAACTAAAATGTTTACATTCTGTAAACAATGATCCATGCATAAGTGTTTTAAATGGTGAGCTAACAATCTGAACTGGTATTTTAGCACCAGAAGCATTATGTAAATGAAGAGCTGCCATGCTAGAAGTGATAGAAGTCATAGCTCTTGATAAATTCTAGAAGTAGGCAACCAGTTCAATTAAAACCCTGCTGCAGGACACTGCCTTAATGTTAAGAAGTTTTCAAAGACCAGCACAGTCTCATGGAAGATAAATTCACAGAGGGCTGTGAAATACAAAAATTTCCAGATTCAAGATGTCTTGAGTGACAGGTTGGAGTCTAGGAAACAATTCTAAGCAATTTTCACTAAATGCTGGTTTTTCTGTTGCCCAACTTGTACCTAGACACATGGCTAAATGCTACTTTGGTCTGTTCTATGATCCATATTCTTCAAAGACTTCATTTTAACTTGGCCTCATATCACAGGAATCTATCCAGAATCAATATTTATCCTGTGCCTAAATAAAATAACTAATCTAAAATATTGCTTAAGCTTCAATATATGCTCTATTATGCAATGCTTGTTTAAAGTACACAGTTAAGCTCATTCTCAGGTTACACTTGGTGAAAAGATCACTTTTCAGGCTTTTATTTCATTGTTCTGTTTGCTTAGCTGACAGTTATAATTAAAAATAGAGAGGTTTAGCCTGCTCTAGGTGGATCTACTTATAGGGCCTGTGAGTACTGTTTCATATTATTTTATGAAGAATGGATCATGTCGATTCTGTCAATCATTCCAAAGCCTTTAAGGCTAAGACTTTGACTTGTTGCCAGAGGCTATATTTTTATGACAATTCGAGAGAAAATTATCTTGAAACTTTCAAGTATGTGAAAAAATGATTGGGAAAATAGTTTCTTCCCTCCTTTTTATGGCCCATATGATTGCTACTTAATTACTGAAGTCATGACTGAAGCCTTGACTTAGTAGTAGCTTTAATAGTCATGATTCATATGAGTTTTACCCAGTTTTATTTTCTTCTCCATGCTTAAAAGAGTAAAATAACATTAAAATTTTCCTCTATGGGAAATTTTATCATTATTTATTATCTAAATTACACAAACTTGGCAGAATGGAAACAACAGCTAACAGCTGCCACCAACCTACTGTCGCCTTACTTTCATAGGTAGGTAAACTGAAGTTCATTATTGGGCTAAGGAGCCAAAGTTTGGCCTTGTTATTTGTCATTCAACACAGGGCCCTACATAAAAGTCCAGATCACTACAGGGTATGGGACAAGTAAGGAGCAGAAGGACTGAGTCCTGGCTCCTGATCATGTTGGGCAGAGTTGCAATCCAATCAGAAGTAACATCTCCAGTCGCAAAAGCGAGACCTTTGTTCAACAATTCAGCTGCTGAAATAGTCAGATAGCAGCAACATGGGACTCAGGTCTTTTTTAATGACAGATATTTGAGCCAATTCAATAGAGGAGATTTTAGCCACCTTTGCCCATGCTCTATCACAGAAATTTGGAGAAGGCCCAGGAGATCGCTTAGTCCAACTTCATTGCCAAAGCAGTTACCTTTGGTGATTTTGGCACAAGGCTGAGCAGGACTGTGCCCAGCTGCCTTTGGAATCTGACCAAGGACAGAGATTTCCTGGATGAGATCTTAACCATTTGATGAATACAGAGCATACTTGAAATATATGATGAACTCTACCTTGATACTTATGTAACCTTACTGCCATGAATCACAGCAAAATTACTCCATGTTTATAGGCAATACAGAATGCAAACACATTATGGAATATACATATAGTGAATGTATAACTTTTTCAGTTATGAGAACCTAGTCTGGAACATAGAAAAAAATGGAATTAAGCTAGTAACATGGTTTTGGTGAATTTTTATGCAAAGACACAGAGGAAACACTATTATTATATAAGTCTGGAGCTCTGGAGACTTTCGGAGTACTTTCTGATCAAACTTTTTTCAACAGAAAAGTTCTGATCAGCTGTGCTGCCAACACCAAAAAGGAAAAATCAGATTACAGATGATGCATGACATGAATCTTGTATTCTGAGAGGGCGGATCTACCTGCTGTCCTTCATACTGAAGACTGTGAGGTTCAAGAAAGATTCAGACACTTTGATTTTAAAAATAAGTTGAGATGGAATAGGTCCAAGAATACTGCCTGGTCCCAAAGATAAAATTCTAATGAACATATTTTTATGGGAATTGAATAATTTTATGAGACACTGCTGATAAATTAGGCTTTGATTCTTCTCACTTACTGCACTTACTTTAAACCGGACTAATTCAATGATTTTATTTGAGCCCATTATTGCTGTGAAGCTGATATTAAAAAAAAACAAAGACACAAGGACAAAATATGTATGGAAAACATAAATGTTTCAGCATTAAGGAAATAAATTATTGTATCTTCTTTGCTTTCTTAATTTTTAATCATTTTTGCCCTGAGGCCAAAAATTTATTCCAGTTTATATGGTAATCCAAGGCAAGACCTTCTCCTGACAAATGTTCTTTATCTATATATGATATATGAAGAAGGCCATAATAAAAACAAGACTACTATCAGTCTTCTCAAAATTCTGCACCTATTAATACATACCATCCCCAAAACTTCAATTTCAACAATATCATCAGAGTTTGCATCACAGTTCAAAAGGACATTTTACTGGTATGTGTGGACAGTTGTATCTGTGGTAATTTCTCTTTACAGAAGGGGAAATATTCTCATTCTCCATGACTTTTCCTGACTTTTTTTCCAAGAAACACAATTTACTATTTTCAACAATTATTTGAACACCCTTTCCTGTTAACAAGATCTGAAGAAAAAAAAATCAAAACATTTTTGATCCCAGAATCTGGTTCTGAAAAGAAATAGGTGATATACTTCAAGTTACTGACATTAGAGATATTTTTTTCTTGGTCTTTGGACAAGCTTCATGACAGAATTATGTTTAACAGAGTTATGGGAAATTCAGTTAGATTTTCCAAAACATTTTCCAGTAGTTTGAATTTTCTTATTTGATATCTCTGATTTTATAACTGTGCTAACAGAAGCTCAAAGATATTAACCAGACTGCAGCTCAGATGCATGAATTTTTCAGTGTTTGTTTGCTTCAATAGAAATAACGAAGTTCCAGCACAGTTCTTACAAACTTTCTCATGTGTCTTTCAGGAACTTTCAAAGCTTGCCATTACATTTCAAAGCTTTACCCCGACCCTTACAGGAAAAAAACCAAGGCTTTCCACCAATTGAGAAAGCACAGAAGAAAATGCTCATTGGACATCTGGTCTTCGGTCTCCTCTTTCTTCCAATAATTAAATGAATGGGTGCCTTGCTTTTATCCAATTTTCTGGTATCATCTAAATTGGAAATGGGAAAAGGGGTAGCCTGGGTAGTTGTCAGAGTTGAGAGGGTGCAAGGAATAAATGCATCTGTGAAACTGAATCAATCAATCAAACTGAGAATCAAGGTAAGGAAGAGAACAGGTGACACTAGCAAAGGAGACAGAGATGGTGAATTTTCATTAACAGTCTGGGAAAACACAGACTCACAGAGGGAGTTGTGCCCTTCCCACTCTCAGGCCCACGAGGTGATGCTGCCTGCTGCCCAGTCACTATGTCGGAGCAGATCCTGGGCAGCAGTTCCTAGTACAGGGACTGGTCCCAGTAGATCTAGCACAGCAAATTCAACAGATCAGACTGCTCTCCTCAGCTAGCTCTTCTGAAGAGGAAAATGAGACCACAACTGCCCTGAATAAGTGAAGGAGGGGAAAGATAGCCAGAAGAGCCATAAGGGAACATAGTACAATAGCCAAATGTACTAGGTCAAACGAGGAAAAAAGGGAAGAACTTGTTCTGCAAGCCCCATTACAGCAAGCAGTCAGCAGTCAGGGGCCAATATATATAATGGTTCCATGCTCCCTTGTCGAGTTAGAACAGTGGAAAACCACTGTAAGAAAATACAAAGAAAATCCAGAAAAAGTAGAAAATTTAGTAGAAAGGGCAATTAACACACAAAACCCTGATTGGGCTGATTTGAAGTCTATGCTGTTTGATCCCACTGAGAGACAAATGGTTAATAAAGCTATTACAATTTCTGTAGAAGCACAGATAGCCAGTGGATCAATCCAGGGTACGGGTGCAGAGGTATTTCCATTAGACAATTTTGGGTGGGACCTTAATGTGCCAGAACAGATGGCAAGGTTAAAACAGTATCAGAATTTCATAGCATAAGGGTTGAGACATGGTGTCCCTAAAACTCTAAAGTGGTCAAAGTTTTACAAAGTAAAGTAAAATTATGATAAATGGCTCATTGATTTTTTAAAATAAGTCAAGAGAAACTGCCATCAAATATGCAGAACTAGATCCTGAATCAGCTGATGGGAAAGCATATCTAATTCTCTTGTTTAAGGGTCAAGCTACAAATGATGTAAGACAAAAGCTACAAAAGCTAGACAGGGTTCAAGACAGATAAATTGCTAAAAGTGGCCTGCAAGGTATATGGGGACAGGGGCCCAAGTGACAGAGTTGGACACCAACCTAGTAAGAAGGTGATTCAGGAGAAGTCATCCAAGAGAACTTCCTCTACAGACAAAGATCAGTGTGCCTATTGTAAGAAATGGAGATATTGGAAAAATCATTGTCCAATGTTGAAGCAAAAATCCCCAATTCTCCAACTCAGAATGGGACAAGACTCAGGCTCAGAATGATGGGGACCAAAGGCTTCTCCCCCAGCAAAGCCTTTGGTTATTGCTAAGCTGGGGAAAGACGACAGAATTTTTGGCAGATGCTGGAGCAGTGTATTCTGTATTAAATACTTAGAAGGAAAGCTGAGTCAAGATACTGTACATTTTGTTGGGTTGACAGGGGTAAGCGAAACACAGCCTTTCTTCCAAGCGTTAAAATTACAACTGGGGAAGAACTGGGAAACTCATCATTTCCTTTATATTCTTAACTCCCCCAAACCATTGTTGGGGAGAGATTTGCTAGAGAAATTGGAAAAAGAGATTAAATTTAAAAAGAGAAGGGATGTATGAGCTGTAATTCCTGAATCTAAATTTGTTGAAGTTGCTGCAATTTTTGCTGTCAACCCAACAGTGTGGGCCAGTGATATCCCAGGAAGATCCAAACGGGCAGAACCAGCGAGTATTGTACTCAAAGCAGGAGTCACACTGGTAGGGCAGAAACAATACCCTTTGAAATTAGAGACATAAGGGATTGGCACCCATAATTGAAAAATTCCTCCAACGTGAGTTCAATGTGACTCCAAATACAACATCCGCATACTTGCTGTTAAGAAAGCAGATGGTAAGAGTTTTCAATCAGCAAGATTTAAGAGGAATTAACAAAATCAAAGAGGACATACACCCAGTGATAGCCAATCCCTACACTCTTTTGACCACACTGACGGATGAATTAGGGTGGTTTACTGTTGTAGACCTGAAAGGTGCCTTTTCCTGCATTTCTGTGCATAAAAACAGCCAAGAGTCCTTTGCTTTTGAGTGGAAGAATCCTGAGACAGGGAGGAAAAGTCAACTTACTTGGACAGTTTTACCCCACGGTTTCAAGAACAGCCCAACAATATTTGGAAATCAGCTAGCAAAGTAATTGGAATATTGAGGAGATGGGAGCCAAGAGGGGTTATTCTTCAACATGTGACAACATCCTGATTGCAGCTGGAACCAGAGATGACTGTATAAAATTTACCAAAAGTTTACTAAACTTCTCTTGGGACTGAGCAGGTACAGAGTTTCTGAAGACAAAGCACAGATTGCTAAAGAAGCAGTAGTTTGCTTGGGGCTTGAGATCTTTTGTGGACACAGCTCAGCAAAGAAGAGAAAGAAGCCACCTACTGACTACCAGAGCCCCATACTGTAAGAGAAATGCAAGCTTTCCTGGGAATGGTAGGTTGGTGTTATTTGTAGATAGCTCCAACCTCAATCCCATGCAGCTTTTTCTTCTCTATCTAGGGTTTGGGTTACACCCAAGGTTAGGGTTCAGAAAACCACAGAGCCCAGAGATCCAGGCTCAGTGCACCTGTGAAAGTCATGCCAAAGCGAGCACTGTGTTGCCCCAACCTTGCTCCCTCCACACCTTTCTGATTTGCACCATCCTCAGTGCCATGTGGCTTTTACTACTCTGCCTAGGGTTAGGGTTAGTGTTATGGTTCACAAAAGCACAAATCCCAGCACAGTTTTCAAGATTTCTTCCAGAACTTCACTGCTTGGACTTTACTTACTCTCTTCCCTTATTCGGCAGTTCTGTACCAACACTTGAGAGGCAGCAACAGTTGATTCCCTGAAGATGGATACACTTGTAATTAAAATGCAAGCACTTCTGTCTACTTCCCATCTTTCAAGTATATAAACTATTGGTTGCAAACAGCCAAATTATTCACATTTCCTTCTAACTGTTTCAGAGAAACTAAGTGCAACTCTATTTAAAACAAAACCATGCCATTCCAATGGAAAAAAGTAATTACAACTGGAAGTAAAATCCTTTCTTGAAAGAAATATGCTGAAGACACTTCTATATTTCTTATTTGAATCTACATTTGGCAGAAAAACTTATTCACCCCTAACCGCTAATTAATAATAAAATATCAGTGAGTATCTCACACAAACCACGTGGAAGGAAGTGGTTTATTTCTCAAGAATAGCGAGGCTGTAGCCTGTCTCGCTTGAGCCACCACAACCCTCTGCTGGCTGTGGTTGTCACTACTCCAAAGGTGAAACCGCTGAACAGGTGGGGAATGTCTGTTACTGTTTTGTTGGTGGTGGTTCTGTCCTGTTATACAGATTTTTTTTTTCCCCCTCAGTTAAAAACAGTTATTACTTCTCCAATATTTTTGCCTGGAAGTTTTGAAATTATTATTTGAAGTTATAATAATTTGGAGGGAGGGGTCACTTTCCAGGAAGGTTTCTGCCTTCCTTGGCAGACATCTGTCTTTTAAACCAAGGCAACATCTCAGTGTCTTCCATTCATAATCCACAGCAATGTTACCTGACCTGTCCATCACTGTCCCAGCTTCCCCTGCCCAAGAAACTGATATGAAGGAAAGATGGACAGGTCCAGCAGTCAGAGAAAACACTTCCTGACCTGGCCCTGGCACATGATGGAGAGGCCAGTCCAAATCTGTTCTGGGTACCTTAACTTTTTATTGTTTATTTTCTAATTTGTACTATCTTAATAATGTATTAAAGAAAATATATTATCCAAACTCACATAAACAATTTCAGTGTCCATACTTATTAGTATTCACTTAGCAGTAGATTAATTTTTTTTTAATTTAAAATTTCTTATTCCACTCCTTTCCATTCAATTTCATTTCAAATACTTTCTGATCACTTCATAGTAGTTTTACTTGAGGCTGAGAAAATTATTCAGGAGATTTAGCATATTCTGCTAATAACTCATCATTCTTGACTTCAAAGGTTTAAAGAGCTTTAAAAATTTCTGGCTGCTTATCACAACAGGGTACAAAACTCTCTGGAAGGATAACATTGGCTTCTCTGGGGACAGATTAGCAGGGCAAGTTATTACCTTATCTACATGTCAATGAACTTCTGGTTGGCTTTTTTAATGTAAACCTGTGCAAGCTGTGATATAAAGGGGCACCTGGGTTATTTGTTTCTCAGCAATTAAGTAAAACTTGCTTGTTTATAAAGATAGTATCAATAAATTTTCTATAGTTTTGATGACTTGCAACAAATCAGTGTGATTTTGACCCCTTTATCAGGAATGCTGGCAATTATACAACTCCTATCCTTGTATTGTTTGCATGTTGCCATGCAAGCAGTGGTCAGCAAATGCTGAGCAAGACATATATCTCTCTTAATGGTGCAGTGACTCCCTGACCACCTGACCAGCTGTATAAGCAGGAAAACCAAAACTTTAACACCTCAGATATGAACCTGCACTAATGATTTTGGCTGCAGTCTTGTCTCTGCACAGCAGCACATTATCAGGTGGATTCAGTAGCTTGGATTAGAACTAGCTGGTTTCTAGACAGCAGGCCTGTCCAACAGTCATAAATTCTGTAAGCTTTGGTTTTCCTCCAGGTGGGCTAGAAAGAAAACACCTGCATTTCACCAAAAGCTTATTGAAACAAGCACATTATTATAAAATGTTTCCATTGGAAAATTTGTTGGTTTTCAAATAAAATTTGTTCCAACAAATCATCTCTCATTTCTTCTGACAGTTACCCAGCTCCTCTATCAATGCACTGGGCAGACACCTTCTTCTTCAAGCCCCTCTCCTTCCTGTGTCTATCTGCAGCCCTGAGTTTTTGCTATCCTTAAAGCTCATTTTCTCACTCCCTGCTAGTTTCTGATGCACAGACACCATCTTTGCAATGTCTGCGCTCTTTCTGGTTGTCTCTTTTTAAGATGCTGCCACCCTAAAATGCACCCACTGTTCAGCAACATCCCTAGCAAGCCTAGTCATCTTTCCATAACTACTATTTACTGCCGAGATCACACCATCCTCTGTAAGGAACCTGTTTTTACAGGTCTTTGCAGCCATACTCACCTCTGATCCCTACCTTGGCTCAATTTTGAACACTCCAAAATCTCTGCAGGTGCCTTTTCTGGAAGCACTTCCATCTATCCCTGAGGCAGCATCTACTCTTAGCTTTCCATAATAGGCAACTTACCAAAGTTTTGTCGCTCCACCTTTGCCAACCAAGGTGGTGTGGCCTCCTGGTTTCCTTCCTGGCTTTGTTCCTGATTTCTACCAGTCACCATGACCATATCTGCCCTTTACTTTCTTCCTTGCTGAACTCCAGAAAAGTCCTTTATGTACTACAACCGCTACCCCCCTGCAGCTCACTGGAAGTCTCCTACCTCAGAGCAGTAACAAGCAGTTGTTGCCAACTCCTCAGAGTAGAGGATGGTAAGTGATTTCAGAGTATGAAGAAGTGCTAGGATCAATTTGGGTAGAGTGTTTTGATCTAGAGCAGAAATTTTTTTTTTATTTCTCTTCATTTGAGCTGTTTTCCTCTTCCAGCCACACAATGGTGAGATCATTTGGAGAATCTGGTGAGTCGTTCAGACTGACTTATATGTAAGGCTGTGAGATGGCAGCAGCTGTGTGGAGAGCTATAGAAATGCCAAAAATAACTGACAGACTCGCTAGCTCCACGTACTTGAGATAATGAGTAGACCTTGTGTGACTTCTGCTTACCTCCAAGCCCACAATCTAGAGACAGGGGCTGGAGCAGGGCTGGACAGCTGACTCCAACATGATGTCCCAAAAAAGGAGGAGAATACCACATTGCTCTAAAAGTTGCCAGAGGTAGCTTTGTCAGGAAGTGCTTGGTCACCATCACTTCTCATGGGGATTCCACCAAAACACATAATTTTTTTTTAGGTGAACTTTGTCAGCCCCAGAATTAAAATTTTAATGGGGAGAGACAGAAGCAGACTAGCCCACCCCAAACAGAACAATCCAAGGCACAGAGGAGAATATGGAATATACATAGAGAGAATATAGAACAAGGATTAAGGAGAGATCAGAAAGAAAGGAATTAGACATACCTTTCCTATAACCTGTGTGTGGGGAAGCACTGCATAGCAATATATTAATTATCCTGGAAAGCTCTCAAGGGTTTGTTTCCTCTCAAGGCAGAGGGGGGAAGTTCAAACCTGAAGGATACAACAGCTAAAAAAAACACAGTTGAAAAAGCTACAGAGGTGTAGGTGGGGTTGTAATGTTTGTTAGGTTTGTAAAACACTGTAATCAAATTATTTAGTAGATAGCATTTGCAGACAATTCACTTTAGAGCTACTATAAGTGGTACCTATACAGACTGCATTTCTTTAATTTCCTTTCGCACATTAGGGTCCTTTTCTTCTTGGCATGCTCACCCTAAAATCTTCTGGAATTTGATCCTTAACCCGGACCTGTTAACACAGGATGTCATCTCATGTCTTTGCACCATTTATAGATCTTGTCAGTCAACTAACATAATTTTTGTTATTATTGCACAGAGCACTGACTAGATGTTTTCATAGAAAGATCGATTATAATTGTATTGTCTTGTCCCTGAGAAGTAATAGTGGCTTAGAGTTCCAACTCAGTAGTTGCCTTTTCCTTTTTTTCTTCCTACTATTATCACAGTCAGACTGACCTCCAACATCTTATTCAGGATTTTTTAAAATTATTTCCAACCCTTTAACAAGTCACCTCCTTTTAGTTTTAAAATATTCCAATACCTAATTACCTCAGCTTCAAAAGGTATATCTTGTTTCTGATTACTTTTATCCCCAAATGCAGTTTTTTCCTCTGAGATGGAGAGGGATCTTTTAAGAAGCCAGCACAATGGCAAAATAACATTCTTTGTTTTTCCACAAAGAGAACCTACAGAGTAGGTTGTGAATTCCCAGGCTACTTCCTGGGTGTGAAGCTACATATAATTAAACACCTTCCTCAGCAACAAAGAAAGGACTAGAGTTTAAAAATGTCACCTCCAGCAGCTGGATACCAAACTCTTGAGAGAAAGGATCCTTGCCTGAAGGCTGGCAATGTTCAGCTGAAAGCTTCTTTGGAGACCAATCAATAACCAGCAAAAGGAAGATTGAGGGTACCCAAAACATTACTTTTGCAGATATGCCAATTTAATAACTATCTAAGATACTGGATATTAAGTTAAGGTTACTTGGTCACAAGAGTAATTAATTTATCTTTACAATTACAGCCCACTCATACTTTAATTAAGATAAGGAAATGCTTTCCCAGTCTGAGTTCATGCACTGGATACTTCAAGAAAAAAATCCAAACTAGCTTCCATTCAGCTTGTTACTTTCAGTGGAATTTAAAAAAAAAAAAAAAAAAAGGCAAAAAAGGGAAAGCTATTACTGGGTTTTCATGTAAGAAATATCAGCCATTAGCACAGCCATAGGGGAGAGAGCAAAAGTGCAGCTAAAGAAATACATTTCTGACAGTAACTAATATTGGATGGTAAGGGAAATAATTCATATAATGTCACAGTCACAGACTATTCCTTTCTTCCATTTATTCACCCATTCTTTAACAATCAGCAGCTGTGAGTTCTTGAGCAGATGGATGTACTCCAACTACATTTAGCAGTCACCAGTGGACCAATCCTTCATGGTTTTTCCAGATTTCTTTTGTCTAGCCATGTGAACTTTAGTTTCCATAGAATCCTGTAGCAATCCTGAGTTCAGTATTGCGCGAAAAGGATTTTTCTTGTACTGTTTCTCCCCTATCATAAGCATGAAAATATTTGCCCCTATAATCATAATGATGACGTATATTACCTATAAAGACTTTAAGGCAAAAAGGTAACTAGAAGTTCTATTTCCTTGTGTAAAACTCACAAAGAAAGTAATCCTATAGAAAAAGTATCTATGTATTTTAGAAGCTTCTTTTTAAAGAGAAAAATTAATTCCTTTTTTTCTTCATAAATTATAACGAATTTTCAAGTCTAAAGGATCACAGGAGGAAAGCCACTTTCTCCCTGGGTTCACCATATGCTGCTCAGCCTTAAAGTCAGAACCAACAGTTATTCATAAGTCTTAAGTGTAAGTAAGCATTGTTTTGCTTTGTGAATTCATACTAGGGATGAAAAACCTACCTGAAAACTGTGTGTGCGCTAATGTTTTTTAGGCACTGACACTCTTTAAGTGTGCTATGCACAACCTACTAACTGCATTTTAGACACCAACAAACACACGTATATAAGGATATAGACAAAATACAGCTATATTTTGCCTTTCAATTTGGCAATTCTGAAACTAATTTAAATGTGACATCATTCAATGTCCATTGCTGCAAATAAAAGACCATCAATTTAAGGTAAACAAGGAAACAGCTGTTTTCCTAAAAATATCTTCAGTAATGTCAAAGAC
The DNA here is from genome assembly GCF_009819885.2 of Catharus ustulatus. Lineage (NCBI taxonomy): Eukaryota > Metazoa > Chordata > Aves > Passeriformes > Turdidae > Catharus > Catharus ustulatus. The sequence continues at coordinate 42,410,490 of NC_046223.1, read as the reverse complement.
CTTGCTATTGTTTTCTATTATTTGGGATGACATATTTTATATGTTGGCCTCTTACACTTGAACACAAGACATAAAGTTGTGGGGGGTTTTTTTGCAACATTAATTAATGGTGCCTTTACTGGTACCTAAAAGGTACTGGATAGACTTCTGATCTAAAATTTGCACAGTTCAAAAAATGATGTCATAACACACTAGTGGCTGAAAATATTTTATGGAGCACATTTTATTAGAAATGGTATTTCTTGCAAAAAACAATTTGTTGAATCTTGTAGTTTTTTAATAGAGGGAGATGTATATAAAAGTGGTGCATCACATCAAGCTCAAAACAGAATATTTGGGATCGAATTCTTTCTGGAACATTGTCCTGATTTCCTCATTTAATACAGTTTAGACTTACCAATAGTTCATTAATTGAATATATTATATAAAACATTTTACATTTTTGGAAGCAACTTAACTCTACCGCTTCCTACCATTAGATTATTTCCCAACTTTATTCAGGCAATAAATGTCATAGTATGGCTGCAAATAGTGTTTATTTTAATACAGTATATATGGGTTTTCACCCTGACAGAATTTACTTTGTCCTGCCAAATGATAAATGTTTGTCCATCCCAGCTTTTTGTCCACTTAGCTCTCTCCCGACATGGTGCAGTCTGGTGCCGTGCCATTAGATGTCACTATGGACCACACAAAAGAAGGCCAAAGCATGAACGAGCATCTTCCCATCTGCAAACAATAACCCCAGCTTCAAAACAGGTTCAGGGACTGTGCCATCCTCGTGTGCCCTCTCCCATATGTACACCTTGGCCTCCCCACCACGTTCCTCTGCGGCTGCTGTTCCAACACAACACCACATGGCGGAAAGCAGGTCAGATGCCATACAGCAAAACCCTGCTCCTGTCCTCCTTTCATTTCATGAAGCAACAACTTCCAGAGTCCATAGCACCATGAAAAACACGGCTGTGGGGTGCCTCCTGGAGGGCCAAAAGGCCATGCTGAGCATGGTGCCTGAGTTCAGAGCAAATAAGCCACCAAATGGAATGTACCGTGGGTAGGATCTGAAGACAGATGACTAACATTTATTGCCACATTGGATTTTTATGTCCTCTACTTCCTTTCGTCGTTTTCATTGCTTGGCTAGTTTGCAGCTTTTTCCTGAGTTGTTTCCAGTGAAGTTTGTTGCAATTACCCCAGGGGAAGGGGGGAGTGATGGTGACCTTGATCTCTGGGGAAGCAACAGCAGTGGCAAGGTGAGGTGTTCCCACATCTGTCAGGTGGATTCCACTGATGCTAAAATCACGGGAAAGAAAAAAACTCCTTATTGACTTCTTGTGGTAGCAGGATCACAGTCCAACTGCAATTATGGTGTTTGCTACATTCCCAGCCTTCCAGGCTTGGACATCATGGTATTTTACATATGAACTGCAGGGAGTAGAGCTGCCATATCATAATAGGAAAGGTTTTCAAGGTCTCCAGCTTTCCTGCTGACATGACTATATTGCACACACAAGAGAGGGAGTTTTGGGCGCATCTTGGGCGCAGCCAAAGGGAAAGTACTGCTTGGGGCAAGACTTTTGCCCATTGCCACATAGTTCCACTAATTCCAACCAACTCACAAACAGCCAAAGGTGGGGCGACTTTGAAGTACCTTGTAATCTAATCATATTTATGTCTTTTTAGGCAGAGCACCTCAGATATTGCAGCAAGACAGCGCTGGATTAATTTAAAAGGAAATTAAAGAAAGGATTATAAAACAGTAGAGATTATTAAAGATTCTTCTTTCTGATGGCAAAGGCATTATTCCCTCTTGGAAACCACACTGCATGCACACACCAGTGGAAAGCCAAAGGAACAGGGGCTATGGTTATAAGATCTGATGTGATGTAAGTAAAATTAAGTTTGAACGAAGTGAGAAGCATGGCACTGTCAGGCCAAGAGTTCATACACCAGAAACTACAGCCCTTTTTGGAGGACTTGGCCCAGAAACTAGTTGCATAGAGAAGAAACCCTGATCTGTGCTCCAGATATGAGGACCCAGAGCAGTCTCCTGGGGTCATGTCACATGGCTGTGCTGTTTAAGGGGTTCCCAGTATGACTAAGACAGACAAAGTGACAAGCCTGAACTCAAGCACCAAGGATGCAGGAGTGCTGCAAAAATTACCGGAGAGTTCCAAGTCCAAACTGAAGTGTAAATATTGACATCAGCATCAGGTGGGGAGTGTACTTTGGGTAGGAGTAAAGCATTTCAAACTGAGGTGGCAGGAAACCAATACTTTTCGTCTTCTGAACGTCACCATAACCTTTGCCATTACAGGAGACACACTGCTGCTCTAAATGATGGAAAAAGGGACCACTAAATTCGCAAAGCAACTGTTCTCCAGAAAACCTCTTCTAGAATTCACATGGTGTTCTTGAGGGCTCAGAGATTTTGTCTAAGACAGTTTCTTCGCAACCTGCAAGACAGAAAAGTGTGTCTCTTTGCCCTATCTTCATTCTCTTCAGCAATGTGAAAAAGCGAAGTGAGCATTTTCTCCTTCATTACATCTTCTTGAGTATTAAGTTCTTTTCTCATTTCCCCACATTCATTTTGGGACAATCAGAAACATATCCCAAATCTTGTCATAGGATAACAAAGCCTGCCATCTCCTCTGCACTCTACCTTATATGGTGGAGAGATGTAATTCATTTCAGCATTGCTTTCAAAGGACTAAAAATATGAAGATTTTCTTTTGCTACCATAATTTGATGTCCTGAGAGGGTTGGACTGCTGTCTTCTAGCCAGGGTAGCTTGGCAACAGAATATGCTGATTAGCAAACAAAAAATTTACACAAAGCAAATCTAGATTTCTGAATTCTCTCTAGGAAAAGCTTTACAGTATTTGCACAAGAATTTGCTTGCAGTTAATGAGATTTGAATATCTAATTTTAAATATCCTGTTGTGTGAAGCTAAAATCTTTCTTTGAGTGCCCACACATGTGGAGATGCTTTGGTTCTTTGCAAGTGTTTCTCCTTAATCTGTACTACAGCTGGTGCATCAATGTTATTTCACAGGTATTAAAAATATTCAGCAGGGTAGCTGTTAGCTAAGGTTTCAGACTCTAGACAACAGATGGCAGATGTTCTTCATTGTAGCAATGAGGATAGCAGCTGCCCCTGCTTCAGGAGAGGGAATGAAGAACTTGATCCACACTAGTGTTTAGAGAGAGCTGATCTTAATGTTTCTGGCATACCTATCAAGGTTTAAAAAATCGCTAATGTCTCACTTAAGGTCAGAAGAAGGTGGGAAAAAAATCTACCTTGCTGCTAATATCAGTCCGGTCACTTTTGCAAGGAAAATTTCAGGGTAAGGATTTCTGCTGTGTATCTATACTCTGTTGAGAAACAGCTATTGAAGAACTACATGTACACAGAAGAGAGAGGAAGTTTAGTATTAGTATTAGTATTAGTATTAGTATTAGTATTAGTATTAGTATTAGTATTAGTATTAGTATTAGTATTTATTAGTGCAGCAGAGAGAGGAATCTAGGAAGCAGAACTAGGAACAACCTGATGGATAATTTCAGCTCAGTAAAAGAGAAGACCAAAATTTGTGCTACTTGTTTCTACTTTACTAATGCTGCCGCAGAAGGCATGGATGTGCGAGAGTACTGGTGTCTCTCAGGCAGGCTTGCACAAAGTTCCCAGGGGATGCTCAAGCCACAGCATGGAGCCACGAGCTGGCACTGCAATTACAGACTGGCTGTGCCAGAGCAGTGCTGAGGCACAAAGGAGCTCAGGGACTCCAATACAAGGACAGCCACACAGCCCTGCTAGGACCTGAAAGAGTATATCTGGACACATACAGCACTAATGTAGCAGCTCACTCCAGATCTCCAAAACAGCGCAGTCTTAGTGAGAACAGAAACAGCAGCAGTTTCCTGAGCGTGAAGAATGTCAGATCTGAGAGATGAAGAGCAAAACTGCAAATAGGAGGACAAGCTACCAAATCCGAACCTGAGCTGAATAATTTTTGGAGACTCATTTAATCACTTAAATTACTTCAGATTTCCTTTCTTTCTCTCCATGTCATTCAGGATTCTTGACAGTGTTACTGATATTTTTTTCTACAATCCTTGATAAATATGTAGCTCTGGAAACATTTTCAAATAGACACTGCAAGTGCAAACCCCTTCTCCAAGATCTAGGTTAAATTAATGTAGTAGGGCAGGCAGTCAAAGTTTTGACTGAGCTCTAGAATTGTCTGTCCCTTGCTGACCTAAAAGTCATGGTTGTCCTGTAGCAGTGCTATATTTTTCTCAAACCAATGTATGTGGCAGTAATAATGTACCAAGGCACCATGGCCTTCAGGGTTTTATAAACTAGCAATAACCAAAAAAACCCCTTGTGAGGGGTAAATGCTCCTCTGAAATTCTTTTCCCAGCTCTTTGGTACTAGTATTTGAGGAAGCACATATGCCCACAACACCAAAACACACTTGTCACAGCCAGTGGAAAATAAAGCACTAGAAATTCCTGCAGTTGTGCTGCACCCATTCCCAAAGTCAGCATGTCTGCTATCCAGAGAACTTATTACCATGTGTATTAGATTTACATGGTAAGCTTTTGGAGGCCGGGGAGGGGGGCTATAGGAGTGGCTTCTCCAAGAAGATTCAGTCTTTCCCTGTATCTGACATAGGCAGTGCCAACTGGAACCGAGACAGATACACTGCTGCCCAAGGCTGAGGCAATCAGAAATGGTAATTAATGCCTCTGTGGGAACGTATTTAAGAAGGGGGGAAAATGCATCTGTCGCCAGAGAAGATAAGAGTGAAAATATGTGAAACAGCTCTGGACACACCAAAGTCAGTGCAGGAGGAGGGAGAGCAAGTGCTCCAGGCACAGAAGCAGAGATTCTCATGGGGCAGACCACAATGAGGCAGCCGTGCCCCTGCAGCCCGTGGAAGTCCACAGGGCAGCAGAGACTACCTGCAGATATGAAGGAGCCCAAAAGAAGGCTGTGACCTGTGGGAATCCCACAATGGTGCAGGGTCCTGGTAGGACTTGTGACAGTATGGAGGCCCATGCTGGAGGAGCCTGTGTCTGAAGGACCACATCCTTTATAAAGAGACCCACACTGAAGTAATTCTTGAGGAACTGCAGCCCTCGGGAAGGATATACTTTGGAAATGTTCATAGAGGACTTTCTTCCAGGTGAGGCACCCCACACCCAAGCAGGGGAAAGATGTATTTTCCTGAGGAGGAAGCGGCGGCAGAAGCAATATGTAATGAACTGACCATAACTCCCATTCCCATCTCTCTGAGCTGCTGGAAGGAGCAAGATAGAGAATCAGGAATAAAGCCAAGCCTGGGAAGGAGAGGTTTGGGCGGGAGGTTTCAGATTTGTTGTACTTCTGATAATCCTAATCTGATTTTGATTGGTAATAAATTCATTTCCTCAATTCAAGGCTGTTTTGATAGTAAGTGGTGAGTCATCTCTCCCTGTCCTTATTCCAGTTCAGGAGCCTTCCACTATATTTTCTCTTCCCTGTACATTCCAGTATAGCTTGTGCTTCTCCCGGAATTAGATGCAGCTTTAACCCAACACACTCTTGACATAGGCCACTGTCAATTCCGTAAGATCCTCTACTCCTGTCCATTGAGGCACACTCTGCACAATCCCCTCTGAGGGTGAGTACAAGAATATTCAGCAGAAGGTGAGACTCAAGATGCTTATTTTATAGTTGACACATGTGAGAAGAGTACTTTATATCACTGCAGCCAAAAAAAAATCAAGACAAATAAGAGAGGCCCTGTATGTTCACATTCTTACATCAGAAAAACATATGGAAAAAGAATGAGGCCATGTGAGTTTCCTGTGGTGAGGGATAAAATGTTACTCATGGTAGTTTGTAGAGAAAATAGTAGTATGTATTTCGCAAAATACCAAAACCTCTCACTTTTTTAGAGCCCAGTTAACTCTATGGTTTTTTGCAATCAAATTATGATAAAGGATTACTTGGGCATGGGATGCTTATATTAATTTTAAAAAAAAAAAAAAAAGTGAATAGAAATGTTAAACAAAGCATGAACTCCACAGCCTCAGTGGCTGAGGAATTAGAGACCAGTTATGCATCTCCCATTCATCTTCCCCATCCTGGAATGTGCAATATGTGCTTTAGCCCATCCCATTGCTGAGCACACAGTCAGCGTCTCAGCGTGCTTATATGTTTTCCATTTGTTTTTCCACAGCTCGCTAATGACTTGTAGCTGCCCTGTCACCACCCTGCTGCAAAGGCGATGATGAATTCAGCAGACCCAACATGCAAATGCAAAAGCAAGGAAAATATTAACTGTTGGTACTGATATGCAACTGGAGTTTTGCAAACCTGCTGGTGTTGCATAACATGGTGAAAATATAGTCTCAAAAAATAAGCACCATCTTCTTGCCAGCACAGCTCTTCTGCAATATGCCTAAGAGCAAAGAATAATTGTAGAGTAATTCAATTTTATTCAGTAGCTAGCTCGGTTAACCTTTACAGCAAAGAAAGAAGTGAAAAGGAAATAAATATGACTATTTTAATTTGCCACTGCTCTTTTTAGACATGCCATGAAATGACATGAAAATGGAGCAAAGGCTTTACTGATGAGAGAAGTTTGATATCACATTGCTCCACAGATGCATTTAGCAATACTGTAGTGTTGTGATGTACACCAGTAAATTTTGCCAGTTTATAATGCTGAAGCAATCTTTGCTATGGTTTTCTGAATGACCTAGCTATGAGGCTAAGATAGGCCCTAGCTTTAGGAAATGGAGACATAACTGTAGTTCTGTGAATAACTCTTTCAGGGTAGACCCAGCAGGAAAGCACACTCTCAAGGCACGTTTTACAGATATCTATCTATTCCTTCTTATAAACAGGAGCAAAGCTATGACAGAAACACAGGATTCAGTATATGGGTTTTCACATCCATCATAGTGAAAGGAAAGGGATTTAACATTATCAGAATGAAACAAGAATTTAATAAGGTTTCTTCTCCCATCTCAGATGTTGCTGACACTGATTAGCTTTTGTGGGGAAATGCATATCTGCACTTTCTAAAGCAAGCCATTTAAATGAAAACATTTCCCAGTCCCCACAGTGCTGTGTGATTTTTATATACCATCATATAAATATTCTTAGCTCACAAAGCTCACAAAAATATTCCCCCTAACCATTCAGGTCAGTGGTCAAAACTGGATCAGCCCCATTTTATCTTCCCTAAAAAAGAGGATGCATTTTAAAGCATACGAAATAAAATCACAGTCCTTGCAAACCAGCATGTTTTTGGCTTGCTTTTTTAGTGCTCTTTAGTGAAAGAATGCAAAAGGAGCATGTCTATAAGCATCCAGGAAGTTAAGGGTGCAGTATCTGAATGCATTCAATGCCTGTTAGTCAATAAAAGTACATTACAACGCCATCCTCTGCATTGCAGTCTAACCCCACTACCTGCACAGATCTCCAATGCAAATAAAGACAAACACTAGCTAAATCAGCATGCTGCAAAAATGCAAGAAGAATTCTTCATTCTTTCTTTTTACTCCTGGATATCCTTAAGCTTACTCTCTTTATTAGAAGCTGTTTAGTTCTGAATGCCCTGTTGACCCAGAAATTAGAGATATATTTGGCAAGATTAAAATTAGTGGGTCTTTAGGCTTCACTTTAGTGAGATATTAAAGCTTGTGTCAAAGCTTAAGCATAGAAATAGTGCTTTTGACTTCAGTGGGACCACTCACCTATTTAGAGTTAGGTGAGTGTTTACACATCTTGCTGAATAGGTGCCTTGGGGCCCTCTAACCTTATGTCCTGAAAACTTTTGCCATCCTTAACTAAGCTTGTTACAGTGCCATGAAAGGACCCTTTTTTCTTCCTCTTTTTTCTGGCATTGTGTTTTGTTCTCATTGCAGAAAGACTCTTCGGGGGTTTTTAGCACTAACTAAACTTTAAGTTACATCTGTCCAGGAAAAAAGATAGTGCCCTTCCTTTATAAGGCTTCAGAGTTAATCAGTGGAATTCTGCAGTAGGGCAGGATTTATACTATATACTCTGGACTTACACTTTATGCACACTGGCATGCAACTGTTTCTGTTGAGAACACACTCCTTTTTTGAAGAAGTAGACTCAGATCTTACATGCACTAGGATTTGCTAGTATTTTTCAGAGAAATGTGGAATTTTGGAAACAGAAATATCAGAGAGTATCACACACAGAAAGAATGATGACAATAAAAATCCACATTAAAATGTGGTTTAAGAATCTGATTTAAATATACACTGTAAAAAAAAAAAGCAATAGAACAACAATTACCTAATTGGTGAAACTAGGGCTTTGAAGGATTAATTTCTTCCTAATGATGGGCAAGTGAAAGAGGAAAAAATATGATCCCTTGGACTAGAGGAAAATAAAAATGATAAATGGTTAAATCAACCAAACAGCACTGTGATTCAAAATATTTTTAGAAGTCAGCTGTGCAATCCAAAAATACGTCCAATAACAGCAGAAAAGGCCACAAGTAAAAATAAACTGCAGATGTAAGAATGAGAGCAGACCCCAGAACGAAGGATTACAAATCACTTGGGGTAACCTGGCATACAAACAGAAAAAGTGGCTGCTTGGATATGCAAACATGATCAGCTATATTAAAAAGCTGTTGAAGAGAACGAAGTAAAAGAAAAGCAATAATGAAGACCAAGAACAAAACTAGGAGAAGGGTCTGCAACTCTATTGCAACACTGATGGAATTCATAATAAATACTCACAATCAAGAAGAGGGTTTTAAACAAGATTATGATTAAATCTCTGCATGCTAAGCATTATGAATTATAATGATGGCACAAAAATATTGCTGCAGAGCCAACAGGAAATAAAGAGGACTGGAAGAAAGTGAGGTTTTCTGGGGAAAAAATGCAAGCTGCAATTGGTGGGAAGAAACATGGAGGGCGGGGTGTCTGTGAGAGAGATTTTGCTACTAGTATCAGGATTGACGAGTGGGCAGTTCTGAATTTTCATCAGTATGCCAATGAGTGACACCCACAAGTGTTAGAAGGTATCACTCAACATGGACAAACAATCATTATTCTTCCTGGCTTCTGACATAACAGCATGAGGCAGACTGTGTCCTGGCTTTGTGTGCCTGATTTGTGGCAAGCATTCACTTGCAAACTCTTCTTAGCAGGAGCTGAGGTGAAAAAGGGCAATCAGCACCAAGTGAACACAGTCCAGTGCAAGGCCACAAACCACCTCAGAGGAGGGTTGGACAAAGCAAGCCACGGCTACAAGGGCATCAGAATGGTTCATGCCTCCAGTTCTTCTTTGCCTGAACCCCAGCCCAATCAGCCAGCCTGGCTCCTTCCTTCAGGACTGAGAAGGCGTTTTGAAGTGATTGGGAAATACTCCTGTGCCTCTTGGCAGCAAGTTACTGATGGTTCCTCTGTGGGACAGCCTTCTGGTCTAGCTCCTCCCTTTAGAACTCTTCCATCATGCGGCAGAAGAATGCACCATTCAAATTTGGCATCACATTCTTAGAGACACCAAAATTAAAAGTTTCCTTTATTTCCAAAGAGTCTTACACCAGCTTTGTGTCCCTGAACACATGGAGGTGCAGCAACTCTCTGCTGCCTCAGGCCAGCCATACTCAGCCCATGTGCCCCCCTGACACCTCTAGTTATGATCTACTGCAAACTTTGATCTTTTGCAGTTCAAGTTATTTCCTAGTGCTTCACCTTCTTCCCTGATAATTAGGATGTCAAGCCTTTACAATCAGACCAAATTGTATGAGATTTTTTTCTTCCCATTTTTATTAGGCTTCCACATCCCCCCTTTCTTTTCTAAATAACTGATACCCTTGACCCTGTATTCCGGTTTAACCCTTGGACTTCTGTCCCTAGACTCATTCTGACTACTGTGTGCCAATCTTTCTCCCTATCTGATTCCTTCCATTTTCCTGCATATTCTGTGCTTCTTGAGGACCCCATCTCTTTAACACTTGCTCATGTGCCTCCCCAGTTTGCCTACATATCCACCAACTTATGGATAAGCACAAATTTTTACACGGTCCAAAATACAGCCTTTTAGCTGCAAAGATTCCAGTTGGAGGGTATAAACTGGAGAGAGAAAGAATAATCACTTTCATGCTAAGCTTGTGACAGTCCTTAGCAACGCCTCCTCCCTCCTCCCTTCCCTGCAACCCCCACCACTTTTCTGGGAGTGTCACAAGAGAATCAATCTGCAACCCCATGAAAAATAAACAGAAATAAGCACAAAAACAGATGGACACCTCTTAATCCCTTCTAGCTGAAGACAGGATTTTACTCATGTTTTTAGAAGATTCCTCCTTCCAAAGATTTCCATCAATTCAAATCTGGTTTTGTCGTAGAAGCTGTAGCCATAAGAGTTATACTCTCACTTCCTTTTCCCTATCCATTACTCTATGTAAGCTATAGTTCAAAAAGTCTTTTTTTTAATTCTAAACAAATCCTCTGCATTCAACAAAGAGACATTTACACCAGCGATTTGCTTCTTTCTAATTAAATAATCCTCAAGACATCAGACCTTAAGAAGAATGTTTTCAAAGGCAGCTGTTCTGCTAATTAGACAAAACGCCTGAATGATGGCAATTTACTTAGAGTCACCTCACAGAGGGACACACACACTATGATGTATTCTCAGGCATAGAACTAACTCTACTGTGTGTATGCAACATAAGGTTTTACTACACTTTTAGGATATTCTTAATGATTAAATTTAACATTTCCAAAAACTGGCAGAAGGCTCCAACCCACATTTTAACAGAACCCTGTACTGCTAAGGAATGTCTCAGTCTTCTTACATAAAAGGATATGCTCAGTACATTTCTTGGGCATACAATGAACAAGAGTGACAGGTACAAAAAATGCACTTTGCCTTGTCTTCAGTAAGATAATGGCTTGTGCCAGAATTGGCTCAATCCACATGTGAATGTTCTGTATCCTCCAAATAACCTTCTAAATATCCACCAGACATCAACAGCTCAGAAGAACCCCTTAAACAGGGGGGTGAGATTCCTCACAGGATCAGTGGCAAAAGTCTAGTAGAGTAGAACAACAGGACAACAGGAAGACAGAGAGGCTGGCTAGCAAAGTTAGAATGCTTGTGCATTCACTGACTTTCTGTCATGTCAAGAAATAGCCCTAAACAAATAGATTCATCCTCACCTACTATCACACATGACAATGTCAATACAGTCTAAAAACAATTGAAATACAGGGAATGAAGCTGATGCAGGGAGACTTTATATCCCTACATAATGAAATGTTACTAAAAACACCCTCTGAATTATTTTTCACAGCAAAACATAAGCAAACGTGGGAAGCAAACTGCAATTTAGCTCTTGAAGTTGTGTGCTACACCAAAGTATTTTGTGTACTTTGGACCTCATCCAAAGCAAACATTCAACTGTTTTTCTTTCAAACACATCTGGAGGTCAATAAATATTGTCCTTTCCTTAACATTAGTCCCACACAAACTGGCTAATATGCATCCACAAAACAAGGAGTAAAGTAATGTCTGTGGTCACATGAATTATCTGGTTTCAATCACAATTCCTACCATAGATTTCCTGTTTGATCCTGCATACAAAGGTCAACCTTTTTCTACATCTCCATCTGCCAAAGAAGGTAAATAACACCTGCCTCCTTTCTGGTAGTTTATGAGGCTCTGAGGGCATGTCTCTACCACAGGTGCAGGCACACCTAATCTGTCTCCATATGAGATCCACTAATTGTATTTCTCACTTTTCTAGGGACTCAAATTAGAATGCCTAGTATTCAATTTACCAAAGTGCTGAGTGCTCAGAACTGGAAAAGAAGTTGAAAGGAATTCTGTTTGGAACAATAAGATGGATATAACTGTAGAATACTAAGTATGCTAAAAATGAAGGCCAAAGGCATCTCCAGTGGGCACCCAAAATGAATGAGCATTTCTGTAATGAAACTCAGTGCCTCAGGTCTTCCCTTATTAAACAAAAGCAGCTTTATACCTTTTGGGGTGTTGTAAAGACATCGTTCATTTATTCATAATGTAAGGCACTTAATAGCTAGAACACTAAGTATAGTTTTAAAACATAAAAAATTCTATTTGCAAAGCACAGCTTATATGATCTGCAGTAAATAAGGCGTAAGTTGGAGCATGAGGACAGAGAACATTGAGCAGTGTCTTTCATGTTATACACTTATTGAGGAATAGACTCATGGAACAACACTGTGTAATAAAATCACAGAAATCAGAACTTAAATAAGGTTATGTAGACAAATTGTTTTATTTCCTATTGTTTCAGCGTCTGATTTTGTAACCATATCATTCCTTCACTACAATTGTTTTCATTAAATTCCTTTACCTCAGGATCTTTAGGTGGAAAAAAATTTTTTCCATGTCTTACATCAATCAAGAGCAATGTTTCTGAAACTAATGGAATTAAAGTACAGTAAATTCACGAATACAAGCCGCACTGAGTATAAGCCGCATCTCTGGGTGTTGGCAAATATTTCGGTTTTTGTCCATAAATAAGCCGCACCTGAATATAAGCCGCTCTGTCGTTCGCAGCGAGGACCCGCATGCAACAAAGTTACCAAATACTAACAGAACCGCGGCAGGGCGGGGGGTTTACTGGCTCAACTAAGGCTGTGCAGGCTCGGCCCGCTAGGGGCTGCTGACGGGGCCAGGTGGCCCAGCCCGGTGCTGCCGCTCGGGGCTGGCCGCCGCCTCTGGGTTCACTCGCCCCGGCCCCGCTCCCGCCGCGGCACCGGCCGGGCACAGAGCACCCCCTGCTCCTGCCACAGCGGCGGAGGGTGGGGGCAGAGCACCCCCCCTCCTCCCCGGGCCGCAGCAATGGCGGCGTGCCACTCCCCCCCATCCTCCCCGGGCCGCGGTAATGATGGCGCGGCCCCCCCCCTCCTCCCCGGGCCGCGGCAATGGCTGCGCGGGGCTCCCGTCGGCTCCCCGAGCCGCGGCAATGGCGGCGCGCCCCCCCCCCGTCCTCCCCGGGCCACGGCAATGGCGGCGCGAGGCCCCCCCGTCTCTCCCCTGGGCTGTGGCAGAGGAGGGAAGGAGGGAGCTCTCCCGCCTCTCTCCCCGCCCCCCGTGCTGCCTGCAGGTAGCCAGGGCAACACGGTAACACTGTAACAATCGTGAAATGCCGGCTTTTACTGGCAGGTGCTTGGCTCGGCGCCCTGGCTGGCACATCTGGGGTTGTAAATGTCAGAAAATTATTCACATATTAGCCGCCCCCGACTATTAGCCACACTTCCGGGTTGCCATCAAAATTTTTGTCAAATTGCTGCGGCTTGTATTCATGAAATTACTGTAATGTAAATGAATAGTCCAACCTTTTGGCTCCTGAAAAGTGCAAGCAACATATAAGTGTGCTAAAGCTAGGCAGCAAAATAAGGTATTACCTATAGACTGCTAACTTTTTTCAAGTAATTCTTAAAGTCTAGTGAAGCTTCACTGAGTATCAACATTGAACATTCTTCTCTGTAAGTAATTAAGAATAGCAGCAATGTTGCAAGTCCCTGCTATGAAACTTTCACTTTTACCACTACCCTTCCCCCACATAATCACCTGGTTTTAAATCTGGGGGCAATTAATACCTTTTATTCTTTCCCCCAGAAATCAGATAACACAAGATATTTGTTGAGCATTCTGAAAGGATTAAGAGAAATCATAAGGGTTCTATGGAAGCAAATAATCAGTATAACAGAGGGAATAATAAGGAAGCTGATTAGAATAAAGATACTGCTGTGATATAGCCCATTTGAGATTTAATGTGTGAAAAGATAAAATGATGAAAGAAGAGGAAGAACAAAGAGCAAGTACTTTGCAAGGGAAAGACAGGAAAAAAAAGAAAAAGGTATGACCTTATAATATCTAATTCTCCTAGCAAGTATATACTAAATGGTAGTTGTGTTGGTGACTCGTTTTTGGTCATGTTAGAACACGGTTTGAATAAAACAAGGTACCGCACTGTGTGTCTGTTTTAAGGAGTGCCAAGCCAAGTGATTTACAAAAATGCTTCACTCCTCATACCTGTAATGGCATTTTGTGAGATTCTTCCCACATGCCGCACTGTGATGGTTGGTTGGTTCTTTGGCCCCCTCCATCTGAGAGGTGGCAGAATTTCATGTTGTCTTTTGTCAGCACCTTCAAGAGCATCTTGAGCAGTGTTAAATTCAGTTTTCCTTTCAACCTTGTAGATGAATAGTTCAGTCATCATGGCATTGTTCTGCACAGGTGAGCCCCATAAGATGAATGGGCAAGGAATAAAAAGCAAAGGTATTCATTAAAGAGAGAAAAAACAAACCAAAACAACAACAACAACAACTACAAAAAACATGACTATGGTGATGTCCTACATGTCATACCATATACACATTTTAACTAAGGACTGTATGATCACCAGTCATTCTTGTTCCATATGCAGCTGGAGACATCTGTGAATATTGCTACACAATTCGTGCGAGTAGGACCTCTCAGGACCCCTTCTGACACAGTCCAACTTTGCAAGGTAGATATTGTTCTCAAATCTTCAAACTACAGGAAAACTCTTGAAAGTGACACGATGAAAGCAAGCTTGGGTCTTACTGAGACTATCAAATGTGTTGCACAGGACTGTGAACAAACACATGAATAATTCGCCCCTCTGCCCCCAGCAGGAGGTAGATTTGGCATTGTTCTTGTACTTCTAACACTCCTAAAGCTAGAGACTGGTATAGGAAAAGATAAGCTAGCTGCAGTCTCAGTGGTGGACACAGCCACCCACACGTGGTGCTGAGAAGAGACTAATTGATGAACAGACGACAGGGAAACTGTCATCAACCACTCACCCAACTCCTATGCCAGCACAAAGGCAAGTAGCATTCAAATTAGAGTGTGCTAGCTTTTAAAGATATGCCACAAATTGAACAGAGGATAACCACGGGCAGATGGGCTTTGCATGTGATCTCTGCTTCATGGAGAATAATACACCATTCCTGACATTACATCCATTAAGTGTGTGGCACACAGTGATCTTGGGATATGTAGATGCTTCCTATCTCTGTGTAGGCAGCAGAAAAAATTTGTCTCCTGTAGCATAGTCTCTATAGTGTTCATCAGACTCTTGCTATCAGGGCTTCTTGTCCCCTACTAATCTGTCACTACAGATTATGCATTCTGGCCTTGCTGCCTGCTAACCAGCTACCTCTGAAGAAGCTGCAGCTGTCTGTCTTGGGAGCTTTAAATGCTGGCATTTCTTGGCAGCAACAGCACCACACTCTTCAATTTCCACGGCCAACCGTGTTTTCATGTCCCGTTCAAAGCACATCCTGAGTCCTTCAATGGACTTTAGGGGGGAATGAATTACACCTTGACCTCACAAGACAGGACTCTGTCCTGCTTTCAAAGTGAGGATCAACAATTCAGTACAAGACAGTGAACTTGTGCAGTGAGATCCCAGCTGGGTCGGTTTCTGGAAAGCAAGATGAGGAGTGTCAGCGCTGTGCCTGTACTGGCAGGAGGCACCACCAGCCAGGAGGAGAAAGGATAGAGCCACAAGCGCCACGTTCTTGCGAGGGAAGCGTTGTTATCATACCCGCGAGCTTCCTTCGCACCATATCCTCGCATCACTTTTATTTGCCCGCGGCAGCAGCAGGACCGGCTCGGTTCCGGTGTCCGCAGCATCCCCGGGGCTCGCTCCCGGCCGGAACGGGCGCTCCCACCGCAGCGCTCTGTGCTGGTTCGCCGGGAGAGGGCGGGCACCCCATCCCTCTTGGCCGCCGGGGCGGAGGGGGAGGCGAGGGCAGCCCCGGGCAGAGGCAGGGATAGGGAAAGGGATGGGGATGGGGCAGGCAGGAGCCGCCCCCCCGCGGGGCGGAGGGACCGCTCGGTACTGGCTCCTCGCCCCGCGTATCCAGCCGAGAGGTGGCCCCGGCGCTGCCTGGAGCCGCAGCCTCTTCCCTTCGCTCCCGCCCTCCCTCTCTCCCTCCCCCGTCCCCACCTCTCCTCCAAAAGCCTAGGAGCCGCTAGGGCTCCGCTTCACTCGCTCCGGTGCCAGCGGCGGAGCGGAGCGCAGCGCAGGCACGGCCCGGGGCGGGAGCAGCCCCGCATCCTCCCCGCCGCCCCCCTGCCATGGCCGGTGCCGCGGCCCAGCGCTGACCATGCTGCTGGGCGCCCCGCGGCCGGGCGGCTGGGATCGCGGCCGGGTGGGCGAGAGGCTGCAGGCGGCTCTCGCCGGCCTCCAGGAGCTCCAGGTGCTTCGGGAGAAGCAGCGGGAGCTGGTGCGGGCCGCCCTGGCCATGCCGCAGCGGCCGGCGGCGGGCGGAGAGCAGCAGCCCCTGTCGGCCCACAGCAAGGAGCACCGTCTGGAGGCCACCCTCTCCGCCCTGAAGGAGCAGCTGGTAAGGCACGGCACGGCACGGCACGGGACGCCCCGCTCCGTGCGCCCAGCTGCGGCGGTGCCGAGCGCGGGCGGGCGGGCGGCAGCCCCTGGGCTGTCAGACACCCGGCTCCCCTTGGGCCGGCGGGCAGGGCGCTGCAGCCGCGACCCCTGCGCCGCTCCCGGGCCCGGGGCGGTCGGGGCGAGCCCCGCCACAGCCGCTCCGAGGGGCGGGCGCTGCCGCGGCTCCGGCGGGGCTCACCCGGGCCCGCGGCGGGCGCCGTGCCAGCGGCAGCGCTGGCGAGAAGTTGTTAACCCGGCACCGCTCATTCAGCGGAGCTGAGGAGTAGGCGATGATTAACTAAACTCAGCTCTCCGTGGCAGCAGCCGTTTGCATAGGAGATCATATACATAATATACACCTGCATAAGCGCTCGGGGGTTTGGGTGGGTGTGTGCGCGCACACCGCTGCGCCTCCAGCTGTGAGCGCGCACCGATGTGTGCCCGTGGGAGTCGATCTGCAAGGAAACGCTTCGTGGGACAGGAGTACTTTGTTCTTTCCATGGGTTGTGTGATCAAAAGGGAAGAATAACTGAATGCCAGACCTTGTATTTGAAGTGTTACACTGACCGCTTACACAGGGGTTTTTTTGAAACTAAAAAACAATTCTGAATTGTAGCTGAAACGAGGTTCATAGGTGAGACAATAATCAAAGGGTAAAGGGCTTTAATCTCTAGTACAGGCAATCATACACTTCAGTAAACTTAGACTTAATTCAGAATCCCTTCCCTCGCTGTACTGGTGCAAGTCTTGGCCATCAGTTGTCCATCAGATACGAAAACAGCATGGTTATTCGCTCCCTATAGGCAGCTTTCTCAGGCAGCATCTCAGGATAAAATGGGCTTTAACCTCAGGGAAAACTAGCCACTGCTGTGTGAAAACACAGCAGCAGGCATATCTTCATTAAATTCAGAAAATACAAGACAAGTGGACAGTCAGCCTCTTTGTTACCCATCACTGATAATCTTAAGTAATGGTTTTACTTTTTCCTTTTATTTAATTAAAAGAATTGAAGGCATCTATTACCTGTTTGAGACCAGTGGGATAACAGATTCACACAATGAGCTCTGATCATAGCGACTGTACTTCTTTTAATTTCAGCTGTTGTACTGTAATTACACATTTGTCTTAATTTTTTCAAATAAAATATTCAAATAGAAGATTAATTTGTCAGGACTTTACTTGCACCTTACAAGGCTTTGCAAGAACGTGGGAGAAACTCACTATTAAAATGGAAGGAAAAAATGGCCTTTAATTGCTACCCTTTAGAAATGCAGGAGTTGAGTGGACTCAAGAATAACTGCACACCTCCAGAGAGGGACAGATTTCGCCAGTAGGTGCCAGTGCAATTATAGGAAACACGTCTCTTGGGATGCTTGGGAGGGAAGTGTTCATAAAGCTTGAGAAGAATGACTCAGAACTACATAACATAAATCCAGGGACAGGTTTTTCAGCAGAAATACAGTTGTGTGAATGCTTAAAGTAGTAACACAGAGCTCTTCTGATTGACCCATGGTTGCTGGAGGCTTTTCAGACTGTACTGTTCAGGCCTCCTGGTACCTTCATTGGTTTTCTTCCCCCCTGGAAATTGCAGATGTATATCTGAGTAGAGGTGCATACCTCAAATCTCCTTAATACCAAAGTAAAGCCAGTTTAAAACAGGCTTTTCACAGTCCTTTTAGAAGTATTCACAGATCTAGGATCTCCGTGACCCCAGGCTGAAAAATTTCCCAGTGACTCACGAGCAGTGTATTGCACTTAAAATCCATAAAAGTTCTGTTCATGATACAGGAAAGAAATTAAAACAGAAAACAACAGAAAATGCAAAGCACAGCATTGCTCAAGGAGTGATATGTCTTCAACAACTGTTGTTGTTGGCCCATGGACAGTACCATATGTGATTGCTGCTCTATAAACTTTCAGATTGAGAAACCTGTTAACAGTATAAATGTAACTTTGCCCTGCAGTGCACCTTGCTCCAGATTTCAAGGACTGTAGCCCTGAGCTTTAGCATGGTCACAGTTTAGTCCATTGAAAATTTGGTCCTCAAAATATAAAAAGAGGAAGCTGTGTCAGCTGAAAGTGGCTCAAGGCATCTTAGCCATGGAAACAAGGCAGATAAAAAGTCAAGCCAGGCTTCTTCTGTAATGGTAGGGTGAGAAATATGAGACCAGAGGTAGAAATCTTAAGGGAATAATAGAGCAGAGCCATCAAATGCCATAGGCACCACGTGTGTATGTCATTCCAGAATCTCAGTCTCTTCCCCAACCATATTTACCAGAGACAGTAATCAGCTGGCCTTCTAGCACTCTGCTGTGGGCAGTCTGCTACCCAGTCATGCCTGGTTTTGCCCTAACCGGTGGCTCTTTTTGGTGGCAAAAAGTCTTTTCAGGCAACTGCAAATTACTACAGCACAGGCAGGGTCAATTCTGTAGCAGAAGAGGAGCAGAGTTAAGTGGTGCCACCCACTATCAGATCCTGAATGTACTAAACTTCTCTTAGCCAAACTGTATTATGGTGACAAAGAGGAAAAATAAGAGATGCAAATTCAGGCTAATGTAAAGAAAGAAATCTATGATTGCTGTCAGTGTAGGTGGATATCGAAGACTGCGACATCCAGTATTTTCTCAGCTCTTTGCTCAGAGAACATATTTATAAACCTTGTTTTATTTGATTTACATCTGATGATTTTGTTTTGCAAACTTTCAGGGGGTTTATGATGTTACAAAAATGTGAGAAGGGACACATACTGAAGAGAAAAAAAACAAACGCTTAGTACCCTGCATTTTACACAATTTTTTTTCCCCTTCAGATAATTTTAAATAGAAGAAAACATCTTTTAAGCCAGGGATTTTATATAATTATTTTTTTTTTTTTAATTTTGTCAACTGAGAGAAAGAGGTCCTTCTGGAAGGAATTTACCTTGCTGTATTATGTGTGGCTGGGATAGATGATAATAATTTTCTTTTGAAACTGGCTGCTTTGAACCATCAGTTAAAAAAAAAAGACCCATAGGTGATTAATTTCTAGATGGGTGAAACTAGAAAAGAATGTTTTGTTTTGTGCATTCCAGAATGAAGTCAGATTAATAGAATTATAGGATGCTAATCTACAACCAAGAAGTGTCAACAACCCCAGTTTGATTGAAGAGATGAATAGTTGAGAAGAATAGTCAAGTAGGACCAGTGGGTTTTGGTGCCATGATTTGGGGTGCCTGCTTGTGTTGTTGTAAAGGAGCCTTCTTTTCAGAGAGTGTTCTTCCTTCTGAAAAATGGGTGGTATCCCAGATTTACCTCCCCAAAACTGTAGTCCATTGATAGTACATTTTGATCGGGAAAGTTGGGTCCCACACTGTGCAGTGTCCAGAAGTCTTCACAGGTGCATTGCCCAAAGCAAACAGATGGTTTTACTTGCAGGATTTTGTCACATGTGAAATTCATGTTGAGAATAAAGAGTGTGTTCAGGGTTTACCGATTTGAGTGCTGCCTGGCGTGGGTATTGGAGCTATAACAGCTTGAAACAAACACACCGGAAAAGTCATTCTTATCCAAATGGTTTGAGGAATGCCTCTCTTCTTAGAGTGCAGAAGTAGTTAACTGAAAGATCAAAGCTGGGTCAGCAGCTGGAAACATGAAAACCCAATGGTGTGAGGCACCATAAAAGGGTTAAAATGATGATGTAAATCATGTGTGTTGGTTAAAATGCTGTGAAAGCGCAGATAGAAACTGGAGGTATAATAAATAATGTTTGAATACCTGAGAGCCTTGTGGCCTCTCTGTCATTAATCAGAAACCACAGACTGAGGGATTGGCTGGCATAACATTAATCATTAAGCAATTAATTCCAGCCATGGAAACAAAACTTTGTGATTTCCTTAGTAGGTGGGATTGAAGAAGGCACGACATGGTTTTGCTTTTTTACCACAAAATAAAGAAGTACTGAGGAGGTCATACATTCATCATTCAGATGGGATAGAAAATCTCCTTTATTATGCATTTCTTCCCCTTTTTTTTTGTTTATGTGAAACAGGAAGAGGGAAAATCACTATGGATTTTCCTAGGAAGCAGTAATGAGCCTCTTGAGTTTAAACCTTTCTAGATGAGTGACTCTAACAAAAAGGGGCTTTATTTCTTATGTCTTATATATTCCTCCAGTCCTCTTTAAAAGCATCTAAAAATATCTTTTTTTTTTTTTTTTTCTCAGCAGCATCACCAGACCCAAGAGTTTTCTTCTGGAACTCAGGGCATTTGTTGGTTTTTTTTCTTACAATTTCTAATAATTTACTGATTACCTTAGGATCTTAGCTTTCTTTTCTTTTAGTATTTGTAGCTATGGAGAAACCTATGTAAATGTTAAAAGCTGAATAATTGGTACGAAAGGAAGGAGGCAAAACTGTGCACATACTGATCTTGATTTTCTGCCTGTCATTTAATTTTTAAGATACTTTAATTGGTTCAAGGGATCTAGGTTTTTTTTTTTTATTTTTATATATTTGAGGTTGGAAATGCTGCTAGAACTGCTACTTTTGTTTTTAAATATGAAATGTACACATAAAGAAGAATGCTGTTTTTCTTACCATTACTGAGTGGAAATCCGTCCCCTTGAGGGCTTTGAACACAACTTTACAACCAACTTCAAGAGACCACATTTCTGTAAAATACTGTAGAACGGATGGTGAGGTGTGATATAATTAGAAGCTGCCTAAATAGTGACTGGGGTTTGGATAATTTGCCAGGTGCCATGTGAGAAGTCTGACAGAAACCAACTGTGGTTCTTTGGCTGGTACCTCACGCCTGGCCATCTGCCTTGCCAAGCTGACGGTGTAAATACTGGGGAGCAACGGCGGGAGCTGTTACCTCAGATAAGCCTGGTCAGTGATTGCAGGAGGCAACAGATCTGCTTGCTGGCTTCTGAGGGATTATTCACAAGCTTGAGACACCATTTACTTTAAATACAGTGTTTTCTCCACCATATTCAAATGCCACCTTCTCCTTCCAGGAAATGCATGGAGATAACTGGCACAAGACAAGCAGGAGAAACTTGCAGTAAAATAGTTGTCTCAATTCTTGCAGTGTATCCTTTCAATAAAAACATGTCACCAAGTCCAAGGGTTTTACTGGAGTGGGTATGCTGCCTGTACTTAGTAGGGCAATAAGATGCCTCAACCACAGTGGCTTCCTTCCCTCCAGCAGATCTTAGGAGTTCATGCAGACACCCCATAACATTCATCTCCTGCTCGTAGAGGCAGTATATGGCAAAGTGCGGTGCAATAAGAGTATATTGATTAGTTAAAAGACTTCTGTCCTGTTTAGAGGTACAGTTCCTGCCATGGGCGAAACAGAAAAACCAAAAGCTAAAGTAAGTACCTTCAGGGTGAGTTTTGAGAATGTGTTTAGCTGGGCAGAAGACAATATATTCTAAGAAACAAAATGTTTTGTCCTTGTCCATGAGGTCAGTCTCATTACAGGGAGCTAACTGCAACAGTACCTAGCTAAGGAAAACACTTTGTGAGAATAGAATCTTGCTAGCACAGATGGCCTGAGTTCATGCATTGCTGCTGAGATTCTAACTGATTATTCTTCATTTCCTCCTTCTTCCCTTGATTTAGTCTCGTTTGAGGAGACAGGATCTCGGCTTGAAAAGCCACCTGGATCAGCTAGACCAGCGAATAAGTGAGCTGAAATTGGATGTCAGTAAGACCTCCAGTGAATACTTCGATAGTGACAGCCGGCCCAGCTCAGGTAATGTGCACTTGGCTGTTTATTCCCAGGAATATGGTGCTAGGAGAGCTGAAGAGTGTCAACTGCTAAACAAAACGATCTTGTATTATTTGGTCAGAAGCTGTGCCCCCTGGCTGAGGTGGATAATAGTCATCTGGCCCAGAGTGGACTCACAGAGCTGCTAGGAATTTCCCTGCAAAGTTGATTTAGTTGGAAAGTGCTCACTCACTCAAGCAGTATTCTTTCTGGATTTTTAAATTTTTTTTTAATGAATCTTGTAGCCATACTTGGAAGGAGAAAGAGACAGATTTACTTACTAATTACCTTGTGCAGTGTAGAATGACCATTGGTAAAATGGCTAGACTACTTAGAAGAAGTAGAAGAGAAGAGACCAATATCAACACTCTGCTTCAATCCGGGAAGGGTTCTGGATCTCACTAGGGCTTTGAAAATCACTATTGCAGTGCTCCTGTCAAATGAATTTATGTAGAAGCAAAACAGCACTATTAAAAGACACAGAAAAAGCACCCCAACTGAGTAAAGCTCTCATGGACAGAAAGATACTGGGTATCAGGTTTCTGGTGTGATTCACAGAGAGAACTGTACTGCAGACTTTTATAGCTAGGATGGCTGTTAAAACCGGTTCTGTTATCTAGTTAGAGATAATGAAAGTAGTTCTTTTAAACAGAATTTTTGCAAAGCCTCAAGTCTTCAGTGAGACAAAGGGATTTTTTTTTATTTTTTGAATACAGCATATGGATTTACAGCCTGGCACTTAGCATATTAAAAAGTGCAAGTTTCTGTTGTGCGTTTAAGTTCAGGAGTAGTGCGCTTAGGCACGTGCACATAGTTCAAAAGAAAATATTCCTTGTCTGTTGTAGAGAGGAATAATAAAATTTCCTACCTTGAATTGATATAAAGCCTTTTTTAATGCTTCCACAATTACTGGAAATTATCTCAATACCCAGAGAGAGAAGGTAGTCTCCATTCTCTGTCCTTAGACATTCCAGCTATGATAGACTTGGAAACTGTGATCACAGGCTGGTTTTGCTCTATCCAATCCGCTCATCCAGTCCATGCTTGTACACACCTACAAGTTACAGTGGTGTCAGAGCTCCCTGTCTTACACCAGTTGCATCATAATCCCCAAGGACATTCTCCAGTGAAGAAGAACTGGGCATGAAGTGGAGCAGCACTTCATTCCATCCCACCCTCAGAAGTAAGCAGGCATGCACGTGCCAAGCTGGCTCAGGGCCTAAGTAAATATGCAGAAGCCCAATAAAGGTTGGTTGAATTAGAGTATACCTCTGCTGATGTTACCTTTATAAATGATCATAAATTTAGGCTTGTGGCACATAGCAAATGAATGTTTGTTTTATTCTCTGCACTTTTCTTCTACAGAGCATTTTTCATTGCTGTAAATATGAAATATCCTATTTATTTTAACTCTGCAGGATTCTATGACCTGAGTGATGGTGGTTCTTGTTCACTCTCCAATTCTTGCACCTCTGTGTACAGTGAGTCCATCTCCTCCTCCCACACCAATCTCTTACCCAACTCTCAACACCCTAAAGCAAGGCTCAGTGTGTTTGATTACCGACCCAAGTCTGCGGATGAAACTACTGTGCACACCACCGGCTTCCAGCAGCAGGGAGCCTATGTCAGTGATGGATGTTGGATTGCAACTAGCAGAGATGTTTCTGGGACTCCTGCCAGGTCCAGACCAAGGCCCGTTTCCACAGGTAATTGATAGCAGAGCTGGATACTTCATTCACGAGAAGGGTGGATTCCTGGTTATTATTTTTAGGACTTTGTTTAGCCATGTGTAATCAATATATAGTCACATTTTCAATACACAAAGTGAGAGTGGATCAAAACCATAGAGCCAAACCATTTGCTGTCCAACTTCCCCTCGTCTCCATACTCCAGATACTTTTAAACAGTAACAAATATTAGAGTGAATCAATAAAAAAAATATATGGATGAAACAGTAACAAATAGGAGGACTTAGGCATTTAGAAAAGGAAAAATACTGTAGTGTATGAGATGAAAATTGTAAAAGATTATTGAGATACTTTTTTTTTAAATGACCTTCATGTGAAATCAGAAAAGTTTGAGTATTTGAAATGCCTTGTGTGAGGGATGCAGGGATGTATGAAAGATTTCAAGTAAACTCAAAATTCCCTATTTACACAAATTAATGTTGACTCACGTAATGACTCTTTTTCATGATTTATTATGTACACTTAGGGACAACAAATGTGAAAAGTTAATTAACCGTCTAGAAACCAGTCATGAGCCTAAAAGTGGATCCGCCATGAATTTGCATCATACCTTCAACAAAAGGTCTATTAATATTCCAAATATCATTTGCCATCTGTAAAGTGGCATCATATCACTTCTTATCACAGGTTCTTCCATGGCCTCAAAGCAATCTGGTGTTAGTACAATTCTTAGAGTGATCCAGCAAGATGTGTAGCACTTCCACTATAGAAACAGGGAAGCTGTGGGGAACATAATTTCAAGTACTGTGCCACTCTGGAATCATTCCCACAGCTACTTGAGCTGAGCTAACTCACCTCTGGCTTGCTTAGAACAGAAACAAAGACCACCTAGTCTATATTTAGGTGTGTAGACACGCCTGAAGGGATGGCAGTAATTATAGCATAAAAGCAAAATCTTCTCAAGGCTCGTCAAAGGGTGGGGATGAAGCTGAGCTTAATGACCCATAGCTTCCATGTTCCGATTGCAGACGTTTTGCTCTCTCAGAAGCTTTCCTGCCTTTAAACATGTTGCTGAGACTCCAGGGGCTGTATGGTTTTTTGATATAAACTTGTGCAAAAAGAGATAGCTGATACTGAGCAGGGGTGTAGGAGAGAGACTGCATACCTCCTTCAGTCCTTCCTGGCTACAGCTTCTTACTTCCTTCACAGTGAGAAACAAAAGTAGTGGGGTAGTAGTGGCTATAATCTTGAGGAAACAATTCTTACAAAGTTGACCACATTGCAGGAAGCAAAGATTGTATTTCAGAAAATCATCATTTGGAGAGGGGAAGAAATCTTTTCCTCTCCTTAGACAAAATTGCAAGTACAAACCAATTACCTTTTCTTCCAGTGGCAAGCAGAAAGCTTGCTGAGACATTGCAAGCACAGTATGCTTTTGACTCCTTCCTGGTTTGTTTGCAAAAGAGCACAGCATTACACACTGCAAACAAATTTTCTAAGGAATTTTCATTAGGTTGTTAGGTTGTCATCCTAATCTTTGCTGTGGCAGGTCTGTGCATAGGTAGGACACTTCACCCCAAACTTTTGCAGTCTTTTAAAAGCTTCCTGTCACAGGACATAGATAGTTATCATGTGACTATTCACATAGTTTGTGGATGACATGGTTGAATGTGATGGCTGGGTTTCATGATAGCGTGAAGCACCCAGGATAGCTGGGTGCTGGTTAGCTGAGGATCTGTTGGCATTGAAGTCTGCATTATACTACAGGGAAATCCTGGTTCCAGTATTCTTGGTCCCAGAAGTAACACAGCACCACAGTGCTTTATTGAATGACATGTCTGGATGGAATAACCTTTCTTCAGACAAGAATACAGGAAGAACTCCTCTCTGTGCACAGGAGATGCTTCTGGGAGGAGGATGCTGCAGTCAAGAGTAAATTGCAGCACCCTTGACAGTAATCCAGAACAGAAGAGACAGGATTAGGTGTTCAGGGGCTACTCTTCCCACTTGCCTGAGTAGTTAGCCTTAGATTTTTTTCCTTTCTGAAAATAAAGATTCTTCTGTCCATTCTTCTATGGCTTCTCTGCTCAAAAATAAAAATAATTCCTTGTTTTTGTCTAGTTTGGTTCCTGCTGGTCTGTGACATTTTAGAACTTTTTTCAATATGCACAGATTTGCTTTCATCCAAGTAGCATAGTTCAGATTTCCTAAGAAGAGTTCAGAGTTTTATTATTGTCATTAAAAGGCATTTTAAATTCTGTTATGCTTAGGTGATAAAAACTTTAAAGTAATTCATTGACCTTGGAAGATTGAAATTACTTTCTTTATCCCTGCTACTGATTTTAGTGAAAGCTATCACTCTGATATAGTACTTCTAGCATGAACCAGGTTTAATGTAATTGTCTGTGATTTAATTAGGTTGTTTATTTTCACCCACCACATAGGTGACTTGGAAAGACTCATTCCAGCGGACGCTAGATTTCAGAAAGAAATGGATCCCAAATCCATGTTGCCTCTGTGCCATAATGGAGACTTACTCAGCATGGACCCCAAATTCCAGAATGACTTGGTCTCCAAGAATGGCATTGATGTGTATCCTTACCCAAGCCCCCTCCATGCAGTGGCTTTACAAAGTCCCCTTTTCTCCCTGGTGGGAACATCCCCAGAATCTGACTTCCAAGCTCCTCCCAGCAAACCTATACCAAGTATGACAGGTCCCAGCTTGATTAAGACTAGACCAACCACTGAGGTCAAGCCAGGGGGTTACATCAATAAATTGCTGCAGCTGACGAGATGCAAAGGGAGCAGTCGGGCTGAGGCCAGCGAGTGGGTTTCACCAAAGAGCCAGGCAGCCACAGTGCACCAGAGACTCATTATAACCCCCAGCACCGGTGGAGTGAAAATTAACAGCAGCAGTAGCCAGCTGGAAAAACAGAGTTCTCTGGAGAGTAACAAAGCTGAAGGGAAGCTGTCAAGAGAGGTGCCAGAAGGGGAATGTGCCAAGCAGCAGGAGACCGTGAGCTGTATGAATGAGGAGCAGTCATCCACTCGGCCTGACACAGAGCCATCAGCTGTGAATAGTTGTTATCCTGCCAAGTCATCAGCAAGGGGCTCTCCTCTGGCAGAAGCAACAGAGAGCAGTGTGGAGCGCAGTTTGTCCTGCTCACAGCTGTGTCAAGAGGACTCTAGCCCAGACACCTGGAATGCTAGAGCTGTCCCATTCAAAAAACTGCCCATCAAAAGGAGTGGCAATGCCAAACTGGCTTACGCTGGGGGTCACGAACGAGTGGCACGAGCTGAGTTTGTTCACGCTCAGTTTGTCCCTGCAGAATCCCATCAAGTCCGGGTAAAGTTTGCCAGCTCCAAAACAAAGGCAGTGAAGGTAAAGAGAAGGAACAGCGAGAAGGTCGTTCGGCCTGGGAAGCAATCCTTCTGCATGGAGAAGGTGAGAGGGTCCCATGGGGCCACCAAGCCTCCTGCTGAGTGGAATCAGCTCCAAAGACCACAAGGAATGAAGAGCCTTATGCGGAGACCTTCGTATTCTGGTGACATGGCTGGCAGGTCATGCTCAGAGTCCAGTCTGTTCCCGGTGCAGGTCAGGCTCCCCACTGTGCCATCCGGGCCAGAGCTGTACGGAGCCTCTGCCAACGCTCTGTATTCCCTTGAAGCCGCTTGTGTCGACTCAACCAACAGGAAGAAGCAGCGCAAGTGGCAGTCCACAGTGGAGATCTCTGCCAAGGCCCAGCCGACAGGCCTGTCTTATGGCTTTGGGCCTGGAGCGCCACGGCAGCCGGCGAGGAGAACCGGCGTTCTGCGCACTGTCAGTGTGAGGGCTCGCCCCAAGGGCCAGCGCCATGGCGATTGTGCCAAAAGCGAGTCCGACCACTCAGAGTACTCCGCAGAGTGCGCATCCCTCTTCCACTCCACCATCGCAGAGACCAGCGAGGGGGAGGTCAGCGATTTCACAGCCAACTGCTTTGGGGACAGCGAGTCCAGTGAGAGCGATTTGGATGGCAGCAGCAGCAGCAGTAGCAGCCTCACTCTTGACTATGATGAGGGGGATGAAAGTGACCTGATCTGGCCTGAAGGTTCAGTCAGACAGTCGGTGACTGTCCAGGCCTCTTCCAAGGCTATTCCTCCAGTGCCCAAAATCTGTCGCATCAAAGCTTCAAAGGCACTAAAGAAGAAGATAAGGAGGTTCCAACCTGCCTCTCTGAAGGTCATGACCATGGTTTAAGGGAGAGCAGGCATCTGTTTCTTATAGTGAGACATCCTGCTGGCTCTCGTTTGCAAAATAAGTGGACTCATGTGCAGAGAAAAGGACTTTCTTAAAGGAACTATGAATAATCCCTGAGCCTACACAAGGGATCTCATTTGTTAATGCCTGGACATAAATGTCACTGTATCTAATTCCCTCTTTTGCCATTTATTCTGTAAATATGAATCTCTGTGTACATTATGTAATGACATTTTTAATTATCCAGAAGGGTCACCATGAAATGAAAATGAAAACCACTTCACCATAAATTGAAAATGAAAACAACCAACCTCTGCTGTAAGATTTTACAGGCAGGCCCTTGGTGGTCTTTTAACCATATGCACCCACAGAATCAGTCCAGACACAAGGACTTGCTAAGAAGAAAGTGTGCTTCCTTCTTGTGAGGAATTCTTTGCAGTCTGAAATCTGTATTAACCATCTAGCTGTTATTGTGGTCATATGGAAAAACTCTGTTTTCTACATAGTTTTACTTTCTTTCAGATCAACCATCCCATACCTTCTAAACATTGGGAGTATGAGTCTGTTCTTCCATAAAAACATAGTGTGCTTAATCAAGAAGGCAAGTGTATTTGTTTATGAGAGCAAGACTTCTGTTTGCTTCCTTTTTTTCAAAATAGCATGGGGTTGTTTTTTCAACCCCTCTCTTCATGATGTTCCATGTTATTGTTCATTTGTTGAATGGATGAAAGAATATGAGGGTGACATGCCATGGTGTGTGATTAGCTGGGACTGAGATTATAGCTTTGCCCCTGAAATTGCAAACTCAATAAATACTATTTAATGTACTTCTGAAAATTATGCTTGTCTGACTTTGATGTCTAAAGAAAATTGTTCTGGTCTCTAATATGAAACAGTTCTGTGTTTTTATGATCACTGTGCATAGGGGTTTTTTTATATTTTCAGAGGATCACCTGTAGCTCAGTCAGAACCAGGGCCCACTCACCCTCTACCTTAGGAAAGCTGTTTCAGTACCTGCTTCTAAATGAAAGAATTTGAAAATGGTATTTTTATTGAGGACAACATCATGTTTGACTGACTCGCTTAAACTGATGCAATTTTGTCACAAGAAACTCTTAATTTAAAACATACATTTATGTATACGTAATGTGTTTTGAATTCATTTAAGTGCACTGATGTGAAGCTTTGTATCAGTGTCTAAATTGAAGAAGTCAATTTTTTGTGTTCGAACAAGCAGTCCTAATTCTTTCCTCTGAGCACAGAAATCGGGAAGCTGAGCTGAAGTTCACCCTGAATTTACAAAAGAGCAGGTATTATCCTCCTACCCTATTTCAGTGCTCAGTCTGAGTACATTCCTGGCCTAGGAGATATAGGCATTACCTCATTCAGCTGCCTGTTCTGGGTCTGAAACAAAAGGTAAGTGCTTTGCAGAAACTGGGTAGAAGAGTGATTGTTTACTCCAAGGATTCAGTAGCAAGCAGAAACATTGAAAGACAACTTTCACCCAATGCCTTCTGTTCTTTGAAAGCTATATTATGTTTTGAAACCACTTTATTTTCAAATAATTTTTGGAAAATTAGGAGAAAAGTAAAAGGTTTGTAAAGTAATTTAATTCAAGTAGTCTAACTAGCACATAACATCATCCTGACTGTAACTAGGAAAACATTACAATTTAGTCAGTGAAATATGTTTGAACATTTTTTCATTGTTCCAAGAGTATTGGACATAATCACTCTGGTAGGATTAATGGGAGAATTTCACAGGTCTGGCAGTGGTTTCTTGTTCAGCATGTCTAGCAACAGAACAAACAAAATAGTGATTTATGCTTTGTTGACTTTCTACACCATGAAAGGATTCTTTTTTCCATTTACACAAAAGGTTTCATTTGGGGAAGTATGTCAAAAGTTACATATGATCCTTTAATCCAGGGATTTTCTATGTTGGGGTGGGGTTTATTGGTTGGATAGGAATTTTGAGTGTGTTTTTTTCATGAAGGAGGAAATTGTTCTCAAGTAAAACAGTGCTCTGGGTAGGAGTGTTCTGAAACTTGGTAAAAACTGCCACCCAGTAGCTCCCTGCCTTTTTATCAGAGTAAGCTCAAATAATAAGTTTGTGGTCCCACAACTCAGTAAATCCTGCTTTAGGGCTGTTAATACTCCGTCAGAAATGTTGCCAGACACATGATGAAAATGCTGATCCAGAATGAACTCAGGCTGCCAATTCAAATAAAGAAAAATGATGACTTAATTTTGTACTGACAGGTTTTATGCCAGATGTGGTATCACTGCCTCTACGACTCACACTTTCTGCCAGGTCAGATACTGCCTCTCCTCCCAGAGCCAGCATAAATGCAACATAAAAGCATAAAACTGGCCCAAACATCATCCTGTGCTTTGGCTAATTTGACAGAAATACAGTTATGTGCTCACACTTGATCCAGAAGAAACCTGTGGTGCTGGAGAACCCCAGCAATGCAGAGAATCTGCCACTGTTAGGTGTTGAGGCATTGCTATGTGCCGTGATGCTACTGAGCTGTGACTTTTTGGCAAGGGCAGAACAGATGATGTTTCCCCTCTGTACTCCAAGACATCGGATGTTCTCCCTAGCACTGCCCTCTGGAAACACTGCTTTCATCTGATGGAGCAGAAATTGCTTTGGGACTAGGGCTCTGGAGGGAAGAAGTAGGACAGTGCAAAACGGCATCCTGCAAGGGATGCCCAACCATGGGATCATGGCCATACAAAATAGAAGTACTCACTGTTTATTTTCCTTTTCAGAAGAAATCTACAAAACCTTTTTACCTCATAGCCTCTTGTACTATAAAGGACCAAGAGAATGCAAAAAATGTCAGTTGGTGATACAATTAGAAGTCTAGCACCAAACATGATAAACTTTGGGAGTGAGAAGTTTAGCACTTTTACTGTGACTTGATTAGCGTATACATCTAATGGCTGCTTCAGAGCAGCTTTATGCAGAGTTTCTGTTGCAGGATCTGTCATCATCACTCCAAGCTCTAGTGAAACAAAACCATCTACTGCTGAAATCTATGTGCCAGATCAGCAGTTTCCTTCTGTCCTAGGCAGACGTTTACCCTTCAGTGTAAGAGCAAATTGCTCCTAAACCACAAAAGAAAGAAATGAAAGTTAAAAAGAGAATAGAAAGGGAATTAAGGAAGCTTTAGGAACAATTTGCAGAATAGATTATAATTATGATTTTAAAAACTTTTGTTAATCCTTTTATTGCACAAACAATTTTGGAACTGGATAATTACCAGTTTTCTTGGCCTTGACACAATCTTAGATTCTCAAGTCCATGTGCATTACCCAAACCATGGGATAGAGTCAGAGAACTGTTGTTTTGTCAGAGACACCTTACTTCAGACTTTCATTTGCAGTGTCTTCTGGTCAGGCAAGGCGCTGGACAAAAGAAAGGCAGCAGTAAGTCTCAAAATCAGCTGTGGATGACTCTCATGCTGATGAACTTGAGCTCAGTGTACATTTTAAGGCTATGCTGGTGTCTTTTGTGTTTTCTTCCCCTAGTCTGAAGCTCTGAAGGTGAGAGCTGAAGGAGAGAGATGCTCCAGGAGACGCAGCTCTTTGGGGAATGAGTTGTTGCCAACAGGATGAAGCAGGCTGAGCAAAGCACCAAAGGGCTCTGGTAGTTCCAGCCCCACCAGCCTTTGCTGGGCTATTTAAGGTTCCCTTAGGGCTGTAACCCAGCCCCAGCACTGCTCATGTGGCAGTGCTGTGATTTGGATGCTGCACTTGAAATACAGGCCACCAGCACCCAAAGCCCACCACAGGCACATCACTCATGAGCTACAAGATGAGGCAGTGTCCCAATCCAGCGTCCTTCCAGACCACCAAGTACAAAATCCCCATTTAGGCAAAGGTTTTTGAAAGAAGTGTTCAGCAAAATAAGGTATTTGTGAATGCACTCTGACAGGGAACAAGACAACAGCATACCAGGGAAGGATATCTTGCAGCTGCTATTCTGAAGCAATAGCAGTGGCTTTCATTTTCCAGCCCCTTTTGAGCCTTACTCAGTCCCACTGAGGCTGAAGGATTCTCTCCAGCTGTGCTCAGTGGAAGAGAGCAGCTCAGCTTTTAAGTACAGCCCTCCTCTGCCCTCCACACCACAGCAAAGCCTTTGGCTCCTGCAGAGAGCTGTAGTTCCTATTGCTCCCTGACCACTAACTCAGTCCTCCTCACTGAACATGCTTCCAAGGAAGCTGCCCTGGCATGAGCAGCTGGAATGACTATGTGAAGGGAAGAACATCATTATTCTGGAAAACAAGGAATCCTGTGTCTGCAACTTGCCTGTGAGGAATGCAAACATCCAATGACACCAATACAGAATCCAGGCAGTTTTCCCATATCTTGTATGGAGGTTAAGGAGGCCTGGATTTCCACCATTAGCTGCTACTACATATGGACAACTACTGTGATAGATCGTCTTGCAGATGAAGAGTGGCCAACAGGAAAATGCTCAGCCAAGGCTTGATTTTTTGGTATTTATACTTATGTTTGAAGTCATCACAGTATGCCTGATTGTATTGCAATGCAGAACATCAGCAGAATAACAGCTGAAATGAGCAGAAGTCCAGCCTCCATCAGTTCTATTAATTCCATGTGTTATCATGATAATAAAGCCTGGAGACTATTGTTAGCTAATACAGATTTTTTTTTTCCCAAGCATTCTAGTGTTTTTCCTGTCTCAGCATTTGCAACTAGAGGTGGAGGGCATCAAATTCACCCATGACACAATTCCTGGGAAGTCAGTAGGGCTACTCCACAGATTCATTTATCCTCCTCATGATGTTCTCAAGATGTCAGCAAGTGGGATGATTGGCTTGACAGATGAAAAATAAGGAAGATTTCAAACCTCACTTTTCATTCTTGAAGGTGCTGCAGTCTGGAAGTTACTGTGTTTATGACTGTCTTGACTGGGGAGAATGATGTTGCCATGTCACATCTGTTAGTGATGAATCAGGGAAATGGTTAGGGCTTTGCACAATGCACAGTAATGGAATTTCATGTTTATTCTGGTTTTCAAAACACAAACTGAAAGAGTATCAGCAGTCTGCTGATCCTGTAAAGCTACAAATCAAGAGGAGAAAGGCCACAGATAAAACTAACCGGTCAGGGCTGATCAGGCAAAGTTGAACCCAGCTGTAGTCTTGTAAACCCCAAATGAAGAATCTTAGTTCCAGTAGACTTGGGTAACTGGATGTGCTCAAAAGCTCTGTCAAATCACTCTGGATGCCTACTCTTCAGCCCACAATAGAGGTGTCAGCCTAGAAAGTTGCTCTGAGGAAATACGCATTACTGCAAACCTTCACTCCTACATTTACATGTAATATCTTTTCTCCACTCCTAGTCTCCCAAAAGTGATTTTAAAAAGCTAAAGGCTCTAACTCATGCAAGGTGTTATTATGTTTAAGACACCATCAAATTCTTCTACGGTTTGCAAGATGGAATGATATGGATATACTGACTCTCTAGACAACAAGAACTATGTTTCAGCAGAAATTAAATTTGCACCCTCTAAGATAAACTGTAGCATCAACACTGAAACTTTCCTTCAAGACTGTCCTGACCACTGTAAAGCCAAAACACAAATAAAATCTTTCCTTTTCTAAGATTATTGACTCATTCACTAATGAAATCCAAAAAGTTCAGTTTTGAAAAGAGTTTAACCACTGTTTGGGTGTACAGAATTTGGCAGAAAACCCCAGTAGTATGGGGGTTTTATGCATTTTCCCATTTTCTACTGAACTGTAGAGAATACAATGAAGAGAAACAGAAGTTCATTTTCATGCTCTTTATTAGAAGGGTCATCTGACATGACACACAGAAGAGCAGAGCAGAGGCAATTGCTCTCAGGACGAAAATTGGTTGTATCTTAAAAATTCAATGCAGAAGGCCACTTTTTAACCTATTCAATGGCAAGAAGGTGGAAGAAGTCAATGTCTA
Organism: Catharus ustulatus; assembly: GCF_009819885.2. Taxonomy (NCBI): domain Eukaryota; kingdom Metazoa; phylum Chordata; class Aves; order Passeriformes; family Turdidae; genus Catharus; species Catharus ustulatus. Next base: position 42,376,368 of record NC_046223.1, on the reverse strand, counting down.
GGGCATACACAAAGTTTCCTATGCTGAGATGATTTGAGTTAAACAATTTCCTTATCTCAGATGCAATTTATGGCTGCATGAAGATAAATTATTCCTAAAGGGAAGATTTTCCTGATTCTATACTAAGCATGCTCAGTAACTGTGTTGCTCAACATCCTTCTGTGCATAACCAAATCAGTGTCTCTTGTATCCCCAGCATTTCTGTTCCATTGTGCATTAGTGGAAGAGTAAGGTGCTTACCAACCACACCGTGACCTCTGACTGCTGAGAATTTCACCTTGGCTTAGAGCTCTCTATTCTTCATAAGGACTGAGATTTATGAAGTTATTTCTTGAAATGAAAATTTGCTATACATCTTCTTAGCATTATATATAAAGAGAGATATTTGGGAAGAAGCAGTTCATGGAATGGATGGATGTGATTATGTCCACAACTGGAATCAAAGCAGAAAGGGTTTTTGGACTACTTTGTATCTTGTCACTGACTCTGACTATATTTTCCAAAGAAAAAAAGGTCACAGAACTGAAGAAGTACTCGAATGAGATGCTGGTGATTAAAATCAATAGTGACCACTCCCCTCTTTTATTTTAATCATATCTGCTGAAGCTAATGACTTGGGGTTGGTTCTATTAAATATGACTTTGGAGTGGGCTGAATTTCTTGAAAATAATTTGCTGGTTTTTTTTGTGGCACCAAGATGTTCAGGAAAGCTTCCTCCATGCTTACCTTATCTATATCTGAAATCTGAATCATCTGAAATATACATTTAACTATCTGTTAGAAATGTCTGACCCTTTTACTACCTCTAACAAAAGAGTGGGTTTATGTTGCACATGTAGAAATTACCTCTAATAAAACAGGTATGATTTTATAATGCTTTTCTAGCTCTACACACTACTTTTTGATTCTCTGATTTTGATTATGTTTCATCCTGGGTCTCCTTTGTTATCACTGGGGCACTGAAGTTGAAATAATACTGGTATGCCTACAACCACATCTTTATAACCTGTATTTATGGTGCACAGCCTGCCTCTAGAAGGTCAAAGAAAGGTAACTATGAATAGCAAGCTTAATGCCAGCAGGCCTAACTACACTGTACCACAGTATGAATTTACATTACAAATTTTTAGAAGCTCACAAATCAAAAATGGCTGAAAACCCACATGTTGTCTCCTAGGTGCCCAAGATGAAGAGGGCTTTAGAAAAAATCTACAAAGCCAGAAAAAGGAAGAAGTCCACGAGAGCTGAGCTGAGTGGAGAGGAAAACAATTTAAAAGTCTGATGGTAAATTATTACAAGTCAAGGGGAAAAGCTCTCCAGAGATGGTGTTAAATAAGTACAGAGGACTGACACAGGCTGCCAGATAGGCAGGGAGGGTGATAAAAAGGGTCACTTTAAAGCTCTGTTATTACAGGAGGGTTAATAATTTTCTAGCACTGTGGTCAGTATATAATCACAGCAGCCTCCCACATTAAGTAACAGCACGTAGTTGTCAGGAAGGTGTGTGCACCACAGAAACACGCCAGGATTAGGAGCCAAGTATCCCAAACGCATTTGCATCATCTGCAACTGAAGGCACTCTCCCAAGCCCAGCCTTTGGTGTCAGCTGCCTGGGGTCTCCTTCCCTCCGGGCTGCTCCTGCTCCCCAACCCCTCCACCCAGCCTTACTCACTACCTTGGCACCTGGGACAATTGCTGTCTTCACTAGACATATATTGCTAAGAGAAATCCACAGCAGGAATACAACAAATAAAGTGTCTATTGTAATATATAATACAGTCATTGTATGTTTGGCCTGAGTAGCTGCACAATGCCACCGTCAGTTTTAATTGCTCTCGCTTACTCAAACGCCCCTAGGAAAAGCGTCTTGTTCCTGTAAAGCTGAAGGTCTGTCTTTGAGAAACAAAGTCTCCTGTCTATGATTTACTTTGCTTATTCAATAAAAAGCTGTGGATAGTGATTGTGGTTTCCTTTGAATATTCATCTGAGAAGTTTAAAAATTATGTTTAAAAAAGCAAACTGATCATTAAATCTTTCCCAAAACAAACCCGACTTTCAAAGAGACTCAGAGCCAAAATTATCTCTGTGTTTTATACTTGCCTCTAGCATTTCAGTAAGCATTTGTGAGTTCAAGCCAGATCAAACCAAATCTCTAGAAGAATATACTGCTTTTTCTAGGGACAAGATTATAAAATGAAGTTGCATGTTGCTAGGAATTTGCTTTCAATGGAAATCATTCCATTATTTCATTAAAAGACCTTTTTTCTCTAAAAGTAACACCTTCCATGTTGTCATTCAGAAAAAAAATCTTTATTGTCTCATGTGTAGAATGTGGCCTGTAACATGCAGGAGGTCAGATTAAATCCTTCTATAATCCTTTTGAGTTTTAGTCCATGAACTTTTTTTAATTGTGTTTCCTATAGAGTATTTCCGTTTTAAGGGAAGAGCAATGCTTAGATAAGAAAGCAGTTTTAAAAATTTCCCAGAAAGCTGGAGGAAGAAGTCTCTTCTAATGCCTTAAAGGCAAATAGCAGTGGATTTAGGAAGGAATTTGTTACATCTGTCTAAAGGCATCTGAAATGTAGTAATCTGGGCAAAACCAGTCTCCTAGGGACCTCGTATTGCCAGCAGAGCGAACAGCAGCGACGCCAGCAAGGAAATGACCTCATTCCAAACAAGGTCTCCCAGATAGGTGGGATGAATTGTTTTTGGGAAGGACTGACTGTGAGAAGCCAAAATGACTCGGTTCAGCAATACCTGACTTTTGCATAAGTAACATCAGATCAGACAAATGTGATTTCTGAGGCTGTGGGTAGCTTCTCTTGACTGTATATGGCTGTCACTGAACTATCTAAGGAATTGTTAGAAGAAATAAGAGAGGATTAATATTTGAGGGGGGAATTTTTATAGAGAAGTTACTTAAAGAGTGCTGGCAATGCTGGTAATAAGTTTGAGGGTAGGCACAGCACATAAATGTACAGATGATACAAGTAAGGGCAAGCCATAGCACATGCACAGTATAGAGCTGTGATGTTGTAAATTATGTTGAAACCCTAGATTAATCTAAGAATAAAGAAATAAACCAGGAATCTATCAATTAAAAATTGTTGCATTAAAAAAAAATCCCTTGGACTTGTGCTTTTATTTTGTCTTTTGCAGAGATGAGGAATTATTTTTTACTCCAGAAGACACTATAACTTGAACAGACTTGCAAAAACTCAGTAATAGCTAATAATACCTGGAAAGTTTCAGCATCTACCTTTTTATACTTTAGCACGTGGTGCTGTGCCCCTCTTTCTTTGGGCGTTTAGTCACTGTTCTGCTCAATAATCTGTTTAAGAATCAAATAAACCAGATTACCATTCCTGTGCACCTTATGTAGTCACTTAAATCAAAGGGAATTTGCACATAATTGGTTTTCATGGGCTTTGAAAAGCTCAGCTGATTTTTAAAATGGATATTTCTCATATGACTTTACACTGTTCCAAAAGAAAAGGAATGAAAACTTACATTCTTTCCATAGGGGAAAGAAGAAAAGAAAAAAATGGTAAAACAGACTTTCTCTCTGAATGACTGTTAAATACCAGACATTTTTTAATTGAGGGTAAAATAAGCAAAAAACTAAAAAAAAAAAAAATTCTCAGATTTTGTTTTTTGTACAAAATCCAAGGCATGACCAATGCTCCATTCTCCACTTATATAAAACTGTTCAATGGAAAAAAGAAAGTATGTCTTTGGTAAAAGACAGTATGTCTTTTGGATGTCTACAAGTCTCATATATACTCTATCAAGAGAAAAAGTACCTATTTTACAGGGAAATCCCCACAAGTATGACTGTTCTAATTCCTTCACATAACTGATCTGTTCTCATGCTGTTTGCAGTAGTCTGAGTTACCATCAAGCCTCTGTAGATTCACCCAAACACACAATTTCATGCAATGAACTCAGATCTCCTATCACAAACATCCATGTGAAAAGTGGGCTATAAGCATGAAGTCCTGCATCTCATTTCATGTGCTGATACTAAATGGGTAAGTAACTAAATTTACAATAAAGTTTACTCTGGCATGCACACGTACTCAGTTTGTGAAGCCCTGTGGTGTAATTTAGAGCAAAAACAAAAAGCCTTGAAGAAAAGAAATTTAAAAGGAAGAAGCTTATGGGCCCGCAGACAGGGATTTTGCCAGCAGGATACTCTGTTGGGTGGGCTGAATGAAGGTAACAGGCATTCTTTTGCCTTTAGTAAGAGGTGCACTTTTCTAACTTGTAAGGGAAATTGCTGAATAGTTTTGCGCGTTGCACTGCTGTGTTTGTTTCAGCTCTGGAATGTAATTCGGATATTGTTCGAGAGTTTAAAAAAAAAAAATAACAACAAACTTCAGAGCAAGTTCCTGCAAGCTCCATGAGCTCCTAGTGTACATATGAATAGGAAGGGACAATCTTCCTGCATGCCAGAGGAGAAGGGCAGCTTTTGATGGCAGGTCATTCAGCTATAGGGTGCCACAGGAATTAACTGTATCTTATGCAAGAGATAGCTTCCTCTGGTCTTGACTGAAAGCTCCCACCCAGGGGGTCTGGCAGGAATCTCAGTAGCATTTCTATTTTGTTCAGCAGTATTTGGTTGACCAGTTCAAATGCACCTGTTTTCATAGAAACTGTTCTCTTTGTTCAGTGTACATTCCAGCACAGTGTTAAAACCCACCAAACATGGCCAAAAGGTCACTGCTTGTGTCTCAACATAGTTTGTGCTCCACTCTACAAACTGATTCAAAACTGCCATTTCTCTCAAGTGTGCTGCAGAGCATCTAGATAATAGTAAGGAAGCTGCATATGCTTGCCTGGGAATACTGGGGAAGAGCAGTTTTCCAATCAGCTTTGCCATTGTACCAGATGCAGAGTGCCTGGAGTAAGCAAACCTCAGCCCAGTCAGAATTATAATTATTCCTCAGATGGCTTTTTTGGCTATCTGTTGACAAAGCCCCTTCTCTTCTCTAGAGATTTCTCAGCTGGTGTGATTTCATGCTGAGGGTCTGACAGATTTGTTTCCCCACACGCCCCCTTTGCCATGTCTGGACAAACCTGCCTTTGGTTTAATTACAAGCTGTTGGATATGCCCAGCCTCTATCGTAGTGGTCCATGAGACACTGGTAGACTCTGTGTGGCTTTAATTGCATAGCCAGCAGAAGTGGGAGCAAGTCTTTTAGCCAATCAGGGTTTGGATGTGTTTTATCTCTCACTTCCTGTTCCCATGTTCTGCAGCTACAAAGAATTCCATAAAGCAATAGTCCTCACACCCAGCTTAGTGCTCAATGAGACAACAGAGTTTGAAAAGGATGGAGTGAAGTTGAAAGCAAAAGACCTAATAAAACAAATCACAGTAGCCAAACTGCTGCACACAGAGACCCTGTATTTTCAGACCTGCTGTGATAGCTCTGTCCTACCCAGAGTTTATCAGGCACTATGAATGAACCTGCCTCTGCTCTAAAAGATCTGTAGATATCAGCCTCCCTCAGATGCTTGCCAAATTTTTGGCATCCTCTACTTTTCTCATACACTTCCTTGGCATCTGCCCAAGCTTTCTCGTTGGTGCTATAGGGCAGAGACCTCCTCTTCCTCTTTGCCTGCATCTACTTCATTCTTCATGGTTTTGCTTGTGGCTGGCACGTTCCTGCCATCACAGTCTGCAGTCACATAACAAAAATAATACCAACAACAGAGATTTGATGAAGGATGAAGAGGGGCTGGCTGTTAGTGGAGTAAGAAAGCATAATAAGCTTAGATCTCTCTTACTACTTCAGTAAAACTTTCCCTTTGCCAGCATAACAATTTTGTATTTCATACTCCTCCTGCACCACAATTGGTGTGAGATCTATATTCAAAAGAAAAAGTATCCAGCCTGTTTGTAATAAGCTACTGAGAAGCTTCAGAAGCCCCATTAATCATTGGACCTTTGTTCCATATCTGCAGTGTCCGGACGACTCATGCCTCACCTGTGGCATCCTCACTTGCTGTCACCCTCACACTACAGTGAGGAAGAGGACTGAAAAACTCAATAGTCCCATTCTGACAATCTGAGGGATAGAAAATCCCTTAAAATAAGTCTGAATATCCAAGTGAACACAATCTACCTCTGCACTGTTGCCAAGACTGGCTGTGTAAACACTGGACAGCCCCACCCGAGCTGGGAAAGAAGGGTTCTGGGCTTTTAATGAGTGTCATGGCCATTCCTTCCCGGGCAAACCCAACGCTTTCCCTACTTTGTAGCGAGCTCATTGTATGTCTGCGTGGCACGGAGTCTTTTCCAGTGCATAATGGTATCCCTAACTGGATGCCTGGTTGTTGTTCGTAAATTAAGCATCTTTTGTTTTTCCACCGGGAATCTTGGAGTGTCGCACTCATTGTCTGTTATCTGTCAAGGCATCAGTCAGCAACCCAGCAACTCTCTGCTGGAGACTGCCCTGCTTTTACAATTAGCAATAAAAAGCTTTTGTTGCTGCACAATGATGCTTCTGAGGTCTGGTGCAGGGTTTTAGGAGGGTTTTCTTAATCAACAATAAGATAAAAAGCATACATATTCTGTTTGCTTTAACAGTGAACTGGAAAAGAAAATATTTAGCTCAAAGACGAACAAACACTTCTGCATGCTAGAGTAATTATACTGATGCATATCAATAAGTTTTCTCATTTCCTACATTTTCATGCATTGCCTCATCATCTCTAATAAATTTAATGTGAAATGTTTGGAAGTACACTTGTACAAGATACATTACTAACTGAAATTGTAGTTTACACTCTGTTTAAAAGAAATTTAACCAGAACAAGATCAGCTTCCCTTCACTGTGTTATTTATATAAACAACTCTTTCAGAAAAAAAACAAGCGCTTAAATAGACAAGCTGGATACAATTAGGGTCCCTTGATCCTTCTCCTAAGCAATATTAAAGCCCACACATACTAATCATGAATCAGTCAGGGGATAGCAATGTTAATCCTAATTATGTATAGCTTATTTGAGTACATTAAAAATGCAATTTAAGGCTACATCTGTCAGGGCAGTTCTAGGTACATTACTAGTTCATGTGCAGCATTAAGCCTTCTCATTTCTATCAGCTGTGGTCACAGGATCTTGTACATGTCAGAATATAGGTTATGCAGTCTGTAATTCTGTCTTTAAAGAGTCTCTTATTTTGTGAAGGCTTAAATTTGTATTAGATGTCTGGGACTGAGGAGGGATTTGACAAAAAAATTCGTTCATTTTCTTGTCCTCTCAATGTGTTATATTTGTGCCATGAAAAAAGTATGAGTAGAGTGTGTGTATTGGGGGTGTAAATAATGGGAAAAACTATAAAGAACATGACTGAGGAGAAGTAATAGGAAAATTTCATGAAGTTACTGATAATATATTACACCTCATAAAAAGGATAAATGGTAGGAAGGTGGGAAAGTGTGGAAGAGGGAAGACATAGTTTAATGCTACAAGGTAGAACTTGTGAAAATAAAAAAACTGTCATGCTTTTTTTTCTTTTACTTTTGTAATCACCTACAAAAGGAATTGCTACCCCAAAAAAATTTACCTAAAACAATCCTTGAAAATCTGGTTCAGATTTACACATCATCTAAGAGACTGGTGTACTCATATAAACTCTGCTGACTGAGACCATGAAAAAAAATCATGGGAGTACTGCACAGAAATATAGTTTATTGAGGAATTTTAAAAATGTTTTACATACAACCTTCAAAGTTCTTTGAGACATTTTTCCCTTTTAATGGGTTCCAAATTCTATCAAAAATCTGTTGTATTCTGTGCAATAGTAATAGAAACTCAAGTGAGCAAAAAAATTGTTAGAATGTGCTGCAGTTATTCAAATATAAAACACTCTGTCAGGATTATAATGAGTTTCCAACAAATGCAGCAGCTGCAGTTTTTAAATCACCTTGACATGAAAAAAGCTTTTATTAAACACGGAAAGTCTCCACTACACAATATACTGCCCTTTCTGGGTGAGAGCCATCACTCATTTTTATGTTAGAACAGTAGCTATACATATATATACAGACACATGTATGAAGTCTGCATTTTAACACTTACTATTTATTGACCCCCCAAAATTTGTATGAGACTACTCATAGTTTTCAATGTATTTGTGTATGTAAGGCAGGTTTACAGACACAAACTAAATTTTGTTTATTTGCACAAAGTTTGTTCTCCCTGTGTAGTGGACATGGGGCTGGAAGCATTTGATGTAATTATGAAGGAAAATAGAATGTTTAGAGCATTCAGACTGCACATAACAAAATCTTTGTTTCAGTGAAGCTGCATATGAATTTGGTTTAATTTATTACATTTTGCCTCTATTTGAATATGTAAGTAATGGAAATAAGATTTTTCCTACACAGGTCTCTAGTAACTTTCAGTCATGCATTGTATGTGATATTAATAGTCAGATTTCCTATAAAATGTACTCCCTCAAGAATATCCTTTGTAATTGCATTTCAATAAAACTTACCCAAGCCAAGAATTCTAACATTAAATTTATTTCCAGCTTGAAAAGAAAACACTTGATCTGCCTCAGGAGAAGATGTGCAAAAAACCCCAACTAACTCAGTATCACAATGCCAGTTTTGGGAGGCAGAGGACTTGGCCTCTGAGAGTTAGTGCTAAAAGCAGCAAATCCTCAGCTCTCACACTAAAATAAGTCTGACATATGCCATCCATACCTATGGCTATCTTCATCTGTTTCCTCACAAGTACTTACCTATCCTTACCTATTTCTTTTCACTTGTCCAAGATTCATATTCCCCCTCCCTGACCCATCGCTGACATACATTTCTATATGGGAAACCATTTTTGTGTGTTGCAAGTATACCTTAAGCACCTTGGGGTGCACCACTACTGCCAGCTAAGAGTGGCTGGGAAGCTGCTCTGCAAATTGGCCTCTTTTACTCTCCTCACTAAAGATCTCCAAGACATCACTCAGCAGGATGGCTCACCTGGGCTTCAACCCTCCCTTTCATGGGCATATGACACAACAGTGCAGTCCCCCTTTTTACTCATATGGTGTGGCAAGGGCCACATCCACTTGAATTTCCATGTGCTTTGACAGTAAATACACCAAGGTCTGCTTTTCCTACAAACATTGTAGTTCCTCCAAGTAGAAGCTGCAAAATCAGAGAGGCTGTCAGCAAATTTAGACTTGCTTTCTATGTCTTGGTGCAAAAGTTAGATGAGCGTTTCAGGCCCTTTAGGATGCCTGCAAATAAAGGTGGATTATATTGATAACAAGTGCTGATGAAGCAGAGATGCAATGGCCAGGCTCTTTACCTTGTATTGAGCAGCTTTAAGGCAATTAAATGATGATGTAAAGTTGTAACTGTGCCAGGGCTGACTTTGCAGCTGGGATTGCCCATGCATTTTTTACAAAGAAGAACAACCTGAGGCTTCTAGTAAATTATTAACTCATAAATGAAAAGCAGTTTTTGAAGTAGGAAGGGATGATATTGTCACACCTTTTGAGGGGAAGCCATTAGGCAGTTAAAAGGAAATAGGTAAGGATCAGAAAAGCAGATTTGTAATTTTGAGTTATGCTATTAAGAGATCATTGTGCTTGTTAAACTGCACAGGACTACTGAATTTAGAATCAACTACTTCAGTTGATTAATAGAATATTAAATTCACAGTCCTCTCTTTTTTTTCTTCTTCATGTTTTCTTTCTTTTTAATCTAGTGTAGCAAGACATCTGTGCTAGGTTGTCCTGAGGGACACTATTGTCTATCTTTCAGAAATTCGTCTCCTAGATCAAGCAGAGGTTTTTCTTCAGTAAAAAAGACCTCACTTATCTTCCATTTCCTGGCTGTAGTCCTTCTTCTGAAATTCTACTGTCTAATATTAGCCTGGAAGCCAGAGTTTTTGAGACAGCTACACGAATCTGCTCTGATTTGCCAGTGAAATACTGACTGTGAAGAAGTGGCATCTGAGAAATATGTAGAATAGTGGGTGACACTGCTGCTGGGTCTCAGTCCTTCCCTGCAACCTGCAACCTACCCATGGCATGGACTGCCCTTTTTTCAATCTAGTTCGGAAATAAATTTAGCTGTGAGGTTTGCTTGATTAAATATGTCCCATGTCTCTGCTCTTCCCAAGCATTTGTACCATCGCTTGATCCTGACTGCAAAATTGAGGCTGTGCTGGGATCCATCGAAACTCTTTTATCTGGTTAACATAGTTTTCTTGCTTAAGGCAGTAATTATATTTGGACAGATGATTCTTTTGACTGTACTTTGTTTGAGTAGACTCAGTTGCTTTTCAGATGGTTTGGTCACTCAGAGGAAGCATGCAATATATTTCCCAACAGTACTGTGCATCCTGTCTCATTAATGGAGTGGTCTGTGGGTTTTTGAAAGGCTTCTACCCTCAGGAACACCTACAAATAAAATGTCTGATTTTGTGCTTATTTTTAACAAGGCTTTCTATGATGACCCAGATACATTCAAATACTTCAGCCATCACTGACCAAGGATGGCTCTCATCATTCTCCTTGGGAGGTTTTAGAGACTCAGGGTACAAGAAAACCATGAAGAAATTCTTGCAATTTATAGCAGAAGATAATGTCCCTGGCATGTAGCCCATTATTAAGATATTACAAAGATGAGACATGTTCTTGATATATTCAGACTACCTTCAGTAATAACCTCAGACCTTGAAAAATCTGTGAACTGCACCCAGAGAGGGTGCTGAGAGGGAGCAGAGCAGCTATGGTCTGTGGAGACATTTCTTTTATTCTGGGGAATTTATGTGTTTAATATTTACTTATTTTCCTGTGGTTTTTCCTTTCTGCTACTAATGCTTATTGAGTGGAAATGGAAGCTGCCTCCTTCTACTCTTCATTTAAGCAACTGTGATATTAGTCCTTTACATCTCAAATCAACCTACCAGACCAGTGTGAGACTGATTATATAAACTGGATAACTTATCTTTCCTATAACACCACAGCTTTTAAAGAAAGAATGTTCTTTCTTATATTTTTCTCTCTCTGTACAGAGAAGATGCAGAGGAGCAAAGACTAGGGAATGTTAAGGCCTCATGACAATAAAAATGTGTATGTGTAATTTGAAGTTATTTGCAGAATTATGTCACAGGAGTGGGACAATATTCACTGGACTCAAAGTCCAGTTCCTGGCTATTGCAACTATATCACCATATCATCCCCCAGTGCTGTGCAATGTTTCCTCTGCTTCTTCCACACAAAGCTGTTCCCCCTGGGTACCTCCTTATCACTACTTACCTGGTTTGTACATACATGTCTTTGTGTCAATATTGCCCTTTTGTTTAAAGGCTTAGAGGGATTATATCTAGGATTTGATCAGTCTCTCAGGTTTCTTTGAAAAAATAGATGACTGTGAAAGTCGTATTAAAAATAGCCTGGATCAATCGCATTATTATCTTTTAAAGCACACACGGAAGGAGACTTTCCTGAATCAATGATAAACTCTTATATGGCTGCAAAAGTGTTTTTGAGATCCCATTTGTGGTCAGGTCAGATTATACTCTACATGCTAAGTTAATATTTTATGTAAACCGGTGCAAGGTCAGTATTTCTGCTGTTACATGATGCGTACCTTTTGTTTTTCTCTTCCTCCCCTTTTTTCTCTTCCTCTCTTTCAAAGTAAGTCAATAACAAGGAAAGGAGGAAGGGCTTCAAAACATTTTCCTTGTATGCCCCACACTACTGTATAGCAGAAAGTTTACAGGACAGGCTCAGGTTTCCTGACACCACCAAATGGACACCTTGTGCTGTTGGGGCTGTGTGATGCAGCCACGATTTGCTCTTGCATCATCCCTTGTCACTGGTGTCTGCATTTACATCAGTGAGCCAAGCAGGGCCAGGCCACTGTCTCAGACAGAGGTATGTGCATATCAGGCTTCCCAGCTAGCTTGGTCTCATGCTGGTCAGCCTCTCTCAGAAATGGGATGGACATATTTTAGGGAGGCAGAATGGGTCAGAGTGTGTTCCAAATAGAAAATTTAGACCTGAGAAACCTTTTAAGAGTAGAAGAGTTTAGCCGTATGGCCCCAAGCCATATGTCCTTTTTCTGGTCTGTTTAATTCACCTTTGAACTATAGGTACTACATTCAACTAAGTCAACATTTGTTCCATCAGCTAAAACAGTAATTATTTTCTCATTTATGGTCAAAGTTTTGAAAACAGCTGTCTGATTCCACAGCTGTGCCTGTGAATTCCAGCAATGTGTTTAGTGCTTGGACACATCCCTTTTGCAGCCATCTGAGTTTTGGAAATCATGAAACTGCCCTGAAAGGTTAATTTGTGGTTACCACTGTCTAATTGCAAGCACAGATGTGAAATACCAATTTGCAAAGCTATTTGCAGGGGTCAGTCTGGAGTGCGCTACCTTCTTTTGCTAAATAAACCTGCAAAAAAACCAAAGCAGGCTGTGTTACAGTGCTGAGGGTGCAGCAGTGAGTAGATAGGTCAGAGGCAAATTTAAAGCAACAGTGATTCATTAGCATCCTAAGCCAAAATTATTCTTCACATCACTGCAAACAGCATAAAATCACTCTTCATTCTTCTTTTTCTACATAATAACACTCGTGCTCTTTGAAAGTATATACATACTAAAAGAAACTCTTCTGAAATATGGCTGCAATTTGTTGGCTCTGTTCTTCTGTTCCACTTTATTTAGAACCACTTGAAACTTATAAAATTGTGGCTGAAATCCTCAGCTGGATGTTCATTGCATCACATAATTCATGCAGATGAATTATCTGTACACAGTCATAGTGGTATAGATTTTAGCTGCTTTATATTCTCATCTTCTTTCATTGATCCCTTTGCACTGCTGAATTTAGCTGTTAGTTGCACACAGTGATAACTTGTGCTTGTTCTAGTGAAATCAGTCATTCTAATATTTCAACAGTTTTTCCTTAGCTGCAGCAAGATAGATCTTTATTTGAGAGATTAATCTTTCTGAAAACTTTCAGCAGCAAAGTTCTTTAGTACTTCACATTTAGAGAGTAGTCAAGGTAAGCTAGAAGCTTACAAACTCACATTGTAATGTACTTATCTGAAATTGTATTGCTGGTCTGCTTCAAATCAGAACTGCATCTGAAGGTCTTGCAGAGATTTCTGTGCAATATCTCAGTTTTGGGGCAGGTATTATCCTTCCTCTTTTAAAAAGAAAATGCTGTGGGTGTTTGGATGGCAGAAGTTTACTGTGTCCACACTAAAAGACAGATTGATGCTGTGGAGTTGCATTCATATAGTTCCAGGCCCAGGTTTAATAATCTGTAATTCAACCGGGGTGTAATTCAACTCAGCAGCATCCTAACAGAATCTCTACAGCTTATGGGTTATGGTGATTTCCATCTCCCAAAAAATTCCTTATAAACACACCTTTTGTGTTCCTTTAAGATTAGGGCTGTTGTTGTGGACTGAGAGTGTAACAAAACATGGAGGGGGATGTGAGGGTCAGCTCAGGCTGTGGCAGGAGCACCTCTTCCATTTGTGCATAACCAGGGATAAGGTTGGCTGCAGACAGCCAGAATATCAAAGCAGAGCTTGGTATATTCTAATCCACAAACAGATCTCCTGTTTGTCACCGAAGTGGAAAGCATGTGAGTATCATGGGAGCAGACCTTTGAGTTAAAATAACAGCAGAGCAGTGTTGGCTGAGGTAAAAAAAGCAACCAGGAATGAAGTTGTGCCGTTGCTCAGCTCAGAAACTCATGGCAACTGCTCATCTTGCTGGTAACAGAGAACAGCTCAGAGGCTGGGAAACACCTGAAGGTCCTGCTCTTCACTGTCCCTTCGCCTCAGATCTCTGTCCTTCCTGCCTGAGCGAAGGCTTGAGCCAGTGCCCTGCAGAACACAGAGCAAAGCACAGCTTCACAGAGGGCTGGTGCAGAAATCCAGGTTCCCTGTGCTTCATCCTTTTCCAGTAAGATGCCAAGGACCCCAAACACTCGATGACCATCTGAAAGTCAGTCAGTAAAGTGAGTATGGTTTGTTTAACTGCGATTTTCAGGCAGACATATATTAAGTCTTATACAGAACTATATTAAGTATTTTATACTCAAGACTGTTCATGATTGGATTTCCATACTGAGAAATTCTCACTGTGAATTGCCTGCAGCATTTCTCACTTAATTTCTCCTAGTTCAGCCACACTGCAAGATTCAGAATCAAAAGCACATCTGTAGAAATGGCCATTGCTGACTGCTGGAAAAGCTTCTGCATATGCAATCCATTCACAGACTACCAGTGAGAAAACCAGAGTTAAAACATAATTTCTGGTGAGGAGAATGTGTTTTACAGCAATTTAAAAGAAGAACTCTAGTTAATGCTGCTGCTGGAGAAGACAGCAAGATCATTGACTCTGCATTGTTTAGCATGGCATGGGCTTGGGACCCTATGCATGTTCTACCCACCTTAATTAAAAAAAAATGTGAGAAGTGATGAGTATTCCTGTTAATCCCATTCTGCAAAGAGGTTTATGGGCTGCAGTCAGTGGTGCAGATAACAGCAGGGACTGGAATTTCAAAGGGCAATGAAAGGTGAGAAGGCACCTCCTAGACATCTATTTCTCAGCTCAGGAATCAGCCTCTGGGCTATGGCTGATACACAATTTGGAGAAGTCTTCTTCATATTGATTCTCTGATTATCGGAATAGCCAAAATATGTTTCAGTTCTAAGGGAGATGAAAAAGTTGAGACAAAGGAAAAACTATAGGAGGAACAATTTTAAAAGTGAAGAAGTCTTATTACCACTTAAACAAAAGTCTCAGGTTATAAACAAAACTGCTATTTGTTTTTTCCATCAGGTATATTCCCCACCCCCCAGCAAGAGAATCTGAACCAGTCCATTCAAAATCTCATTCATGAAAAAATAGAGGGGTGCTGGGTGGCACCACCACTGTGTGGTACTAAGAGTAACTATAAATAGAGTCTTAGGAAAAAGACAGTAAACATTTGAAAGATCTCTATTTCAGAAAGGACTCAAATATTTCAATAGGAGGCATGTCTCCCTCCTATTTTCACTCAAGTAGTGTTTACTTCAGCTAATGGAAATAGTCTAACTATGCAGCCTTTTCCGTATGCAGGGTGGTGAGTGTGCAGAGCAACTGGGTCAGGGTGTGCCTCATGCCTTTTCCATGAAGTGTGTCTTTTGTATGTATTGTATTGCCAAATTAGTCAGAGAAATAGTGTGTGTATATGCCTGACACTGATCAGGATGGCCTCCTCCCAGCCCGGTCCTCTGTGATTAAAAGAATTCTCTTAAAGGCCAGGAGCATGACAGCAGGGAAGCCTGGATGCTCAGGCACAGTCCCAGAGATAGATGCTCTCTTCACTCATCACTAACTGAACCATACTGATTTGAGAATCCAAGTATAAATATGATAATGGCACTGCTAGACAGTGGAGTGCAGGGAGTTGCTTCATCTCTCCAGAGACTGGGGGAATTGTTTTCACTGAGGGTTCATGATGAGGTTTTGGGTGGGAGTGGAGAAGAAGGAATTTCTTATCTGCACCTAAAGAGATAACTTAGATGAACAAACTGCCTTGCATATCTTCCGTGAGTTATTTCCAAGTTAGTTTATAATTTATTTTTGCAACATCTTCATTGAACAGATACAGTGGCAGTCTCAATATCTGAAAGTAAAATGGAACCTCTATTCAGATTGAAACTGTAGTATTTTCTATTAAAAATTGAATAATAACTTACTCTTGTATGGACCTGTAGAGCTTCAGGATGCTCCTCCTGATGGGTAGCCCTTCATGAAATCCCTGTCTGAACCCTCTGGAGGACTATGCAGAAGAGGATGCTCTGGCTTGGAGCTTAATTTGGAGGTCTTGGGCATATGCAGTTTTCCCAAACATCTGAGCAAAAAACCCAGGCGTGCAGTCTGCAAGGAGTTAGATAGAACACACTCCAGTCATACCAAGATATAGATAAAAGACTAAAACAGACCCACAGACTAGATGTAGTCAGAGATAAGTTTATACATATCTCCACATCACCTGCACTGAAAATGAGATAGTGGAGCCTCATTATCAGTAAGCAGGAGAGAATTCTCCCCACCTAGTTCCAGGAGTTAAGTTAATGTGAGATAAAATGTTGGATTCTTTAAGGAAAAAAAAACTTTGAAGGGATGACTTCATCAACAAAGATAATTAGTAAACACAGGCATGCAGGCATGTGTGCATTCAGCTTTGTGAAGAAATGTTCCCTATAGAATGTCTGGGCAGCTCTCTAGCATGGATGTTGAAAACTTTTTGAATACATTTGCTAGCTAGTATGGCTGGATGCACCAGATATGAGACTTTGCCTATGAAAGAAACTGACAAATAATTTTATAAATATAATCAAGTCCCAGCAAGCCCTCGCATTAAGTCATGCTTGTACATTGATTCTTGCTTTTAAGATCAGCCAAACCCCTGCTTCCTGTTAGGTTGGCTCTATCACTTCTAGGCCTCTGCTACAGTTGTACCTAGGGTACACGTGAGAGAGATTTTGGTTTTGCAGGTGGAGAAGAAATGAGACACCAGAGCATGTCCAGAAGGAGTCTGATAAATATGGGTTCAGTTTTTAGGTCTAAATCCTATGATAATACATTACTCACTGAATTATCTCCTATTTATTCCTAGATTAAATAAATGGGCATCTGAGTACTGTTTTTGTTGAAGACTGAAATAATTTCAAGTAACACTCTCGCAAACTCTCCCAGTGTCTTGTATAAACATGATTTTTAGTGTTAAGAGTCTCTTGTTGATCAAGGTATGACAAATGGGAATACTTGAGGATGAGAGAAAATAGAAATGAACATCTGTTTCTTACAGAAAAGCACACCTGGTCACAGGTATGAAAGAGCAGGTCCACAGAAGAGGTCACTCTGATGCCTTAAATCAGTACTTTGTTGGATCCAGCTTTAGAGGTTTGTTCAGTCCTGGGTGATCAATCAACTCCTGAACATTCCTAAACTCCCAATACTCCATCAGCCTGGACAAGTTGCATTCTGACAGTGCCAGGCTGTGCAGAGACCAGATAAATGCCTAAGGTCCAGAGGGATGCTCAGGCTCTGCTTTTCCCCATTAGTTGCTTGAAGGACACTCTCTACTTCATCTTCTCATATCATCTCCCTGATTGCAAGCAACTTCTGTCACTGTTTTCCCTCCTAACTTAAGGCACTCTCCTGCCATCCAGGAAACCCCATTTTATCTTGCTCAGAAAAGGAACAAGATGCAGATCTGGTGGGAGAGGTAGCATTTAGGCTATGGGAATCAGATGTGAGCTCTTCCTCTGAAGTAAAGTCCACCCTTCAAGAACAATAAACATTAATCAGATCAGAAAACTTTATAGCACAGTGGTTAAAGCACTTGACGAAGATGCAACATGACAAGCCAAGTATCTTCCCTCAATCCTGAGTTACACAAGTGGAAACAGATTCAACCAAGATGACAGAGTATTCAGCATGCAGAAGTGAGGGTACTTCCTGTCAGCATGTGAAATCTGGAAGGTTTCTAATGGTCCTAATTCAAAGTCAGTGGAATTGGGAATTCCTGTGCACCTCAGGTCTTTGTGAAGTAAAGCCTTCCCTCCCTCTATGAGAGAGATGTCTCTTTTCCCTTCGAATCCTTTATTGGAGCTGTGGGTTGAGGAATTGTAGGTGAAAAGAGGTGCCTTGCACATATAGTGTGTGCCCATACCTAGGCACCCACTATCTTTTTGAGAAATATTCCTGCCTTGCTTTGCAGGTTCTTGCCCTGTTTGCTGGGATCTCAGTGTAGGACTTCCTGCTCTGGTACATAAATCTCTGACAGACCATGGGGAACAAAGCAGTCAAGCTGCAGCACTCACCAGAGAATGAAACCCACTAAAATTCTCTCTATTTAGACAAGGTACCTATTCAGTCTGCATAAATCAGACTGCTCAGCAAACAGATTGAAGCAAGCTTAGGCAAGTGTACGTGTTGCCATGTCACATGCACTGTAGAGAGTCCATCTCCACCTGCACAGCATATGGGGAGGTACAGGGCTAGGAATTTCCCAGAGTGTGAGGCATGAAGCATCACAGCATCACTCAAGGCTGGGTGACCTGGCTGAAAATGCAGATTTCTTCAGGTCCAGCTGATTTACCAGTCTTCTTCTCCATGTGGCTATCCATGCATGGCAGCATGATGTTTTGTTGCCTTCATGGCTCTCACTCATCTGCTTACAAGGACGTGGGGATGCTTCTGTCACCTTCACATAGCTCTGGACAGTGGGCATTGCCTCACATGCTGCAGCCCCACCAGGATGTTTCTGTTTATGCACTGGGGATGGGAGGAGCAGGCTGACATCTAACTTGACAGACGCAGGTGCTAGGCAGGAGAGCTTTTGCAAACTAAGTTCTTTACAAGAGCTAATCTTCCCAGCTTCTTGGCAAACAAGAATGTAAAGAAAGGTTGGAACAATTGTCGCCTACATTCAGACAACTCCTCCTCCTGGTCCTGGAGCAAGCATCAGACTCTCTGTGCCAGGGTGTGAGCAGCTGTGTGATGTCTGGCCTTGCATAAGCTCTGACACTGCCTAACAATTGTACAAGGGCTTGGGAGTGACTTTGAGCCTGAAACACGAATGATAAATAAAGTGACTTCAGAGAGACTTCAATCAACTTTCATGTGCTGACACCCTGGAGACAAACTGGGAGGGTTTGCTTGCCTTTGCCAGTGATTGTAGCCTGGAGTCAATCACTTTTGTCAGCCTTTTTTTGTCAGAGGAGACAACAGCCATGGGCCATATTTTTAAAATATCTTGTCTCAGAGATGATATTGCCTCAGGCCATCTTTTTACTGCCCCTGTACTCCCCCTGTGCCCATTGTACACAAAAGCTGGCTTTCATTTCAAAGATTAGCTCAAAAACTTAGCCTTGGTGAATCAGTGTTTCGTGATTATTTTTTGTAGTGCATTTTTTAAAATGCAAAGTTCTGTGATGATGTGTGTGAACCTTCCCTTCCAGCCTTAACCTCAGACATCCATGTGGGATGCTCAGGTGGGCATCTGGTGTGCTTCTGTCCTTCTGACCCAGGTTAGCTTTCTTCAAGCCAGTTCTTAAGTTAGTCCTGAGACAAATGTGGGGAATAAAAGAAGAAAAGAAAAAAAGCCTCTCAAGATTTAATCATCCCCAAGGGTGAAGCAGTGTGCAATTGGTAAGAAAGGTCACTGAGGGTCAAGAGGATTTGGGGAGGAAAGTGCCTTTCATGAGGAATTGCAAATGTTTACTTTAAACAAGTATTTAAAAAGTCAAGATCCTGAAAGAAGCCATATGTTTCGATTTTGAGACCAATTAGTCTGCCTCATCTGCAGTTTATTCTGTGGACTTTTGGCCTTTCACTTCTTCTGAAGGCAAGGAGGCTAATGTGTGAGCACAACTGATAGGCAAGGGAAAGTTGGGGCAGCTGCCTGAAATGATTTTGAGAGATGCACTTGAGAATGCTTTTCAGAAAGGATGCAAAGATTGACTGGGCAAAGGAAAGAGGAATTTGACTGTGCCTCTTTGGTGGAGGAGAACCTCTGGCAGTCGCACACCTCAGCACTGATCTGTTTGTGTTTTGTAATGCACTTTGATAATGAGAGTCTTTAAGAATTCATTAGGGCTTTGTTTGCATATGTTTGCATATATAACCATTCCCTTTTCTCTGATTCTGACTTTCCACAAGGATTATTTGATTTTTTTTTAACTTCAGGAAGGTGTTTTTTGGCAAGCAGAATGTCAAGGGAAAATGAAACCATGTCATGAATAGCAGATATCACTCCATGAAGTCCACTAGCAGCATTATATTTGATACGTGGCCTCTGTCAGAACATGTAGCCTCTAAAAACAGCTAAAGACAACCTGAAACAATTGCTGTCTTCATATATAAATGTTTCTGTTACTCTCTTCACCTGCATCATTGTTCATGTGTGCCACAGTCAACATTTAATGCCCTGGGAGCAGGAACAAGGGTCGATTGCTGCTCTTAAACAGTCCAACAATACAGACACGCAGAATACATCAGATGATTTGTACAACAGGAGTGGAAAATTCCACAGCACCAAGCACTTAAACACATTGCACCATCACCATTTCTTCAGCAAAAGTATTTTAGGACTGAGTGGCAGTCTTGTCTGTAAGTCCAGCTATCCAAATTCAGCCTCAGTCATTTTGATTCATCAGAACCCTTTCCATGAATTGAGATGTAACTCAAGGTTGAGAACAGAAGTAAAGTCTTGGTCCCACTCAAATCCACAATAAAACAGGGTAGAGCATGACGACCTCAGCATTTAAAAGGTTTGCTGATGTTAGAGGAAATAAATATGAATCACTTATTTAGAGGATAAAATGTGTGAAATCTTTGACTTTCCTCTAGTTTGGAATTGAATATCTGAAACCTTACCAAAATTCATACTAGAAAATTGGAATGTACTTTATAGGCAAATATAGAGTGGTGATTTGTCTGAAATATTTAAATTCCCTTGAATCAGGAATCCATGTAAACTGCTTGTTTCTTCTCATCAAAATAAAATGAAAAAAATCCTTGGTTTTTCAGTGCCCAGCAAGTATATGAGACCTACCAGCTTCTCCATTGAGAATTATTCTAATACTTTTTCATCTGAGGAATTCTGAACTTACCAAAGATTAAAATCCCATATGTGTATGAATTACTACATGAAAGAACTCTTCCTGTAAAACTGGTATTTATTACCTGTGTAGAGACAGCAAAATGAAACTGATTTAAAGGAACAGTTCAGATTAACATTTAAAAATATAGGATTTCTAGCTACAGTTCAACTTAACATTTTACAGAGTCTGACAGTATTGAGGACTGAAATGAAATGGAACAAAGTAAGTATTTATTAAAATTCCAGAGAAGTGAATGGAATAGTGTAGCATCACCTAGACAGAAGTATTTTGTTAAAATAGGGACAGATAGACTGGAAAGGCAAGGAATCCCCCAAGATCTTCTAAGAGTGACATACACTTTTAATTGCAGGATCTATTTCATCCAAATTCTCCATTTTATACCTCTGAAAGCAACAGCATGTCTGAAAGAGGAAAAAAGCCACCATGTCTTTTAGCAAAAATAACTTGCTCTGAAATATATTTTTAAAAATGGATGCTAACAGGAGGCATTTATTCATTAAGGTGAAATTGGGTGAATTATTTCCAGCTTTATTGAAAAATAAAACAATTTATTGCAGAAAGATAATAGGTTTGTTTGTAAATTACTTAATAAATTAAGTGTGAGGGATTATTTTTCTCCCCAAGTCACTTTACAGTATGTTCTGAAGCTTGCCCAGTTCAGGAAATTGTATCATAAATCCAGCAACTGTGATTTCCACTTCAAGGAAATGCTGTTGCATAAGCACTAAATATGACAGTGCTGAATAGTGCATGACAGCTTCCAAAAACAAAATATCTTAAGGGTTCATCCATTTGCCCTGGTCTCTGAGGAGACCTGATGAAGTTCCTGAATGAGACTCTGTATTTTGAATAACTTTTGTTAAACCAGATGCTTTCTAACTTGTTTTGAAGCATTTGGAAGATGTTTCCAAATGCCTGGACTTAGTTTCACAATATTTCTGGGCATCGTGGGCTCAGTCCTGCAAATTGTACAGAGCAAGTCTCAGTAGTCCTTCCACAGTCAGAAGCAGTTTTCCCAAGAAAAAGTCCTGGTCTGTAATGCTTCCAAAGGGACCAACAACCCTCACACAGGGGTGTTAAATAGGTAATTAGAACTGTGAGATCTTATGATAAAAAAACCAACCAACCAACCAACCAAACAAACAAACAAATAAACAAAATCAAACTACAGGAGAACAAAAATAGAAAGTATTGGGTAAGTTAAAAAAATACATGTATGTTATTTAATATAAAATACTATTAATTGCAATGAGTACAAATTCCTTGGAGCTTGAAATGTGATCAAAGAGACTGAGGCTGCAAACTGGAATGGTTTCTTCCCTTATCCTGAGCCTTTCTGCTCATGGCAGGAGGATACAGCAGAGATCAGCAAAGTGTGCTTTTATGCCTGCAGCCACTTCTTTGTCTCCCTTTCGCAATCATGGGCATCAGCAAGGCCAGGAGCATTGTATCTGCATCCCACAGGAGCTGAGTGGTGCATGCCCAACTGGCACAGCCTGGAACATTCCTGAAGAGCAGCATCACGTCGCACAGACTGTGGTCATCAGTCCAGGATTTTGGATGTCTGCTAGCCATGATGCCAAGGAATCTGGCAACTCATCCCTCTGGAAAAACAGTGGGTTTTCACTGAGTGCAGGTGGTAGCTGGCAGACAGGGCAGCTGGTACAGTTTAGCTACAGCACCACGCTCCATCAGTGACCAAAGCCAGCTGCCTAAGGTGAACAGCAATGATCCCAAGTGCCAAGTGCTTGCTGCCTTCCATCCAGTCTGTCTTAGATGCAACCAGTTGTAGTATGAAAGCAGTCCAGATCAGCAAGGTCTTTCTGGTCACTGTGACAGCACGTGCTGGAGCATCCTGGGTGCATAGCCCAGCAAGTATGTTGGCTGCTCATCTCCCCTGAAGTATTTGTGCATGTGGTTTGAACTGAGGTTAGTAATGCTGTCAACTCACAGAGTACTCTTCTGACCCATAGCTCAAACTGCTTCACAGGGACAGCAGTGTTATCCCGTTTTACTGAATGATCCATGTAAGGTATAAGGCACTGAATTGATCTGTTCCCATCACTGACAGGAAGGAAATCAGCCCTTCTCCTGAGCTGTAAGCCCTTTGCTTTCTCTGACAGACCCCACTACCCAAGCAGTACTTCTCACAGCACTGCAGTGCTCAGATTCTCTGTATGAAGCAGTAAAACCCATAAAATGAATGAAAGCTAATATGACTACTTCTCTAATGACTATTAAAATTGCTGATGAATTACAGACATTCTCTGTAAGGTTTAGAATAAAAGACAAGCTTTCAGCACACACTCCTCTTACCTTAACATATGTGTAATGTGCAGTATGTTGGATTCATTGCATGCTGCTTATTCTAGTAGCATCCTTGTCCACAACCTTAAGAAGTTATAATAATCACAGATAATCTTTGGAGAAAATAAATGTCTTGCTCTTGGTTTTGAATCTCTCCCAATGCTTACATGTATAATTATGATGATTCCCTCTTTCATATTTCCCTTACATTACTACTTGCCACTACAACCTTCATCTGCCTCTTCTCTTTCATAGCTCTCAGCAAATCCAGCAGTGGTTTACACCAGCCTCTTTTCCTCTAGTGAATATGAGAAGGCGCAGAGGCTATTCTTGCTTCTCTACTCCTAGGTGCATGGACTTGCCCATCATGGTCATAGTACTACTGACTGCCTCTATTTTCTTCCCAGTCATTTCTGTATGATGGACTGGTTTTCCTTGCTTTTCCCAGCTGAAGAAAGATCAACTGCTCTACTGGTAAATCTGTTTCACTGCTTGTGCTTACGACCTTCCCTCAGACACTGAGACATGCCAGGCACTTCATTTTTTTCCCCCGCTCTTCCGTTAGCCACATCTTCCCCACCCGGGTGCTATTTATACAATAAACTTGCAGCCAGGAGTTTCCTTGGCAACACACGTGCCTTCCTGCTATCTATTTTACAACAGGCTTGAATTGTCCCGAAATAGCTTAGAGGCAGCAATTTAACACAGCTGGTGGCACAATACTTCTATTCTGAGTAAATGTTTCCTCACCAGCAGTAACTCCTGTGCTGGTAACTGAGCTTTCATTCATCTGTAAGGGCAAGTGAAGGAACATATTACTTTGTGAAAACAGAAGTGAAGTGGAAGCATGATGGGAGCAGCCAGAACAAAGCATCCCAGGAGCTGCACTTATTTATACTGCAAACTAATCAGTTACTGCACAGCAATAACTGAGGTTTAATAACCTTAGTTTATTTCTTTGCATGAATGAAAGAAGACTTTGAGCTAACTCAGCTTGAACAAGGGCATGATAGGTCTCTACTGGGTACTGATACTACAACATCCTCAATAGTTATACTTGCTGTAATTCTTACCCTGTTTTTTTTTTTTGTCTCTGTACCATTTTTCATAAGCAGAGCAGGGTTGGCAAGGGCAAATTATATTTTTCTTAAGCTGTTTAACATGCTAGACACAATAGAGAACTGCTTGAGTGCACACTTGTACACATCAGAGCAAGTAGATGAGAGAAATATGTTGCCACAGACTTTCTTTGGTCTCTAATCAGTCTCTGGAATAGACATCACTGAAGTCTGAATATGAGTGTCCAGTTTATCTGCCTTCTAAACTCTGAATCAGAGAATAAATTGAGGTTTTGGGTTTCATGAATGCATGTACAAGCTATATACTCTATATTCTGGTACCTCCGAGTAATCCTTTCCTGAAATGGAGGGAGATCTTAACTATAAAAAAGTCATACATCTTCATCATAACCCTGAATGAGGTAATTTTCCATTTTTGCCTCCATTTCTCTTGACATTCTATTGACCAGTTCTGAAAGAACTCAGGAAGCTTTATTGTACTGCTAATGCTGCATTTGCAATAACTGCTTTAACAAATGTAGATTCTTCCTCTAACAAATTGTCTGAAAACAACCTCTATTGCTTGTGTGTGAAAATCCATAAAACATTACTTGAGTACCTTTCCATGCAGAGCAAATTCAGTCGATAATTTTTCAAGCAAGCTTGTGATTTTTGCAAGCAAATGCAAATGATTTTCACTGTTGTCCAGTGTCCAGTGCTGCTCTGCAGTTGAATCTGAGTAAACTTTGCTGCCAAAAATTTGGAGCCAGGAGCAAGTGAGGGCTGCCAGTGCTCCCAGCTGAGCAGAATCCTTCAAATTTGGGGAGCCAGGACTGCCAAGCCTTGCTGTGGGACTGAGCACCTCTAGCCAGACTCAGCTAACATGCCAAGGTGAAGCTTGCATGGAGCAAGCTGACATCTGGGGACAAAATACCAAGCACTCTTATAAATGAAAGATTCCAGCTAGTCTAATTCTGTCAAGTGTGCCTACACAAGCACTTGCAACACTTCTAAGAGTATTGGGAGGTCTGGGAGGAGGTGGTCACCTTTTTTTGTAGCAGATATGTCCTTGTTTATCTGTTATCAAGACTTCTAGTGCTGTGAAACGGGCTTCTACTTGCTTTCTTGAATGAAGTCTTGGCACTAAACACCTGAAGAAGTACTTTTCTTGATGACTGTTGTAGCAAAATTCACCTATTCCTATAAGTGAAGAGGGAACAAAAGTTGTTGCAAGCACTATTAATACTGATTCACTTACTTTTAAAAATATTCTCCAATGGACAGATTTTGACTAAGAATTGGTCTAATGTAGCATACAGCAGAAGAACATGCCTAAATACTTTGCCCAGAAATATCACCACTGTATTCTTAAATATAAAATTAAATGTAAACCAAATTATTGCATGCTTTAATAATTAATCAAATAATAGATCCAAATAATGACTGAAAATATGAAAGAAGAAGTGGGTTTTTTTCCCAGTGTACCCTTTTCAGAAATATTGAAATTATATTATCTGCCCACCTGGACAACAACAGTGCATGGTGATTTATTGGTAGCAGTTAAAGCCCATGGTTTTTATTTTGTTTGTCTTCAGACTGATAGGAAATTCAAACAGAGGTCTATTTACTTAAGGGGAAGGTACGCTTTCTAGCAGCATATTCAGCTGGGCAAGTTTTCTCCCCCTTAAAATTATAAATCTGATGGATGATACAGTCAACTCTCATGGTATCAAACCCCTCTCACAAGCAACAGATGTTCTGGTCTGAGCTCCAAAGGTGGGACTGTAATAGTTTGCAGATGAGCTTTTGTGCTGGAGAGGAGATTGATAAAAGCAAGAGCAGAATATTAATAAATGAACTAGTGCAGTACTTCCAGAACTTGGATCTGCATGAAAGCAGGAAAGCCGTTCTCTTCAGCTGAGTTGGTTCAAGAAGTCATACCTTACAGATTTTTGCTTTTAAATCAAAAAAAGTATTACTTGTTAGGAAATGGAGAACATGCAACTATTTGAGGATGTTCTTGCCTCAGGGCAGTTGGGATTAAGAATGCACAGTAAAGGCAGTAGAAGTTCATTCACATCAGTGGGAATTTTGCCATGATCAGGAACTACAAAAAAGGATTCTCAGACACGTTTCTCTCCTGCCATCCCTTTGAGTCTTTTCAGGCAGAGCTAAAAGCATCAAGAAAGGCTCTCATTTGCAAAGGGTGAAAATGAAAGGAGAAGAGATGACATCCTATGTGTGTGTGTTGAAAGCTTGAGCCATTCTTTTTCTAAAGTTGAAACAACCAGCAAACACTTGCAATGCCCAGGAAATCAACCCAGGAGTGGTAAAGGTATCCCCTCCACCCACATGTACTGCAGCTCTCCATTCTGCTCAGGCTTTACTACTTACAGCTACGTGATCTTTCAAGGTCTGTTTTCTTAGGGGGACTTGGGCTATGCCTATACTAGTAAATTAAACAGTACCAGGGAACATTCCTGAGCAATGTAATTCGAAATTTCAGTGTTAAATTGCTAGAGCAGTCCTCAGGGCTTTGTGTAAAATGAAAAGAGTAGTAGGACTCTATTTTCAGTGTTTCTTAGAACAAACCAGGGAGGCTATTCGGTGTTCAATGTGCACAGCAGCTAGACAAAAATCATCTGGCCAATTTGGCTGTTCATTCAGTGCTACAAGTGTTCTGTTTTCTCTGGGCAAGGACTGCTAATGCAGATGAAGAGGACACCTTTCTCTGTCAGCAGTAACACTACACAGGACAGGCATCATTTTGAAGTTTCAAAGGGTTAGTGATGAATGCTAAAAACACTTCACATGCACTCTCAACAGGCCAGGTGCTTAGATAGTGCAAAGATAAATTACTTACTTGTCTTCTAAGTACAGCTGAATCTCTCAGGATTAAAAAGTGTGATATGTAAGTACTGATTTTAGCACTTTGTTCAAAAATGATCTTGTGAATGATCCTCATTAGAGGCATAAGATGAAACTGGGTCACTGTGAGCCTGTGTAGGCTTAATTCCCTCTCATTGCAGTTTCTGCCTCAGAAGCTACTCTAGAATGAGCAGCTGGAAGCAGTGCTTCATGCCAGTCCTTTACCATAGTACCTTCTCTTCTGACAATGGAACTCCGGTGACTAAGAGCTGCTTGCCTCTGTCTTCTCTAAGTGTTACCACTTAAATTGTTCAGTTGCAGCCACAAAAGGCCACAGAGGTTACCTTCTTCTGGAACACCAAGTGCAGAACAGACCCGTGTCTGTGCGCTCAGGAAATTGAGTCCATTCACATAAAGTCGTGGTTGTTCTTTGTGTGGTTTTATTGCATACCTAGTAAAAAGGAGCAAGTCTGCTTGGACAGTCTGTGTGGACCAAAATCAAGAGGTGCAGGCTTTATCCCTCTCTGTCTCTATGGTAAACTGTTCTTTGCTGACAGCACGGAATGGGACTGTAGGTATTCACCCACTCCAGTACAAGGGCTTGACCATATTCTTGTTGCCATCTATACTCAGAGACACATAACCTGAAGTTCCAGTCTCAGTTTGGTGTCTCACTAAGTGTTCTTCCATGTATGAGTAAAATCTCTTCCATAAATAAAGGGAGAAAACTATGTGTTTGCACAGGTAAGAACTGAGTAATAGCAATTCCATGTTGCAACAGACCAACTATCAAATTGACGTGGTTTGCCCACTTTGTTTTCTCATCCTGACTATGTTTTAATGGGTTTTCTCCCATCAACATCTGACTCATCTTGTTTTTCACAATGAAAAGTCTTGCTTTTGCACTAATTGTGAATCACAGACACATTTATGTGGTAGACAATAAAAATAAATGCCAGTCCAGCAGTCAGCAGTTGATTCTTCATACACCATCCACATCAAGCACTGGTAAAAAGCTGTCAGCTGTCAAAGAAATTGTTTAGAAATCAATACACCTTTGAATCAAAAGGAACAGGCATACTATTTTCTAGCATCTTGTCAGCAGACTGTGAAGGTAAATAAATACAAAACATCAAAAATGTGTGATAGTCATCCAGAAAATAAACATTATGGCAGTAAAAGGAATAATTAAGCACTATCAACTGCCCAATCACATGCCCAATGCATGTGGGAAAGTGTTCAAGGCATGTATCAATAACCTTCTTCCATGAGGCCAACTGCAGATTTGAAGTCTGCATTGCAGGGGCATTTGGGTGTTTTTCTTTCCATAACATTTTTCTTGCAGAGAAGTCTGTCTGAGGTCTGAGAAATGTTTCCTGGTTTATGATCAAAGTCACTCAAGCTTTCCCAGAGTTGTATGTTATAGCAATACAGTAAACTATCCCTCATGTTTTTGCCTGTGGAAAATATGAAAGAGAATTCTCATAGGGAACAATGAATGAAATGCAGCCAAATACACCTGGCTGAAATTTACAGAGCATGGTGCTGTATTTTCAAAGTCAAATCTCATATATTAGATTTTTCAGTGACAGGCTGTATCCCTCAGGATTAAACAAACATATTTAGCAAAAGGCAAAGGTTCATTGCAAGCAACATGCTTCCCTACAGGCCTCCTCACTAAGAGTTAGAGTCCTGCCCAGTAGCACTGACAGTAAGGAAAAGCCAGCCTATGGGACAGGTTTACCCAGCCCAGTTCTGACCTGCTAGAGACACAAGCCTGCAGTCAGGAAGCAGATGCCTGGTCCCTGCCCATGCCACCTTATCCAGATGGCACAACTCTATTTTCCAGACCAAAACTTCTGTAAAATCCAGTAGTGTAAGACAGTTTTCTCATCTGAAATTGTGATTTTACTGATCACCTCTTTTTGACACAAATCCAAACATCAGAGGATGAGCCTGATTCTGTCACAGTATTCGAAAACTCTACCTTTGGAAAAATGAGGGTTTGTTTTAGACACAACTCCACAGCTCTTCTTGATGCTGAGTACTGAAATATTAACCCATCTTCTGTGAGTTACAGTTACAGAGGGTTTCTAGGTGGTGTAGTATTCTCAGTTTTGATTAATTTTTAAACAATTCAGTAAAGCTCAGTCTCAGGATTTGGTTGGCATGGGCTGTGTAGAGAGTTTTCTTATGAGAGATTCCAGACTGATAGCCCTTAAAAGTTTTTTTTCTCACTTGCAATGGGAGCTGTGAGGACTCAAATGACCTGTGGTCTTGCAAGTCAGGTACTGGTAGAATGCAGAGAGCTGATCCTGGAGACAGAGGCTGTGTCACATCACCTAGAGAGCTTGCAAAGATTACAGTCACCATCAGGCTATTCCATACCCATTTGGTATTGCAGCAGTTATGGGATGGGCAGTAGCCACAGACCTGCACAGTCATCTCCTACACATCCTGTAAGAGACATGGCTGCAGAGGCTATAACCAGCTGGCCAGGCATCCCTTCAGGAATGAGGCAGAGCAGAGAGCTGGTCTGATGTCCCTCTAGTGAAGTGGTTTAGCCTGGATCCTTCCTCTTTCTCAGAGCCTGTGGCTGGAGGTCCTTAAGATTATTTACAAATGCTCACCCTCTTTGGATCATCCTTGTGCCTGAGGCTTTGAGTTTGCTACTGGGTTTGAGACAAGTTTTTCAAGACCCAGGCAGATTATTTTGATGTGTTTCTCTCTTGTCCTGTGTGTATGCAACAGGGATAATGTTGGCTCACAGGTTACACTGTGAGGCAAAAATACCTGAAGTTAGTGATGTGTTTGGAGAAAGTACATCTGCAAGATAATAAGCAGACACTTGGATCAGCTCAGGAATAAAGGGAGGAAGTGTAAACTAAGCAAGATAATGGTAGAATTGAAAATCCTCCAAACTGGCAAACTTCCTTTGCTCTCAAGTACTCTTTGAATGTGCAAAGTACATAGCTACATAAAAGGGCAAATTATCGGGTGTAAAAGAGTGATAATGCTATTAATTGAGTTGCATACCTACAGGCCAGTTAAGCCTAAGGTGTGTGTGCTGGAAACCCTCACTTCCAGTTTATAACTCCAGTTTGTCACCTCAGTTTTAATTCCTTACTGTCTGAACAATTTTTATTTCCCTTAACATTCCACTTGAGAAATTACTGTTCCAAGGCTACAAAGGGACTGAACTTTCTTGCTACTTAATTTTAACTATTTTTAATACTTTAAGTACTATATTTTTTTAAAATAACCTTACTCTGAATTCTTTTGTTGTCCTTTGAGAATCAGAAGCTGAATCAACTTTCTGAAATCTGCACAACTCTTAGCAATAATGTAGCCTCTAGCTTGCTGATTTGTTTACATAATTCACCAAGAATTACTTGGGTTTGCTTCTCCGTTGTTACCTCCTGGCCTTAAATTAGGCTGATTACTCTTCCCACAAGATACTGACTCTGTCTCCAGGGCACAACAGTGAGCACAGGGTTGTTCTGGTCTCCCTTAGGAGCTTCCAGTCACCCTCGGAAGAAAAAAGAGTTTTCAGCTTAGAAAAGTCTCTTATGGACCATGAAAGTGGGTTAGAAGCTCCACAGATGTGAAACATACATTTACACCTGGCTGCCATCATACAAAAATCCAGGGAGAATAAAAAATTATGTGTTTAGACTGTCTTAGGCATAGCCATAGCTCTTAAGGAGAAAAACCTGTTTCCAGACATCTGTTGTGCTCCTGCCTACATTATAATCACAGTTTTGTTCCGATTAAGTGATAATTAGAATAGATTATAAAAAAATAAGTGTTAGACAAGAGAGGATGCATTGCATCCTGCAAGTGTGTTAGCAGCTGAGAAGTTCATGACATCGGTGGTGAGCCCATCACTCTTTCCACCAAAGGAAGGTGAAATGGAATAAATCTGGGGTGGCACACATTCCTGACACTTGCTCCTATAGACCACAGTTTTATCTTATCTGTGCCCTCCTCCTGCTGCCTTCCTGCTGCTAACAGACTAGTCTCAGGTTTTCATCTGAACTGGAGGAAGGGCTTCTCCTGGGGTTCAGCTGCTGCTGTCCCCTGTCCTCAACCAGCAAGCACAGAGCAGCCTGGGCATGTGTAATTGAGCCCTCTCACAGGGATGGCGCTGCATGGATGGCACCAGCTCCAGCCCCATGCCAGTGCCTGAATGGAGCCTGGGAACGAGTGTTGATCGTCAGAGCTTAAACCAACCCCTGGAGCTTTCAATGATGGACTAGAGCACTCCTTACTGGAAAAGACACCAACCTGGGATGGGACAAGGAAGGGAATCACTGGGGCTGTGGTCACTGCTGCTGTCTGTCCCAAGCTACATATCTGCCAGAGGCCAGTCAGTCTGGTGTACCTCTAAACACCTCAGAGCTGCCTTTTGCTCTTGGGGTGACTCGTGGGCTTCCAGGATCAGCTGCAGGACTGGCCATGGCTGTGGTGTTACTGTCACTTGTGATGCAGCCCCTTAAGCACAGATGCCTTTGTAGCCATAAGCCCGTTACAGCTTCTGCACAATTCACAACTGGTACTGCCACTGAAATACCAGTAGAAGGGACATTTTAAAAACGTTATTGCTTTGAAAAGTTAGCTACAGATTCAAGAAAGAATGAGACTTTACAGAATTTTGACAAACCAAAAATTTATTCTAGCAGCACAAACATATCCAATAAAAATACAGATATCTGCAGAGAGTTTTAGATGAAACAGTTTCAGATGTTTTAAAGTATTGAATAATCTTTTAATAATATTTTCACTGAGAATTTAATACGTTTCAGCAATAAAAGTATCTAGTTTCTGATTCTATCTTTTTTAGGTCTCTTTTAGATTTCAAAGATGTTCACAGGTTGTAAACACAAGCATTCATAGATCATGTATGCTGTGTCTGGGAAGGACTAAACACATCATGTTTCTACTGTTGTATCTATACTGCAGAAGGTACAATAATAATAACAATAATAATAATGATCTTTTATTAGTAAATCTGGAAGAAAATAATGTAATAAAATGTGCTCAAATAAAGTCCTCAAAATGTGCTACAACCTTTCCTCTCTTGACAGTTTAAAATTTAGTAAAGGTTGGTAAGGGCTTTATCTTGACATAGTAAATAATTCGTTCAGGTTTGACATGTCCATAATGGGAACATGCAGCCCATTTAATGTACAGAAATAAAATGTACCCACAACTTCAAGCTTTGTCCATGCATAGTGTAAGTCTTGCCTGGAAATGGACTTACAGACTCATTTTGAGAAATTTTATCTTCTCAGAATATGTTAGTTCACTGCATTTCTGTATCTGGCTGAGAAGACTTTATTTTATTGACATCCTTATCCCGGTCTAATGCCGATTAAGGATTCAGTTGGGTCTATTCACGTACAGAAAACAAGAATTGACCCAATGTCTGGAAAATGTTAACTTGTTACCGCACTCCACACTTCAGCAAGGGACTGCATCTCAAAAGCTGATGAGTATGGATTAGAAAATGGCAACCTGGGAGGAAGTAAAAT
The DNA here is from genome assembly GCF_009819885.2 of Catharus ustulatus. NCBI lineage: Eukaryota > Metazoa > Chordata > Aves > Passeriformes > Turdidae > Catharus > Catharus ustulatus. The sequence continues at coordinate 42,343,927 of NC_046223.1, read as the reverse complement.
TCCTAATTAGCAGCTACTATCACAAACAGCCAACACTGAATGCCAAGCTTTTCACAGCAGCCGAATAATTCATTGAGGTGATAGTATCAGCAGAAGACCTTTAAGATCTTCTTTGAGATTTCTATTAACAGATTGATGGCCAAATGAATATCTCATACCTGTTGAACCTAATTTGGAAGAAGTTTTTGTCTCAAATCAGCTAACTCAGTCCTTTATTGAATTTATTTTTTATCATATGTTTAGTTGGCAGGTTCACAACAGCAATCTTGACTGTTTGGATTCTGTCTATCCGCTAAAAAGAATCAAATATATGTATATTTAATCTTGTCACCCGATTTCATCAGGGATCAAGTAACCCACTTAGAGAACAGAAAACTGAGAAGTGATCTGGTACTTATGACACAAAATCTGTAATTTAGTTCATTGCTGGTTACTTAATTTTATTTCAGAAACAGGGTATGTTTCTGCAACAGAGCTACAAACTCCAACAGCCTGACCTCTAAAAGCAACTTAAAAGTAAAAAAAAAAGACTTAGAACATAGCCTTTTTTTTTTTCTTTACAAGCACCTGTGCCATCATTTTCCTCTTTTTTCCCTTCTGCTTTTCATTTCTAGGGAGGATGCTGTCCAACTTTGGACACAGTGAAAAGCCAGTCCTATTGTACAGCCTCACCTTATTCTCAGAGGCAGAGTTTCACTGAAACACCCCAAAAATAAGCAGCTTCTCTAAAATGACACTTCATCCTTTTCAATGTGCTCCCTCAGAGCAGCGATGCTGAGAGCAACATGCAGCACACCGTGGAGTGCTGTTCAGTCTGCTCGAAATAAGAAATATCTGCGAGCCAGTGTTCTTTAAAATGTGATCTACTCGCTCCGAAGGGTTTAACAGGACTTGAAATAGCGCATGGCTGTGATGATTTCACTGAACCAGACGACTCGGTGTTTCTTCCCACATCACCTGTGTTACAGGCGATGGCATCGCGCCCGTCCTGGGGCAGAGATGCGAGTCAGTCAAGTGGGAACCTTGGGGCAAATACTTCAGCATAGATGTTCCCTTGCCCTGCAAACCTGCTCCGCTTATCTAGTACTCTCTTCAAGACACCTGGGACTTTTTGTCACCGCTTCCCGGCAGGAGCGGTGACAATCGCGGGTTCCCGCCAGCATCAGCGCTGCGGTGCTGTGATGTGTACTCTGCTGTTAGCCCGCAGCTTGCCGAGTGTTTGAAGATTCGCTTTTTTGTGGATTTAAAAACGACTCTCAATTCCCCTCGCTAATTGTCCATTAGTACGCTCTTTTAAACATTAAACAAACCGCTTTATTTACCTTCCCTGCCTCCTGATAGTCTTCCTCAACAGGGCAGAGATGCTTCTGCCTTAGCGACTTGAACCTATGTGACCTGAACAGTCATTTGAGATGTTAATTCACTGAAGAATGAGGCTGAACAATGATGGATCGAAGAATTTCCCCCACCCAGAAGAAAACACGATTGCCTAAGCTTTGTGTATTGATCAGCTAAATTCGGTTTAATTCTCTCCAGAGCCTCAGTGTTAGCCAGTTTCTAACACAAAAGGAAATTATAGTCTCTGGAATTTTAGGAAAAAAATTGTAATTCTCTCTGATGGTAGTCCAGTCAGGATGGTTTTCCCTGGAAATGCTGCAGAAGGGCAAGACCCTTTGTGCCTGGTACTTTTAACTTAGCAAATCGATTTATTCATTTGGGTTGCGGAATGCTACTGATATTTCCCACTCTGTCTTTCATGTCACCATGACAAGGTCAAAATAAACTAAACTCCAACTTCCATTTTATCTGCTGCTTGCAGGTTTCTACAAACTATTCAAATACAACATCAAAGGAACAAAAGTATCCTTATAAAGAAGAGAACAGTACATTGAAATCAATTGTGTACAGTTTTGCTGCTTTAAAGTTGTGATGGTGGGATCCCATTGACCTCCCCAGCAAAATTCATGGTGTTATTATTGAATTACAGCCCTGCCTTACACCTTCAGAAAGCAAAAACCAGGGAGTTGTAATTTTTCCTAAGTGTTTGGAAATATGCAGAGCTATCCTAATTTATCAGAGTTGAGAATATGAACCTATTTCTTATAACGGTCATTCGAACCTTAAAACCTTATTGAAGTCTGGCACAGGAATCCTGCTCCTCCTCATCACAGCACATTCTCTAGTGATGGCTCTGTCAGTGACATCTGAACCTGGCTGGTTCTCTTGCATATCAATAAGTGTAGTGAGGAATGAGAGAATTTGAAAAACACAGTGAGTCTGCAGGTGGGTATTACTGCATGATGATGTTACCTTGTGCCATTTGGTAGCTTCAAAGGACCTTAGAGACTTCTCAAAGTTCAGTACTAGACATATGCAGAAAAACCTTTTGGTTTTAAAGCCTATTTATACATAAGCATAAAGCTGGAGTCTGATGGCTGCTCAGCAGATAAATCAAAACTGCACTAGGAAGGCACTCAGAGCTGTATTCTTACCTTGCTCCCTGAGAGCAGAGCTCGCTTGTCTCTGGAGTATGCAAGGCAGCCCAGGAGCATGAGGGGCTTGTGAAGGGCAAGATCTCACATTCCCCTGCTATGGCCTTGAGGACACAGCCTCTGGCACAGCTTGCCCAGGTCCTGGTACACCTCTGGGCAGATTGTGTCAGTTAAGCAGCTTCAGAGCAATCTTTGTGTAAAATAAAGCACTTGGTGAGGTATCCAGTGGAAAACTCAGACAAAGGAAGAGAAAAAGGAGAAGCATGCACCCAGCACAACCTTTCAAATCCATATTTCTCTTAGGATTTCTCTAGTCTGCTCTCTGTTACAGCTTCAGAAAGCTGGGGAATAGACCTAAAAAATGGAAAACAAATGTGTTGTGCCTATTTAGGATTCTACTGAATTATTTAGGATTCTACTGAATTGTACTCAGTGTCTCTGTCCCCCTGCATTCCTGTCACAGGTAAGATCCTCAACATGAGGAAGATGTCCTGGGGGGATGGGAAAGAGGAGAGGTGAGGTGTGCCCTGACCTACCCTAGGAAGGGACAGAACTTTACCATGTGTGACTACCTGGACCTTGGCACTAGGAACATTTCCTTATTTACCAGGTATTTAGTCAGAGCTGTTTGTCTTAGTGTAAAAGTCTATATCTTCTCCCCCAACTTCATTACTGTATGTTCAGAGCAGAGTGCTTTCTATGCACCTCAGTTTGTAAATCCCCCCAGTTCAGTTTATAATGCTCACTCATGTTTACAAACACCTTAAAATTGTACTGCATTGCATGAATTAAAAGCCATGATGAAGAGCATAAAGCAAATCTTCATAGAGTCTGAGCTGGAAATCCCTCCATTTCAGTGAGCTCAGCAAGCTCTTGCCATGCTGTAACTGGCATACAGGAACTTCTTCCTCTGCTCCAGATGTCAAGGGATGGATAGGACAGCACAGCTCTGGCTCAGCAGCATGAGCCCAGGGCTAATCCCTTATCCCTCTCTCCCACCTGGACTCAGGTAGCTCCCAGCCATGCAACAGCTGAGCCTGACCTAAGGCATGCAGCATCCGCCTTGCAGCCTTGGAGCCCTTTGGGAAAGTGACCCCACTGCCAGGTCTCTGCCTGCAAAATGGAAATTACATCTCTGCATGGAGCCTCCACATCCAGAAAGGAGAGTGGATGGTTCTAGTATGAAATAAAGGCATCTGACACTCCTTCTGCAGAGGCATTACATGACCTTCAAAAGCAGCTGGTGCTGATACACTTTGTACAAAGTGGGGCTTGCCTGGACAAGTTGGGAAGTGAAATCACAGAGAAGTAGGTGGCTGTTTTTGAATAATTTTGGGCAAGAAGAAGGAAGGCAGCAAGGACAACTTAATTGATTGTCAATAGGCCTTGTGGTAATGCATTAAGACAAGGCATTTCTTAATTTCCAAGTGTCTCATCTTCATCCTTTTGACTTTTATATTAATTTTGTATCTTCAGAACACTTACACTCCTCTATTTTTCTTTGGGGTTTCTCTATATTTCTCTTCCTTCTCATTTAATTTTAAGATATGGTGCTAATAACACAATTGAAGTAATGTTCCCATATTAAGTACCATCCAGTCTTTCCAAAATTACCTTTGCCAAGGAAGCAGATGACAGCTCAAGTACCATTCAGATGGAATATTTAATGCAAAGCTTTTGAACATTGAAGAGGGTCAATTGCTGCCTGGAATTATTTCTGAGGTAATTAAATAAAAATATAGATCTGCACAGCTGGAGGGTACCACTGGCCTGAGTCTTTCAAAGGAGGAGAATAAAAGCACAATAGAGGTCTGTGATAAATGTGTCCCCCAGTGCAGATGCAACTGTTATTGCACAAGGATATGAAAAATCTTCACCGTGAAAATAATTTTCCTAACCCTGTAGAGAGGTTAGCTCATATCTGAGTCAGCACTGTTGTAAAAATGCAGTTCTTCCCAAACTTTTATCCATTGAGTATAATACTGAATTTGAATGGTATGCTTATTTTTCAGTTTGACAGTCTTCATGAATTATTTTTTTTAATATCGCCTGCAGAAAATTATGCAAGTTCATTACATACTGTGCATGAAAAGCTATTTTTCTATCTCGAAAGTGCTAGTCTTCACTATTTTCTTCTTTTTCTTGTATTAAAGCTGTTTTATTTAAAACTGATGAACATTCATTTATTTCTCATGAGCCTCTTAGCTTCTGTTCCCTCTTCTGAATGTCTTCATTGATCTTTCTTAGTCTCTGGGAATATTTCCTTGTTGGAGATCATATCTGCTGCTCTTTACATGGAACTGATTTCCTTCACTGGCTGCACTTTGATCAGAACTGGCAGACTACAGCTGCAAATATTATTAAGAGTGAGGGGGTGATAAGGACTGAGATATGACTTATATAGAGTTCTGCCCTCTTCTTGTTGCCCCTTTCTTAATCAAAACCCTTTTTCTTTCATTGCTATTAAGCAGAGGTTTCTTTTGGACCATCTGTAATAACTTGCAAGTCTTGCTCTGAAACTGTTATCACTTCATTTAGAATACAGTCCAGTGCTACAAGGAATTTCACCATTTCTTTCAATGCTTACCACTCTGATTTGGATCCAGAAAAAGCAAACCAAAACAAAGCAACAGCAAAAAACCCAAAACTATAACAAAACAAAAACACAAAACCAAAATAAAATAAAATAAAAAACCCAAACAAAAAACAAAACAAAACAAAAACAAAAAAAACCCCAAAAAACAAACAAAAAAACTCCAAAAAATCAAACAAATCCAGAACAAGAATCAAACTCACATACATTTTGTGGTGGCTTAATTTTGTCATGTCTGCATAACTTAATCCCTGACTGATCTAAATCACTTAGCATCATCTGCAAATTTTGCTACTATGCCCTGCTGTGAGATTATTCATAAACAGACTCAGTTACAGCAGGTGCATTGCAAACACTTCACTATTAATCTCATTTCTAGATGAAAGCTCATTCTTTATCCTTTGAATTTTGCTGTCTCCTAGCCCACTTCCAAAGCACAGCAGAACATCACCTTTCACCCTCTAGGTGCCTGGTTTTCTTTAATAGTCTCACTGAGGGACTTTAAGAAAAATCCAAATAATTATATATGCAAGTGCTTCTTTACTCACTAATTTGTTGACACTTTAATGAATCTTTATAGTTGGAAGGAAGGTTTTCCTTTGGCATAAATCAGCACTACTGCTGTAATCATCTAATTTTCATCTAGGTGGTTTTATAAGAGCTATTTAAAATAGCATGCCACCCACTGAAGACTCATCACTCATCACTGCTCCAACCACCCCACAAATTTAAATTTCAAATTCACTGCTCTTCAGGCCTATAGTTAACAATTGATTTTAATGCCTGCTTTTTGAAAGAAGCTTAACAACTTCTTTTACAACATCCTCTGCACCCATAGATGGTTACATTTCCAGTCACATTAGTTTCATCTTGCCAGTATAAGAGTTTAACTCCTGTCCTTCATAATGCCCTTTGGCCACGTATGCATTGATGCATGGAAATTCCCCCCAATTCTATTTATTCAGTGCAAAGTTCATGCACAGCTGAAAAATTAGTCTGACTAACTTGTTGAACACCTACTTTAACTGCAGGCTTTGTAACTGTCTGGCAGGTACACTAGTGTCTTTTTCTCTAATTCAACTCAACTCCCCCGACTTTTCCCTACCTTCTATCTTGCAACAATCAGTCGGGCAGCAAAGTCAACTGGCTAGACAGATGTTCCCCGAGTTTTTCACCTCAAAGCACTTCTCCAGGGACATGCAGCAGCCAAAAGTTGCTTTTAAACCCACATCCCTGCTGCACAGCCCTGAGAAGAGGAGCTGATGGTCTGAGGACCATCCCTGTTCCTGGTACTGTTATCCTGTCAGAGCAGATTCCGCCATCCTCGGTCACCTTCACTGCTGACTGCACACACACACCCACCACGGGCTTTGTGGTGGAGGCACTTGATGCAACTTTCATGACAATTTAGTTCTCATTTCTCTCATGAGTGCTTACATGTCCCAGCTGGATTCCCTTTACATGTCGCACAGGCTGTGCAAATCACAACTTCAAAGCTATTATCACATTCTGCTTTACTCTTACATATCCTTATGGCCTTCATCTGGACATTTTCCAAAACCAAGGACAAAAAGATGCTGGGGTAAGACAGTATCTAAGACAGCATACTTATCCTTTAATGAAGGCCAAGGGGTTTCATGCATTATAAATGAGCCATTCTTTCTTTAGTTCTAGCAAGCCCACCTCAGCTCCTTTCTGCAACCATTTCTTCACCCACTCTTCCTTTTTAATGTGAGGTTGGCATTGATTCTCCCAGAGTTGAAAATGCCCCATTTACTGCTTACCCAGCACCCTTCAGAGGAGAGTTTAATCAGTGGCCGGAGATGCCACAAAATTTTAACTTGCCACATCCTATTATATCCTGTATGTAAAAAATTGTCATCATCTTGCCCACGAGGATATACAATCTATGTTTTAATATACCTTCTAATTGTTTCCCTTTGCCCTTAAGCATAATTTCTGGAAAGGGGCACTGCATATATTTTATAGGTATTTTACACTGTAACAGAGTTTTTCTGATGCATCTGTCTCCTGGTGACATTTTCTGCCACTTCCTATGCAACCCATTATGATCTCTTTCTGCCAGTTCAGTTTGTGGAAATTTAGCTAATTAAAATTAGACTTCTTCCAAATACCACTGAGTACCCGTAAAGACAAGGTATTCCTAAAAGAAGAGACTTTGAGCACAAATGCTTCATTACTTTATGGACTTGTTGAATCCACCCAGGAAGAAGAGGCTTTGAAATTAAGTACCCACTCATCTTCTGAAAGGAGATGTGCTGTGTGCCTTGGCCTCATATTTGTAAATTCCAGCCTCAAAACTGGTTTTTTATTCACTAATGAGAATATGGAAAGAAAGGGATTTAAAATGTTTCACATCTTCCTGGCTTACTTTGAAAAGAGGAAATCAATGCAAGAAAAAGGATATGCTGAGAGTCTTATAAAATTTTGATTTCTTAATAGTGGCAAAGAAACCTGGAGAATCAATAGATTCACCCTCCTAAAGAAATTTAAATCCTCCGTTATACAGGACTGTGGTACTGGATGTTATTGAATTTAACATGATTATGTGCATTCTGTAACAATAGCAATCATCTGTAAAGTAAATGTATTCAATATTACATTACACAAATAGCAATAATTTTAGTCAGAATTCTCTGAGTCTCCCAAACTATATATTCTCAGAGAAGTGTATGTTCAGGGTAAGATTTTTAAATTCTGACATCTTTGGCTCTGTTTAGTTTGAGCCTTTAATATTATTTGGTATTTTTCCTTCTGCTTATTTTTTTTACTGTAATAGGCTGTTCAATGAACTTTAGTTAATGGCATTTAAAAATTATTTACTTCATACACATCTTTATATCCCTGTGTATATGCATATCAATATTTATAGCTGACTAGTTGGTGTAGACATTGTGTACATACATAAAACCCAGAGCAAAATATGGCATTATCAATTAAACCTAACTGTAAACTTCAGAGTGATAATAACCAGAGACAGGAGAATAATTGCTAAGGAAGAATTAAGGAGAACAGGCCTCTGTAGTGGGCCAGGTGCCCTGGTTTAAGGAAGTCTGTGCATGAACAGCTTGGGAAGGTGAGAAGAATCAAACTTGGTTAAGTCCTTGCAATAAGAATTGTTGGAGGCTGAGGAATATTTGGGGGAATACTGCAGAAGTTTGTTATCTGCTTGCCTGTGTTCATAGCTCCTGTTGGCCACATAGGAGATACAGACATCTGATCTGTCCCAATACTGATTTTTATGTGATTTTATTGTACCGTCCCTATAGCATGATTTAGACTACTCATTCCCTTTGAGTGTCTCCTGAACAGCTCTGCCCATTCCTTTCAGTATCAGGTGTCTTCCCTGCTGCCCACTCCTTGTCCACGGTCACTTTTGACCATTCTTCATAAAGTCACGTATGGGAACTTAAGACTAAGATAGTCTTATATAATCTGCAGCTCTCCAATGCTTGCTATGATGCATCCTTCATTTCAGCATTTTTAATTCCAGATTTCCTACTGAAAACAGCTTTGGAAGATCAGGCGTTTAATCATATGACAAGTAATGTGGTAGCTCCCCACTTTGTCACCAGTCATGTCACATGTTTTGCTCAACAAGAAATTAAGCACAAAATTCAATTTTTGTGAGGCTAGAGATTGGCTGTTGCCTATTCTATTTTGACATTTCTGCCCACTTCAGTCCTACCAGCCCTTCTGTAAGTGTCACCATGTAATACTGATAATTGGTTGGACAGGTGACAGTTACAAATTAAATTGATTTAATTATCTAGGGAAAAAACCAAGAGGGACAGCTCTTTGCTATTCAAAAGCACAGTTCCAACATTTTCTTCAGCATCATGGAGGAAAATAAAGTTACTCATAAAATCTTTGAGTATATCCATCAGCCCCCTGTAACCATGCACCTTTTTAAATCACCAGCCCAAGTACACATTAATTTGATTCATCCTGTTCAACTAATGGATGAATTATGATTGGAAGTAAGAAGGCCTGAAATGTGTAGATGTCCCTCTAGAAATGTTTTCAGCATTTAAATGCCCTTTTTTCAGGGTCCTATATGATATTATCCCATAGCTAGACAAGACTCTGCTGTTTCCCAGGTACAGTGCTAACAACTATGGCAGCACAGTCACATCTTCTCTACAGCTAAAACAGATATTATAAGGACAAATTTTCTAGAGGCAGTCTAGAAATCTTAGACCAACTTATCTCATTGGGTAAAATGAGGTTGTTATCATCTTACCTCAGTCCTCTCAAATATTTTCAGAGTGGCAGGAGAGTATGGCAGACTACAAAGTTTCTGCCAGATTCTCTAAGAGATGCTCAGGCCAGCAACAGAGCCACTCTGAGGGCTGCAGGCAGATGTTTAACTCATGGTTAGGCTGGCCAGGGGACTGCACAATAAATGCAAGAGGCACCAGAACAAGCAGAGAGATGTCTGGGCAATAAAACTCATGAGGAGAGAGAGATCGTCATACTTCTGTCAGGGTGCTTTCCAACAGAGTCTACCAGCTTGATGAGAGAGTGAGCCCTCAACACTCAAGAAGCACACTCGGGCAGACTGAGTAGACTGGACAAGAGGAAATGGCCCCAAGTTGCCTCAGAGGAGGCTGGGGTTGGATATTTGGAAACATTTCTTCACTGGAAGAGTTGTTAAACACTGGAACAGTACTGTTCAGAACTGTACAGGGAAGAGGTTGAGTCATCATTCCTGGAGATATTTAAAAGAAGGGTAGATGTGGCAGTGAGGGACATGGTGAACATGGCAATGCTGGGTTAATGGTTGAACTCAATGATTTTAGAGGTCTCTTCCAACCTAAATGATTCTGTGATTCTATGAAGTGCTGTGCCATCTGCCTGTGTTTCTGCTGGCTCCTGGAGGGGCCAGCCTCTGAGGGGACTCCCTGGCAGCATCCCAGGAGTGGGCACAGAGCAGATGTGCTAGCGTAGGTGGCTCATTTCCAGAGGCACTCTCCACTACTTGTCTTCCATGCAAAGCAGCCACTGCCTAACTTTAATCTTCAAAGGCTGGTCTTAGGTCAACTTTGTCAGCCCTTAGCTCTTAGTTGTTCATGGTGCCTGCAGGGACCTCGACTACAATAGCAACCACAAAAGCATGAGTTTCCTCAGTCATATTGAGTGGATGCTCTCCCTCTCACTGACAAGACTTTAGGAAATAATGGACCTAGAAGCTGTTTCATCTGTATCTGTGCCTGTTTGCTCTTCTTCCATGCTAATGGGGTTATCTATGTACGTGAAATAAATTTCAGTTCTCCAGTGCATAACCAGGAATGCTCTGCAAGTGAGCCATACATTTTTAGACAACTCCAACTGTCCTTTGTAGTCAACCACAGATATTCTTGAAGATTGCTGATCTGGCAACCTCTTGCCCTGTTCCAACATCCAGGACCAAATCCTGGCTTAACCCAGAAAAAAACAATGGAGACCTGCTATTATTACTGTGAAACCTTACATCTGATCTTAAATGTAAGGTGCTTGTTATGACCTATAATGCTCATCATCGCTGCCTGAAGGAGGTATTGATGTATGTCTGTATACATTCACTTACCATTGTTTAGACAAGCCTCACAAAACATAGGCAAGTCCAGCCTTCGAAAGTCATGACATTGACTTCAAAAAGTCGTTGGAATCCCTTGGTGATAAAGTATTCCTCTTATAGGTTGTATTCTTTATATATATATATATATATATATATATATATATATATATACATATATATATATATATATAAGTAAAATATTCATTTAATACTAACTTCCTGGTGGAATCACAGCTACCTCTGATGAAATCCAGTTAACATGAGAGGATGGAGAGATTGTAAACCTATTTCAGTGCTCATAGGAACAGTGTCTCTGATCAGTCCTCAGCTGCAATCTGGTAAATTAATAAAATACTCTGTTGCCATAATACAATGCTGAAAACATGCCACTATTTTGAGAATATAAGCACTCACTGTGAACATCCTGTTCTGTTCAGCATCTCAAAAAAACTTGGGAGTTTTTTTGAAGGGAAGAAATTAATATAGCCTGGCCAAGATCTGTGTTTAAGAAGTATAAAAGTATTTACTCTTAAGAAACATATAGTGGACAGTAAAGTGGTAATAAAAAATTACAGTAATTTCACAACTATAAGGCGCACCCTTTTGACTAAAATTTCCCCCCAAACCTGGAAGTGCGCCTTATAGTCCGGTGCACCTTATATGATGGACAAAGTTGCAAAATTTGCCAAACCAGAAGTGTGAGCCACAATGGGGGGGCGGTGCCGCGGGAGCGCCAAGCCGCAAGGGGGGGGCGGGAGCGGGTGGCCACTACCGGCAGGAGCCATGCAGGGAGGGAGTGAGCCAGCGCCGGCCCCAGCCTGGGCGGAACAAGAAGCCAGGCAGTGCCACCCCGGGCGCGAGGGAAATGAGAAGTGCAAGCCCGCAACAGCCCTGAGCAGAGCCCGCCCGGCGGCGGCATCAGAGCAGCGGCAACACGGCCCGGGTGGCTGGGGGAAAGTGGCAGCGCAGCCCCTGTGGCAGCAGGAAAGCAGCGGCGGCGCAGCACCTGCCGCCGTGCCGGGAAGGCGTGGAGCGGCGAACCCTGCCACCGTGCCGGGAGTGAGGGGAGCGGCAAACCCTGCCACCGTGCCGGGAATGAGGGGAGTGACAGCCCCTGTTCCCGTGCCAGGAGCGAGGGGAGTGGCAGCCCCTGCTGCCGCGCAGGGAACGAGGGGAGCGACGGACTCCACCGCCGTGCCGCCGCTCTGGGAGGGAGGGAGCCAGTGGTCAGCCTGAACCAACCTGGAAGTGCGAGCCACAGCCGTGCCACGGCAACCCTGAGCCACCCCGAACCATGGGCAGCCCTGAGTCGCCCCAAACTGCGGGCAGCTCCGAGCCGCACCTTGCCAGCCAGTGCCGGGGGTGGGCGGGAGTGCCAGGGCCTGCAGCACAGGGAGGGCTCTTGGGGCTGCATTTAAAGGCTACGCTAATCTGTGAAAAATGTTTGCAAATTGAGCACCTGCCAGTAAACCCCCCCCCCCGATCGCACAATTCCGTTGCTAATTCGTTACTTTGTTGCGCACGACGTGGATCTTCGCTGCAAAAAAAAAGTGCGCCTTATAGTCCGGTACTCCTTATGGTCGTGAAATTACTGTAATGGTTCAGAGCTATTGCTGTGTGCTTGTCCTGGACGTGTAAATCAAGGCTGAAAGAAAAAATACAAATAGATTGGATTCTTAAGAAAACACTTACTACAGATACTTGTTGCTTCAAAATTTCATTGTGTGTCCAAATATTCAGCAAGGTTCACAAAAGAATATTAATATTTGAGCAACTAGGAGAAGAAGCTGTGACTGCCAGGGTAAAAAGCTATCCCAAAACAAGAAAGGTCTGAGGAAGGCTTTGTGATGAAAATTCATTGACTCCTAATCTGGGACAGAACATCTCAGAAATCCTTGAAAAACAGGACCCACCAACTTTAAGTTTGCTCTGAGTTTCAGGTCTTTCATGCAGGCGGCAGCACCACACACTTAAGCCAAATTTACATCTTTGTATCACTCTTCTCAGGTGTAGTGTGACTCTACCTGATAAGAGGTCAAATTTTAGGTACCTGTGTCCAAACTGAGGCAACGATATTGCTTTATTAAAGCTTGGGAACTTTAATGAATAATCAATTATGAAGTTATAGCCTTACTGATTTTCTGTTTTGAAATCAACTTCATTTTACCACTTAAGAGAAGTTTTGAGAAGCATCTACATATTTAGAAAGCTATTGCAATTAATTTAATTACATGAAAATGTGTCAGTAAATTGATACCACTTTTTAAACACTATTTTAAAAAAAATTTAATTCATGACTTTATAACAGCAATGCAATCTTCAAGCACAGGATCTTCTTTTATTGGATTCAGATTTTACAACCTAATCATACTTCAGTATTTTGAGAGTAACTTCATGATTTCAAAAAGATTATATCTAAGTAATGGAAAAAATGCCAGGAAACAGATGCCAATTTTTTCTTTGGCTGCTTTGTTAAAGCTAACATAATATGGAAAGCAATCATTCCTTTGGATTTCTTTTGTGAGAGGTTAGAACAACAGCAAGCTGCAATTGCTGCCTGAGCGTAAATAAATAGGCTCCATCTAGGCAGATTGATTTTACAAAGTCTTAAGTGATAGATTTTGAAACTGCAGGTAGAACCCTCAGATTGGTGTAAGATAAACAAAAACAGAAAATACTGGGAGAAAACAAAACAATTTGAAACTATTTAGAGTTCATTTTGGAAAAATTCAGAATGCTGAAATCTTCAACAAGATTATATCCTCTGCTGAGGTACTGTCATACAATAAGCTGTAGTTAGAAAGGAGTTTACACAAGGTTTTTGAAGTGATTCAGAAATTCAAGCGTCCTCTTTTTCTCCATTGCCTTCAGCTCATATTCCCTGGAACATCCTTGGCATTGGTTGTCCTTTCTGGTCAAGGCAAACCCAAGGCCCTGGTTTATAAGTGTGATGCTCACTGAATATGGCTGGAATATGTAAGAACAGTATCCTTGCAGTTACGTTAAACATAACCTCTGTGCCCCATCTCCATGGGTGGGTGCAGGCAGACATGAGCTCACTCTGCCTGTGCTCCAGGCTGGTTGGCCAGGAGCCAGCTTTGGTTTGAAAGTCACACAACTCTGTTAGCTTCTCAACAAGGCAGGGCAACTTGAGCACAGCAGTAGCACAGCTCCAGAGTTTCTGAACCAGGTTTAGTCAGAGCAAAGGAGCTTGGACCTGTTTGCACCCATCCATGCAGACCAGCTCTGAAAATCCCATCAAGTCACCTCTCGTAAATCATTTCAACTTCCACTCCCTCTGAAACAACAAAAGACCTCAGTTTTTGGGCTACTGTGCTGTGCCTTTTGATTCTCTTTGTGCAGGGAGCATCATTTAAAAGCTCTTGCAGAGGCACCCTGGCAGCAAATGGGAACCTGTACTGCAGGTTGGTAAGCAGTGGTAAGCTAAGCCTAGGGTTAAATAGGCATTTGAAGGCATAAGCACAATTCAAATCTCAAAGTGTACTTGCATAATTATTGGTTTTTGACCCTCTTCTTTCTACTCATACTAAAATTAACATGAGACTAGTGTATGCATGTGTGTAGAGCAGTTCAGCCAGATGGGAGAGAGGCATCAGTCCTTTGGTGTCTTGCATGTGCTTCTGGAGGGACTGTCTCTGCTAATCATCATCTCTTCCCCTTCAGTCAAGAGCTGCTGCATTTCCCCCTGCCCTTACTTGCATTGCTGCATAGAAAAGAGTAAAACTGGCTTTACTACAACAATGCCTAAAGACCCTCTTAGGATAAGGAACCCATCACAGAAGAGAACATATCCTGGCTCTACAGAGCTTAAGATACCAAATGGGGGAAAATGGCAGCCTGTGTGAGAGCTTGACATGAAAAAAGAGGCAAGAGATGGAATAACAATGGCAGGATCTCCCACCTCTGATCACAAGGGGCAGGGTGGGTAACCTTCAAGTGCTGTTTTGCCCTGCTGTTAAGGATTCATTATACTCTCATTGTCCATTGAAACCAGGTTGCAATCAACATATCTCTTGCTCTTGGCAGCCTCCTTCTGGATTTCATATCAAAAAAATCAGCATTAGGTCCCTGAGGTGCCAATATGTTATTGCAGCCACATGGGGAGACAGAAGGGGTATAAAGTTGTCCTGCAACAACTCAATGCCAGAGACATTATTTAAAGCTATTTCCCTTTACACTTACCCTAATGGCTCATGCCATCAAGCACAAGAAAGACCTTGGCTTTTTAGAAACAGAAGCTTCATTCAGATTTCATGCCTGGAAAAGTAACAACCTTCAAATATAGGTTCTTTGAGGAAAATCCAGCTGATAAGACACCCAGGACTGCAAGCGCTGGTCATATATGGTCAAGGGCAGGGCAGCACAACAGAATGAGTTGGTTTGCAATTCCTGGGTTATCTGAGTGTGTGCTGAGTACAGCTCAATGCAGAATATCCATCTCAGTGCAAAGCATTACACACAGCATTTCTCTTCCAAGGATTTCTACTGTGAGAATGGTAGGAAACTGGTTGGAGTAATATCTCATTTTAAAGCACATTCACATAATTAGGTGATTCACTTTACACTTAAAAACTCTCCAAGAGAACCTGACTCTGGTGTTGACAACTTACATTGCCCTGTTGGTGCACAGACACAAGGAACTTGGTGTATTGGGGGATTTTCTGGAGCAGAAGAATGTGTCTAAGAGAAAGGACAATGTGTGAGCTTTTGAGATTCTTTATTTTATTTTTTGAGATTCTTTATTTTCTTTCTTTATTTGCTGGTAATAGGAGAAATCCCTAAATGGACAAACATTCTAGAGAATCCAGATGAGAACTGGTCAGTCAATATGGCTGTGAGGAGTATGGATGTTGTCTTAAAAGGGATTGTGATTTATACAGAAAAGTTGTTTTGATACCTTGCAGCTTGCTGCTGAATTCATCTGTTGCTTCATGAATGGGGCTTGTATTAGAAACAAATTTAGCAGAAATGGACTTTGCCCTGGTGGGTGTTTTTACAGGGCTAGGCAATAACAGGTCTCTCACTGTTACTGTAATACAAAGAAACATCAAAAAATATCAAAGGGTGTTAGGACCCACTTTCTTGCAATTGTGAGTGACTGAGCAAACACAGTGATATTTGTACTGTTTTATTTTTTTCATGAGAGTTTAAGATCATCTTACTAGATAAAAATCAAGTATAACAGAAATTTTCCTTTTACTACCTTTATTTTTACTTTGTTCTGTTGATCTTGGTTAGGTGACAAGGTGAAAGAAAGGCAGACTATTAGAAAAGAGCCTCTGTTATCATCTTTGAGTAGGAGTGTCAGTAACAAACAGACTATTCTATAGTTTTCTTTGTTTTATCACATCAAACACCCAGGGCTGAATTGTGCGAGCAAGTCACATCAATTCAATGCCAAATACTAATAACAGAAAAAAATGGTGTCTGAAGGGTTTCAGTAATGCAGCTGGGATTCTTTCAACTGATACATTCAATCATAGCAAAGTAGGTTATTATACTTTCAGCTGTATCCTGTCACACAATCTTTTTGAAGAGGAAAACAGTCTGGATATCACATTTCCTGTTGCTTTTTACTGTATTTGCATCTGGTTGCCACACCCCTGATTACTGGTTAAGCACCGTCCCTTTTTCTGATTTATTTTGTTGTCAACCATTTTTGCTGTTGATTTTGTACTGACAAAAGCTGAGCAAACCAAAATAGCAGTGGTTAGGCTATAAAGGTCTTGAATTGACATCTCTGCCTTTACCACTGACCTGAGCTTATTTCTTCCTCAAGAGTAGATACATGGACAGGTGGGCACTGAGACAGCCCCTGCCAGCTTGCACATGCATTCATCCTCGTACATGTCACTGCTAGAGCTGTCTCTCCTTTCTGAAACAGTCTGTTATTGCTCAATCTGAAGTGACATTTGCTTTGTGCAAACTCTCTCTTACACAAGCAAGTATGCCTTGGGCTATATAAATTACCCAGCCGATCATTACGCCTCCCTGATTCAGGATTTCCTATTGCAAAGCTGGGGAAGAAAACAGCAGATAACTGACTTTGTTTTATGTGCCTCTAGCTTTCACTTGCATCTCTTCCAGACAAGGATCCGCATTCTCCATTCTCCATTCTCCATTCTCCATTCTCCATTCTCCATTCTCCGTTCTCCATTCTCCATTCTCCATTCTCCATTCTCCATTCTCCATCCCACATGTGTAACCATTCCCCATCCCATTTACTAACCCGTAAATGCACAGAGCACAAATCTGAGAGGCATAATTAAGATATCTACTCTGACCTCCCACATAGTAAAGGCCATTCATTTTTACATAGTCGCCACATGTAAAGCAAAATAAACATAACCTGTCCAATCTAGCTGTGGACAAATGTGTGTAATTAGGAGTGCTATTTCATCTACACAACCTGTTAAGCTCTGGAGCCTATCCCAGAGCCTGTGGAAGTTAACAGGAGTCCTTCTAATGCCAGACTGCATGCTTAACAATGGCTTTCAACAGTAGATTCGTGAGATAAAAATAAACAGAAATATGACTAATGGTTTATATTCAGCACGCTGTTTGTTTCAAAGGATCTCAAGTGATATATTTTAATTTAAATGACAAGCTTTCTTTTGATGTCTAATTACAAAACAGGAGGAAAGTCAACGACTCTGCACAATACCAAGAAATTTCTTACTGAAAACTAATTTTTTGGCAGTAAATGCATTTTTCTTTGCAGAGGCTTTCAGACAGCAATTCCTGGCCAAGTGTACTTTCTGCACCACTTAAATTCCATGTGTTAAATAGAGCATAAGTGGTTGTCAGCACAGGGAATAGCTATGTCCTTCCTGAACTGTAAACTGTTACTGCTCTGTGCAGTTTGTTTATGAAACAAAAGGCAGAAATTTAACAGCACTGTTCAATCATTAATTTTTTGATTAATACTTTGTTCTCAATTTGTCTGTACGGCCAGAGAGATTCACCTCCTTGTTTTCTGCTGGATACTGTGCATTATTGACATTACACATTTGTAATAAATAGACATTACAACTTGTCTTGCTGCAGAGAACGCTGTGCAGGACTTTTTCCTGCTAATTAAAATGTTAAACTATGCTGGTCTTAACAATCATTAGGATCTTCAAATGTTACAGTCAGCACCATGCTGGGGTGACATTTCTCAGAATAAAGCAGCTATCCCTAAAATCTGGTTACTGTTTTCACTCGTTTGAATAAAAGAGAGAGGAATTTTCAGCCGAGTCTGAGGCACAAGCGGAGACATTCCTGCCACAATAGCATCTGTCAGCGATGCACTTATCCCTCACCAGAGGCTTCAGACTGGAGTCTTTGGCCATGGCTGCAGTAGTCATCCCAGGCACTGTGGTGAGCTGCTTGCCTGGGAGAGGTGCACTGAGCAAAGCTGCCACTTGTGTGCCCTCCTCTGACTGATGTCTCCAGCTTGCAGAGATTTTACATTCCATGTCTGTGTCTTCAGCAGGTAGATTCAGGTTAAAGCCATCTGTGTTTCTTACAACACTTGGCTGAAGATGCAACTTGCTGAGCCACTTGGGTGCTACTGCACTTCTGATGCCCTTTTGCCCCAGTAGTAAAGAAGTTTGGAACAAAAAAAAAAAAAGCAGTATTTCAAAGGCTCTGTGATAAGGCTGAAGGTGGAAGCCACTCAAAATCAATGTTGACTAGGTCTCTCTTATAAGCAGATTGAAACTTCACACCACAGAAATAGGAGTAGAACAGATTTCAGTGAAACCCAGTAGTGCTTGGGATCATGAGCAAAGGGGGAAGTGATGCAAAAGCGCATAGGACTGAGTCTATCAGCCTTTAGGGAAATGAGTGACCAGCATTACTTAAACTACCTACTTTCTTCCCTGGTGCAAGTTACTTAGATGACTAAATAAGTGTTTGCAGTCAGATAACCTCACCGTTTGAGATATTGAAAGCATTTCCTACTGTAAATACGAGGAAGTGAGGAACAAGGGCATACTGAAGGTAATAAGGAAACTCTGTCTTTTTATCCTAGGTTCAAATGCATGAAAAACACCATTGTGCTTCAGCCGCTTCCTCTAAACGCTTCCCACTAAAGATAGGGCACAATTGCTACTCCAGCAGAATTGCTTTACCCTCATATCACTTTTGCAATCAAACAGCTTTTCCTGCTCTCACAGGTGTTTTGTCCCCTCTCTCCCCTAAATCTGTTTACCCTTTTCCTTATGACTCACAGCCCAAAGGACAAGCTGTTCCCTACCTGTTTGGTGAGGAATAGGTTGGTGTAAGCACTGGGTACCCCAGCACTGACTCCAGCTGCTACCCCATCCCTCCTCCCACCTCCCTGTCCAGCCATCAGCAAGGTACTTCCCACCCCAGCCAGAGTGGACCTGCACTCTCCCTGCCAAGTGTTTCGGGATGAATGGAGGTCCATCACAGTGCCCAGATATTCCAAGCACTGCCAGAGAAGACCATGGCTGATTCAGACAAGCTGTTCCTTCCAGAGGATGCTGCCTAGCAAGGACACAAACATAATCCCTGTGTCTTCCAGTGCATCTTGTTTTATAGCACTGAACGGTGACCTCTGATGCCATTGCCTTTGTCCCGGAGACTCTCCACAGTCTGTCCTGTTTTGACAGATGCCCTCTGATCCTTTCTCCCAGAGGAGACCACTGTCCCCAGCAGCAGCAGAGGTCACAAGAGGCTGCTCTTCCATGCCTCCTGTTTCATTTACCACTCAGTCTGCCCTTTGGGCACTTCCACAAAGGGAAAAGTCAAAACTGGGTTTCAGTGCAAATTGTGAAGGGCAAGGCTGAATGTCCAGTTTCCACTGCACCTCCACAGACTATATCCAAAGTTTACATTTTAGCTCATTTAAATATTGGCCTTTTATATGAAAAAAAATTCTTATCATTGGGTAATGCTGCCCTCCTTCCTCCTTTATACACATGATTGTGTTGCACCAAAACACCACCATTATTATGTTGCCCTAAAATCAGCTCCATGGATCTTGGCAGGAGCCTCCCAACCCTCCCCTGCTGTACAGGAGGGTAGGATATGCTGCTGCACCTCTGGCTGCCAGATCTGGCTCACCTTGAAGGCATCCAGACTGCAGAACACTGCAGTGCTTTCAGAGTCAGGGTTTTGATCACTCTCTTTTCTTGCTTGTGAAAAATGCCAAGAGCCTCTTAAGTGCTGCCATAAACACAAATAAGGAGGATGAATGAGAGAGCTGCACTGAAGATCTATGAAACTTCATCCACAAACTGACACTTTTCAGTGTCTACACCAATCAGGTTTAGATGGCATCTGTCAACCCTCTAGAGGCTGTTCATCTCCAGCTGTAGATTTCTTACTCTGAACTCCTTGCACCATCCCAGCACAACTATTTGTGCAGCTTTGTACCATATTTAGCAGGGAATAGGAACAGTTTATGTCAAAAGTGTTGGTCTTCAACTCCTCTGCTCAGCTGCAGCCTAAATCTGAAAGCTACTGTGATCACTGGGTGCCAAACTAATTTGTTACTGTGTTTAGTCTGGATGCTTTTAGGAAGCACAGACATTTTGGCTTGGAATCAGCACTTCTGTTTCTCCAGATATAGCCCCCTTCAATGGACTATAAGTTTATTGAAGTTGCAAACAAGTATTTTTTGTCCTACAGCTTAATGATTGCAATTACAAGCATAAGGTACAACAGTTGTCTCAGTACATGAAGGGATTGTTAATCTTTGGGACTATACCCAAACCCAGAGCACTGTAGCGTCCATAGTGGGCAGAATACTTCAAAAGAGTGGAAATTAGGACAGCTAGAGACACCCTCAGAGTCTGTCTTCCTGGTGAGATGAACCTGGTGAGGTGAACCTTCAGGCCTGGGCAGCTCAACTCTTCCCATCAGAAGTGTGCCAGCCATTTTCAGGTGCAGCTTATAATTGTACAGAAGAAAAGCTATGGAGCAGCAGTGTCTGTGAGGAAGGCAGATAACTAAAACGTTTAAGGTAAAGAATGTGCTTCTTTGTGACTCCAGAGCATGGTGCAAAAAGGAAGAGATAAATAAAAATATCATTGTGATGTGTGAAATGTTAATAACAGCCTATGCTAGGAGTAGTAATTCAAGATCCTGTCTAAGCAACTGTACATTGGGCTCGCTTGTATCACAGTGCCTTTCTTTATCACAACACAGAAACAGGCAGCAGAGTGAGGACACCATTTAAGTTGTGGCCATGGGCTGTGCCACAGCTTACATACTCTGTTACAGATGTTAGCAGCACTTATGGTAAGAGGAAGTTAGAAACAGTGAATTACTTAAAAAACAGGGTTCAGGAGGAAATTCAGTGAAGTGAAATGAAAGCATCTGACAGGATTGAAGACAATTCATAGGAAGTTATGATAGTGGTTGAATATTTTTAACATGGCTAACTGAGAAAGAAGAACATAATAAAACTCTAATTCTTTTCAGAGCACAAAACAACCAAGAGACTATTCAGAGTGGGGCATGGTTTGCAGCACTGGGCTGAAATAGCAAAAAGAAAACATTAGCTCAGCCAGAATAGGGTGGAAAGATCAGATTTATTATACTGTAGAATAGCCTCCTGAGGGAAATATGGGAAGTCTATTGCTTGTTCATTTTAAATAATCTGGACAATGTGATGAAAAGGGCACACTTGGGAAAAAAATCTTGTCTCAGCAGAAAGTGCACACACAAGAAAGTAAAACTGCCCCCAAACCCCAAATCCTCACTACCATCTCTTCATTACTGTTTTTCTCTAACCTAGTCCACTTCTAAGTGGAGTGGTTTGCTGAACTTTGCCAAATTGTCCAATGTGGACACTGTGTCCAATAATGGATCCAAGCATCATCTGAGGAAGGACACCCCATTTCCTACCACAGGGAGTGAACTGATATTAGGCCATTTCTGTCACCTGCTCTCAAACCAAATTTAGGACAAAATTTATTACTCCCCAGTGTCCCAGAAGAGAATTAATTACCTGTGAAGCTCAGAGCAAATATCTAACCCCACCATGTACACAGGCACAGCAATCATTGGAGCTGCAGATGAACAGCACTGACAGATTTTTTTGCACATTACACAAATGTCACTTTTTTCTCATCCTTCCACTTTTTGTGGGTGTAAGGGGGCCCTGCACTGTCATGCCACTTGTCATATAGAGGAAGGACAACACCCAGGAACCTCTGATACTCAAGAGACATTGCTTATATTACTTCTGTGCATAGATTCCCATGTACTTTAGTTGCCTATCACAATGCCTGTAATACTGATAACTAACTGCAGCCTCCAGTTTCATCATTTTTATACTCTCAGCTTGTTATCTTTTCAGATTTACCAAAGTATGTAAGGTCAGGGAGGGTAGAAAGCCTAGGGAGTATCAGAGGTACATCATCTTGGATAAATAAAGTCTTAGGTCTTCTAATTGAGAGCTGAAATAAATTTGTGAGAGGAATGCCTTATAGTAACTCCTTATAAATTTTTGAGAGGATTTTTAAAAGAAGAAAAAATTGTTTGGGCAAATTCAAGACATTCTGTTTAACAAAACTTACTTCATTTTCAGACTTTTTAACCACCTTGTGATATTTAATTTCTTGTCTTCTATTTCTTAATAACAGTTGCTCAAATTTTGTTCAAAATTATAATTTTCAAATTAAAACCTGAACTGTAAATATTAAAATATTGATGCCAAATGTTTAAGCGTCTTTAAATTCAAACACTCTATAAAAGATGTTGACATGTTAAATAAAATTCTCTGCTCAGTCTGCAGCATTTAAAACTAATTCTGCAACAACTGGTCTCATCAAAGCCCAGAATAAGGGATAATTAGGAGGAAGACTAAACTTTGATTTAGCCATATCTACATTTGAAGTTGTGACTACAGCTTTTCTAGAAATATCCAAGGTGGCCCCAATGAAGAGAGCAGGAAGAGGAGCTGCAGAAACCATCTGTAACAATAGCAGTCCTCTACTGCTTATGGCCTGTGAACCCAGCTTTCTGTACAGAGAAAGTGGCTTGTGCCCATTTGCAAATCCATTTCTAGCACTGATCATAATTTCACCCCACAACCTATTAATCTACAGGTGGCAGATAATTAGTTTGTTTCCATTGATTTCACTTGTAAAATATGCTGCTTTTTCATGGTAGTAAAGAAGATAGAAATAGACTCTACATCAAGAGAATCCCTGCAAAGTCTGACACTTTAACAGTAATTAATGAGTCTCATCTAAAACCTAGCAGGCTGCATAATGAACTCAGCAATCAAAACCTGTACCTGGTTGGTAGTATTACTGCACTGACAATTTTACATGTCTAGAAGCTTTCAAGCTATGTCAGAGAAGTTATTAAAGACAGATAATGACACTATCACTATTCATCCCCTTTATCCACCTCCTCATGCCTACTAGGGAAAAGCAATCAGTCTAACATGTTATGCTTTCTAAATCTGTGCTGTAAAATTTGATGCATAAACACACATCACTTTAATTGTGCTCAGTCAAGGAAGATGTGATGAGATGTGAAAAGTAATTATTAAAAAATATCCTGCATGCATTTCACGTAAAAGTCATCATATATATTTAAGGTAAAGATTCATGCTATATAATTAGGTCAGCCACTATTTTAAGAATTGGCTTAACAAGCAGCAGCAGCCTACTCAGGCAGCAGATTAGTCAGTCTGTGCGTGCAGACAGAAAGCCAGCTGGAGTGGGAGAGCAGCGAAGCCAGGTTCACATGGCTAGGCTGAGTGTGCTTGATGGATCCCCTTTTCCCTGGATTATTTTACTCATCCACTCCTGTTTTAAATTGACAGTTGAGATCACGTTTGTAAATGTCAGTGGAGCTCAAACCAGGGATTCAAATTCAGTCTTATTTTTCAGTATCTTATTTCTATAGAACTTAGTTCTCTCCTACTCTCATGTTCATCATCCATCCTGTCCCTCAGTTTCCCAATCAGAGCTGCTTTTTTGTTTTCCATGATTAACCAAAATATTTTAATAATGTTTTCTTTTCTATGCTAGTAAATTAAATGTATCCAGGAAGCACAAGACAGACACAAAATTGCTCTATACTCTCCCCAGGATCAACCTGTCCAGGAGACAACTTTCATTACCTTTTGTTTCCATTTGGTCACATAAGCCCAATCTCACACATTTCCCTGTGTTTTTAACATCCTCAGGACCTGTGACAGCCAGTCCTTGGGTTAATATATGCATATGGGTTAACATGTAAATCACTGTAGCTCCTCCAGTTATGCCCCTTTCTAAAGTCTTGCTATAAACAGAAATAGTTCTTTTGTTGTTTCCTTATCTTCTCAACTCTTGTTTTCAGTCCTGTAATGCCAGCTCCCAGTCCTTTATAATATCAGCACTCACAAATTTAGACTTCCGAGCACTCTGGACAAGGAATGATTCTCCTTTCTTGAACAGACCCTCATAAAATGGATGCCAACTCACAGCTGGAGAGTCAAAGTCCTACCACACCAGGAGCAATGGAATATTAGCCAAAAATATGATCACACAAATTATTAATTTAGCTTTTCCTCCTTTTTGTGAATGCTTAGAAAAAACTGTAATGAGAAGTAATCAGCCTTAAAAATTGGTTCAATGTCTTAAAAAATGTGAATAGTACATTTTTTCACAAACTGTTTTCTGCTTATACACCTTTCAACACTAGATAATCATGATTCACCACCATATGTGTCCACTTGTTCACTTAATGCTACTAATTTTTAGTTTCAAGGAGAAAATTTAAGCTCTGGTTTACATAAACAACTCTAATGCCTTGGGTTTAAGTCTTTCTTTTCGAAAGAAAAGATTTGTGGAAGTTAAACAAACCTTTTTTGAAATCCTACAATATATCATCAGTAAAGTTTTGTATGAACAATACAAATGTTTTGAACAGGGTATGGGATTATGGTTGGCCAAAGCATAAATTTCTCAGCATTCATGTGGAAAGACAAGGAAAACAAGCATGGCCTTCTCCTCATGCTGGGACACCTTTTGCCAGTTTCTTACTACCAGAGGAACTGCATGAGACCAATGTCTGTCTTGGTTTGTCTCACTGTTTTCTGCAGCAGTCTGTGCCTGAGCACCAGGTTTGCCTAATAGACTGGCTGACTTCCCTGTCTGGAAAACAATTCAGGGCCCTTACATGCTCTTGTTACAAAAATCCAGCAGCCCTGCTGAATGTCCTGGCTGCTGACAGCAGATCAAGCACTGAGGCTCTGACTGCAGCTCTGACCAACCAGCTCAGTTCTCTTGGCTCTCTCCTGAGCTGGACCATCATATACAGCCCCTCAGCTGTGTGCTGGTCAGACTGGAAGGACATGGTGACATCATGGGTGTAATTGATCGGCATTTAACACTGAGCTCATATTTAAAAGTATAAACAAGTGCTATAGGTGTTTCATTGTGCTTAACACTGGTTGAAGGGATGACTATAATGACATGGGGGCTAGCTTTTCCTTGGGGGCTCTCCAATAAGGCCAATGGCAGCTGAGCTACCCTTATAAAGTCCAGAGAAAGAGAAGGAAACAGAACCTGGTCAAGACAGGGCACTCATATATAAACTCAGAGTTAAATATTTACCTTATGCTGCCATTTCCAGGACCTGAACCACTAAAGGAAATTATATTATGTCAATATTGTCGTGTAAAGACAATGGGTACTTTCATTGCTGGGGACGTTAAACAGATCTTCCGGCCCATCTGGATTTTCAGGAGAAATGTGCTGATTCATTTCAGGTTCATCTTTCATTACTGATTAGTGGTGGATCATTTTTCTTTGTAGAAAAACATACATGAAAAAGGAAAATGTGCTTGGTGTTTTCTTTATATGTACCAGCCAACACCTTCTCATCTCAGAATAGCTCCAGGTCTTTTTAAAAAAAGATTTTGCAACTTATAAAAAACTCTGAACCAACGGATGGTTAAAGAATAGATTCTTTGTTTAAAAAACTACACTTCCAAGGTCTGAAAATTTGTTTCACTAAATCTGGTGCGCTGCTCCCTGCAGTTACATCCAGAAGATTTGAGATCCATTAAAAGAGCAGATATACAGGAAGCTGAGGGACAGGAACAGTCACACTGCACAAGTTTAATGACCCATTGTCCTGGTTTTAACCCCAGCCAGCAGCCAAGCCCCATGCAGCCACTCACTCACTCTCCCACAGCAGGACCAGGGAGAGAATCAGAAGGGTAGGAAAATTCGTGGCTTGAGATAAAGACAATTCAATAGGGAAAGCAAAAACATGCACAGAAGCTAAGAAAAACAAAGAATTAATACACTGCTTCCTGTGGGTAGGCAGGTGCTCAGCAACCTCTAGGAGATAAGGGCCCCATCACCTGTAATGGCAACTTGGGGACACAAACCCCATCACTCCAAACATCCCCTCCTTCTTCTTCTTTCTCCCACTTCATATACTCAGCATGATCTCATATGGCCTGGAATATGCCTTTGGTCACATGGGGTCACCCATTCTGTCTGTGTCTCCTCCCAGACTTCCATTCTTTCCCAGCTTCCTCACCAGTGTGGCAATAGAAACAGCAGAAAAGGCCTTGGCTCTGTGTAAGCCCTGCTCAGCAATAACAAAAATATCACTGTATTATCAACCCTGTGTTCTGCACAAATCCAAAATACAGCCATACTAATCAGCATGAAGAAAGTTATCTCTACCCCAGCCCATCCATCTAGTGCTATATTTTGGTTGCAGAGTGAACATATCAGGTGCTACAGAGATGGAATCTCCTAATAGGAAACTGCACCCACAGGTCTGAGGGATTTCTTCATGGAGCAGTCTGGTTCTGGCTGATGCCATGAGGCTGAAAGCTGGACACCTGCTCCCTTTTCCCCTATCCCACACAGTTCAGTTGTATTTTTTGCTATTACAGACATGTAATTCCCTTCATCTTTTTTTTTTCAATAGATGTTTTGGCTTGGACGATATGATAGTGACATCCACTAGAACTGTTTGTGCCAAAAATAAGCAGTTAGTTGGGTTGTGAAAGTCTCACATCCAGCAGCCATCTGCTCTACCTCCAAGCACCCAAGCAGCCAAAGCCCTTCATCCAGATGCCCCCAGCTGCCACTGGAATCACAGCACTTCCACCACAGCAGCAGAACTGTGGGACCAGCCACAGGCTGGGGCTGGGTGAGGAGCAGCACCTTGAGCCCACCAGAGCTGCAGACAGCTGGGACTCCCTGACAAAGCCTCTTCTACAAAGATGTGGTGGAAAATGTGAGACTCATAGTGTTGACAAAGTCCTGAGCAGACAAACTGAGTCTTGGCTGGGGGACTGTTTCAAAAAGCCTCTGTTTTTAATAATATTTGTGGGAATGAGGCATCTTGGAGACTTTCTTTAGAACTGGAGAGTAAATTCAAATGCTGCCATGGCACAGAGGTCTGACAGACTTTTGGACAGATGGGCCAAGTGGGCAAGCAGACAAGTCTCAAGGAAACTAGACAAGTCCAGCAATATAAATAATTTACTTCCTTTTTGAAACCATTGCGCTTTCAACTACTTAAAAACACTGGGTTAGGAATTATTGTATTTGCAGTTATGCTGGAAAAACTATCTGAACAATGAAACCAAATTAGTTTCAGAAAAGAAAAGCTCTGGACCATGTCCACCATGTATATTACCCTACTGATTTTTTATGTTTGGTTTGCATCTTACAAAGTAGTGCATTGACATAGAGCTCATTAGACAGACTAATCAGGGTAAAGATTTCTGCAGACCTGTTAATTTTTGCTTCAACACCATTCTTATTTTTCAAATGCATGAGTAAATCTGGGAGCCTGAGTTTCTGATGGGTTTATATTTCCTCCCTCTGCAATTAGACTCTTCTACTTTTAAGGAACAATTCTTTCCCTGGAGTTGCAAAACATTTTTCTCACATCTGCAAGCTTCTTCAGGACAAGAGATAGAGCATTTGCCCAGGTATTGTATGCTTTTATAGCATTGTTTAAGGGGTTTGCAGGCCTAATAAATAGTTTGTCTGGCTGTGGTGCTGTGATTAATGAGCCTTTCAGAGTTATAAAATGACAGCAAACTTGTCCCTGATCTTCATTATAAATGTGCCTTCACAAAGATCAGGACACTCTCTCCTCATTAAATCACTCCTGTTGCCTAAAACTCAGAAATCTGACCCAAAGGTGACCATTGATTACACCAAAGAGGGTACAAGTACATTGGTCTGATGAACAGTCAGGTAACATAGATGATAGATAGATAGATAGATAGATAGATAGATAGATAGATAGATAGATAGATAGATAGATAGATAGATAGATAGATGGATAGATAGATGGATAGATAGATAGATAGATGGATAGATAGATAGATAGATAGATAGATAGATAGATAGATAGATAGATAGATAGATAGATAGATAGATAGATAGATAGATAGCTTCCCCATGCACCTCACCATCAGTGCTTTACATTGCTCTGGAGCAACTCATTTTTAATCATACAAGGGCATAGCTCATCTCTGTCCTAGGCATCGACTGAGAGACTGTCAAAATGTCACTGGATTTGGAGATGTTATGTAAGATATAGGCAAAGCAAAAGATGGAGCACTGGCTACTCCTCAAGTCTTCACAAACTTGGAGAAGGAAGTACAGGCTTGAAAAGCACACACTAGCACCACCCTGTGCAAAGCCCAGGGTGGGACTCCCAAAACATTCTGTGTTTCATAATCCCACCCCTCCTGCTGAGCTGCTCCCTGGGTGAAGGATTGGAAACATCACGGAAGCTGCTTGCCCCAAGACACGCTGCCAAGCAGCTTTCTTTTACAATTACCCCATACTAAACCACATTGTAAGATAATTATTTCATTAGTTAGAATGCATGTTGGGACAGAGCAATTTTTGCCCTTTCCTTTTCATCTTTAGTTAGGAGCAACATGGGAAGAGCCGCAGAGGGAAGAGAAAGCCTTTGAACACCCGTGTGTTTACTTCTCGTTAATAGCTCTGAATCCAGAGAAAGTTAGGGAGTTCACTGACAAGAGTTAAATCATCAACAGACCTGGCCAAGAAATTCAGAAGCCTTATGTGATTAATCTTATTCTGTGTGATAAAAGTGCAAGGAGAGTTAAATACACCAGCCTTCTTGACCAGCTGTGATCAGGCATAGCTGTTTCATTAATTCCAGGGGTCGTCCATTATGTCTCCATTCTGAAAGGCAGGTAGGTGATCACTCTGCTTTGCCATCACTTAAAATAGAGAGAGTTAATCAAACATACTGAAACATTTAATACAAGCAAGCCCAAGGCAGTAGACAGGACAAGATTCAAATCTTTCAGAGAAATAGATTGCTTCCTCTGATGAGTGGGCTGAAAGATGTAGGATATTTCTAAAGCTAAACAAATGGGACTGAAGAACACAGACTTTGCCTATAAAGGCAGAAGTTCTGGCAATGTGTTATCTATCATCTGCAAAACAAGACCCTGAAATAAATACATGGTTTCTGAAAATGAAAGAATTTGTTCAGCATGCGTGAGCTTCAAGAGAGGCACATGTCAGAGATTAAAATCTTGCTGTGTTTTGTCCAGAAAAGAGGTGCAGTGACAGTTACAGCAGATCCCAGAAAGAATTGAGGGCTTCTTGTAACAGGATGGAGCTCCCTTCAGTGTGCTCCCAGTGTGCCCTTCTGGGACATGCAGTGGTCTGGTCCAGCACCCAAATCCTACAGAGTGGGCTACATGCACTGGTAGGTATTTTCAGTCATGTGCCTCTTCCACTCGATTGTGAATCTCTTAAAATGAACTCCTACAGCTATTTCTTCCTTCTCTGGTTGTTTCATTCTTATCACTATTAAGAACAATTGTTTCAGTGGTATTGATCTGCAAAACTCATGCATAAGGAGAGTGTTGATTGCTAATTGAAGAAGTGTAAATCCAGTCAGCTGTGTAAGGTTTGCAGTGTAACAGGAAAACTTTTTAAAGGAAAAGTATCAACTTGATAAATAGTATATTTAGAGTTCCTTTCTCCTCACTTTATTAAAGCAACCATGACTGGTATGTCAATCTGCAGAAGTGGCTGATACAGAGCTAGAAATTGAATCCAAACATGAGAAGGTAAATAAAGGAAATGTATCCTAGAATGGTTTCCCTTTTAATATTCAGAGATGTCATCTGGACAAATCATCTGGATTATCTTCAAATCAATAATCCCACAATTAAGTGCACAGTCACACAGGATGAAGACTAAAATCAGTAAGATCTAGGGCAATTGATAGATAGCAATCAATGGGCTTGCTTCTTTCAGTTGTTTTTGAAACAGACATGTAGCTGGAGTTCCTGCTACGCACTGTGAGCAAAGCTCATTCTCAGGATAATGCCACTGAGAAAAGGATTGAATCCAGTGATTAATATGACCTATGTGTCACAGCATGCATATACTTGCACCTGCACACAGAGGCATAAAACCAAAATGTAGGTTATTTGATATGAAAGTAAAATAATCTGCGGTGGCACTGCTTCAGAGAACAAGTGTATTTCACAGCATCACACCCTTCCCTTGGCTGTTTATTTATCTCATCCTGAACCTCACAGCCATTACAAAGCGTGCACAACTGATATCTTCCTCTAATCAAAATGAGATGTAGTTTGCTTTACAGAACAAAAACAAAGCAGAGGAAGAGAAAGCAGAAGAAGAGGCAGAGGATGGATCCGAGGATCCTGCAGGTGTGTGTGCCCCACCAAAGGGGATTTCCACAGTTCATCCCACTGCCCTGCAATGGCCTCATCCCAGTCCATCAAGGTCAAACTTCCAGATAGCCTGCATTCTTCTGAGCGTTGTACTGCAGCAGAAACACTAGACCTGTACTGCTTATTTCACACAGGGGCTTGTCACAAGCCCACTTGAGAGGGAGGAAGGGTTCCAGCTCAACAGGACTGATCACAGCAGGGCCTATATACCCACCAGTTGCAGTGCCTTGAGAGACACCAACTTCACAGCAACATATTTATTGAATTGTTTAAGCAAAGCTGAAGGAAATTAAACAAGATATAGAGTGTTACATTAATGTCTAGTATATGGATGTGAAGGAACTGCATTTAAAATAGATGTGGGCTATAAAACATTATGTGACAGTAAATAGACATAAATGACTGGGTTTGGAGGTTAAAATGAGGTTTTAAAATGAGGGATGCTATTCACACTGACATTTTGTTTCAGCAAAACTAATATGCTCGTTCTCTTCCCAAAAATCCTGTCACAGCCCTGAGAACATTTTTCTGCCCTCCTGTGCTCCTGCCTGACCCTGGAACAGTACAGCTCTTGGACCTCTGATCAAACTGCTTGGAGAAGAGTTGTGTGACAGAGCTGTGAGGAGGTTTGTTAGGTTTTTTCCCTCTTTACTTCAGAGTTGATTTTAGCTCATTTCACTTTTGGTGAAACTTCCTGAGCTACACTGCAAACATGCTTATAACTGGCTATGTACCACACTCACCCTGACTAACTGCTCTGCAGCTGCTGGGGCAGTGGAACAAGCTCTGTCTGGCAGGTCCTGCCTTGACAGTTCCTATGGGGGCTGGCCCTTAGTGCTCCTGGACAAATCCTGGCATCCAGCTTTGTAATTTCTGAGGCAAAAAAATCAGTACATCTTGCTTTGAGCATTAGGACAACAACCACACGTGAGCATCATCATATTTTAGTTCATGTCTTTACAGAACAGCCAATTCCTTCTAGCAAAAAGATTTGGACCCAATATTAAAGATGCAACACAGGCTTTCATCTTAGAAGTGAAATTTGCTTACTGGCCACTATTCCACATGTATTTATCATCTTCTCTTACTACAAAATATTCCCAATGCCCAAAAACTATTCCCGATGACAGTTCTCAGCTCTCAGTTCCCTGACAAGCACATAGACAACTGAATGGAGCAGTGCAAAAAATATCCCAGAAATACCCAGAAATATCTTTCTAGTCTTGCAAGCATCACACATCCCCCTGGTGCTTTTTCAATCTTGGTGTTCAGCTACCCAAACCAAAAACATGTTGTCATGCAGTTGGTGGAGTTATTTTAATAGACTAGCAAGCTTGAAGGGCTAAAGGTAAGTTTGGAGTAACAGTGGCAAAGCCATTTAAAACTCTGCCTGGTGATTAAATTTTCCTATTGCTTAGCGTTAAGTTCAAGGGCAAATATTGCCTTCCAGCAAATGAGCACAATCTGGATTTGCCCTGTTCACATCAACAGCAACCCTGGACATCTCATGGGGTTTCTGTCCCTGCAGGAAGCATTAGGGCTGTAAGAAAGATGACAAAGTAGGGCTCTAGCTGGATTCCTGCTCACTTCATGTCTGTGTGGATGCTCAGAAGAACAAGCTCAATGTGGTGGCTTCTTTGCTGAAACAAGTGAACCGGGGAAAACTGAAGTTGTGCTGTGATTCTTCCCATTGATTTCCAAGAATGAGTACTGACCCCAGTATTGATAAAAGCCATCCATGCATGTACATTTATGGTACGTATATTAACTTACTGTGCACGCCCCTGCCTAATTAGTTGTCCACATGATTACAGCATGGCTAATTTGTCTTATTTCTCCTTTCTCTTCCAGTTTTGAGTCTCTTGTCCATTGCCTCCTATTCCAAATGACATTGTAAATCCATAGTCCTGAAAAATATTACTTCTGCTGCACTTGATACAGCATGGTATGTGATCTGTCACCAGGGCAAGTCAACACTCTCACAACAGAGTGTTGGAAGGTGCAACTGGACCCAATTTTCCTTGTGATTCTGTGATTTCTCCTATTAAAACTTTGAAATAAGATTCTTTGTCCTGCATCTTTCCAATTGATTAATATTATTAATATAGTAAACTAGGGATTTATTAGGCCTCAGACCCTCAAAAAACCTTTGGGTTTGGTGAATAACCCAGAAAATGCTTCCATGGTATCATATTTTCTGGCATTTCCTTCCAAAGTTAAGACACCATGTTTCAAAACCGTAGTGTTTTGTGATGGCCTGTTTGTTTTGGTTCCAGGGGATTGAGTTTCATCTTGTTCAGTGCACAGTGGCTGCTCTGGAAGTGATGGTATCTTTTCTAAGTTGCCTGTAATTAAATTTGCTTTATAATAATGCATGTGCTCCCAGTTAGGATGGAAGCACTGTTTATAGATTGTCTCTTTCACACAAATTTCCACTCGGGTGCATTTCCTGCCTAGAGCTAACCAAAGGAGAAAATCTTTGAGTAGAAATTAACTGATGAGACTAAATTGTAATTAATTAAACAGCCCCATGGGAAGGCCAGAGTATGCTTATGCACTGTTGCTTCTCTTTACCAATCTCTTTTACCTTTCTTTTTTTTTCCATTTGACCTCTTTTTGTGAGAAATTATTTTTACGACTCCTCTTCAAGATGTTGGTCCTCACTAGAAAAATGTTGAGGATGTGTCCAAAATAGTTTTTTAATGACATAAGAATCTGGTCATCTGTGTGAAGCTTTCTCCTGTGCTCCCAGAAACAAAAATGTAACCACCCTGAAAGAGGGAAGAAACAGTAGTTTTCATCTACAGTCATGGATTTGGTACAACTCCAGAGTATGACATGAACAGGGAATAACCCACCCCATCCAAACACTGCAGATCTTGCTTGCAGATTATGTAGGAAAACAGCAGCATCAGAGAACTCCCAAAGCTGAGAACATCATGAACACAGCCCTGCCTATCTCTGTCATGTCCTTGTTGTCAGGACTTGAAAACTGATCGATACAAAACAGAATATCATGGCCTGATTTTGTTTCTCTGAAACATCTTCATTCAGCTCCTGACAGCCCAGGATTGCCAGTGAAGCTGCTGGGGCTGCCCCTCTGACAGAACCAAGCTCCTCACCCTGCCTGTCAGAGGCTTCCAGAAGCATCACCTCACCACCTCCAGGGACTTACCTGCCCATAACCTCAGCAGACTGTTAGATGACCATATGGGAGAGAAAAGCTCATGTCTACCATTCAGTCCTATAGTTTCTCTTGTAATTTCCTGTGTGTGCACACCCACAGAGCAAGCACTGTCATTTGAGGTAGAAATTACAGCAGGGCAGAAACAAGCCACCTAAGAAGTCTAATATGTACCTCTAGAGAAGATTAGGATTTAATAATTTAAGATTTATGTCTCTCATTTAATGAAGGCGTGCGAAGTAACACCATAAAAAACAAATTGTTGGAATAATTCACAGTAATTCTCAGTTTTAAAGTATCCAATGTCTTTATCCAGGCACCAGACTAGAGAATATAGAGAAACATCATTAAACCCTGGCAACAGGAGTAATGCCAGCATGGAAGGGGACATGCAAGGTATTGATACTGTCTGATATCCATAATTCACTACAGAAGGTGGTAGGTATCAGCACACATGGTCTGTTTCTTAACATATGGCAATGTTATTTCAAGAATATTGTTTTGCAACCTTTGATTCTACTTCACAGAAATTTCACCCATGCCTTTAAAAGCTGAAAGAAGGAACCTGCCAATTACCATATGGACCTTGTAGAATTGCATAATCTTTCCACCTCCTGAGGCCATTTATCATTAAGGCCATCACTCTGAGGCAATCATATTTTAACTGGGCAAGCAAATTGGCTGTCATGGTCTAACCCCAGATAGGACTGAGCCCCACCAGGCCACTCACTCGTTCCTCTGGCATGACAGGGGAGAGAATCAGAACAGTAAAACTGAGAAAATGTGAGTTGAGATAAAGACAATTTAATAGGAAAAGCAAAAGCTTTCAGCCACTTCCAGATAAGCAGGGATCTATCATCTATAACTCTTACTTCGGAAGACAGATGACAAAACTTCCAATATCGCCCTCCTCCTTTTTCTTCTCCGAGTTGTATGTTCTGGCCATAATGCCATATGGTATGGAATGACCAGTTGGGGTCAGCTGTTCTGCCTGTGTTCCCTCCCAACCCTTGTGCAACCCCAGCCCACTCACTGGTGAAGTGGGATGAAAAGCAAACAAAATCCTGTATTCTGTGTAAGCCCTGCTCAGCAAGAGTGAAAACATCCTTGTGTTACCAACACTGTTTCCAGCACAAATCCAGAAAAGAGCACTGTAGTACCTACTGTGAAGAAAATTAACTCCATCTCAGACAAAGCCATCATATTAGCATATCACCTAAATGTCCTGGAGGCAATTTTCTTTCCCAAATGTCTTTCCATGTGTCATGTTCCTGTGTATCTGAAAATGCACAGAGCAGTGACTTAAATCAATCACTTACAGTGAGTTTTCTTCTTCAAAAACATGATTCTAGGACATTCAGGCAAATGAAATGTGGGAGCAAACATAACACTGCTTGATTCAAACTATGTACAGTATCCTATAATTGATGCCTTATCATAAGAAGCCCCCCAAAAAAGAGGAAAAATTATTGCAATCCATTAGTTTTCATGTCCCTGTGAAAATAACCTGTTTCTCTTTGGTCAGATCTCTGGCTTCTCCAACTCTTCTTTTGGATACCAACACTGTGAGATGGCCACTGAGCATTTAGCTTAATATTTGTTCTAGAACTTCTGAAGTTCTATTTCCAAGGACACAACTGTGGGAACACTCTGATAAATCCTTCCACCTTTTATTCTATAAACTCTCTCTCGTGCCTTGAGATAAAATTATACCTGCACTTCTGCAACATCTTCTCCTTGACAATGGCACAGTGATTACTGTGAAGTATGGTTTCAGTAGCACAGTATATGCACAGATATGAGAACAAGGTTGTGTTGGGACTAAATGTCTTCCACTACTTCCTGGAGAGTGGGGTCAGGGCTGACAAAGAGGCCAAAACTGTGACTCCCATCCTAGTTGTACTCCACATCATGTACTCTGCATTTGTTTTAAAGTCTACTGCCTTAGTGAGAGTCTGGGCTGAAGACCAAGATAATAATTTCACTGATTTCAGCGGGTCTTGGGTTAACCTCTAAAACTGATTGGGTGTTTCAGCATGGATTATACCTGCCATCTATACAGTGTACTTAAGTTTTCAAATGTATGTGCCAGCAAACATTCTCTTTTAGGTATTTTGATCACAGAAAACATGGTTTGAGGGGTTTCTCCCCCTTAATAAAGGTATTTCTCTATAATTTTGTTATATATGGCATTTTAATGAAGCTCTTTTCTATTTGTATTTATTTAAAAAAATTTTCTTCAGAAATTACTGACAGATAAAAGACTTTATCAGTGCAAGAACCTGCATCACACCGAGCAAATTATAGTACAGTAACCCCCCCCCAGATGTTCAGAACTTTCCCAGATGAGAGCAGTGCTACATGCAGTACAGAAATTCAGGGCAAAAATCCAAGTGGTTCACCAGCGGCTACAGGACACATGCATACATGTTTTAAGTAGATATGTATAAAACCAACTTTCTCAGTTTTTTCTGAGTTTCTTATGTATAAAATCACTTCTTTAACTAAGAAGCAGTCAGGAAAGTTAGTCATTTGATGTTCACATCTGCCTGCACTTGTACATAACAAACCAAAGGAACATGCAAGGGCTGCTTTTCTGAGTCAAGCCTTAATACAAGTTGTGCCCTGAAGAAGCTGCACTATCACAGAACCCACAGTGGCGCTTACTGTTCAACATTGTGGACTTGGGAAAGATGTCATATAGCCATTGGGTACAAAAATTCATCCAGGAGGGTTCTGAACAGCCCTTTCCTCCCTGGCCAAATACCACTGTCTTGAAGGAAGTGAAGTGAGGATGGCTACCTGGCTCTCCTATTCACTCGAATTGTCCTCTTTCCTCCTCCTGCACTGCCACGTTCCCCTCACACAGAACAAAACTATACTGGAAGGAAAGAAAAATTATCCCTCCCTGATATCCATTCCCTATCTTGGTCTGGCATGGCTCAGTAGAGGTTTCTGGCGCAAAGAATTACTTACTGCCTCTATCTAGCAAATCACCAGCACATATTCTCACTTTCTTACAGTTTCACATGGTCTTCTGACCTGACCATGTCACAGAATGGTATCTCACCCCTGGTGTGTCAGCCCTCTGAGAGGACTCTGATGATGTGGCGTGAGCACCACAAGTCTGCACAGAGCAACAAAACCCAGGATCTGAAGGGCCATGTCCACAACACACCCGTACTAAGATTTGTTTTGTCTATTTCAAAATCCATGGTGTTCCCCCACCCCTGACAGTTTTCAATTTTAAAAAACTGTAACAGTGAACAAAAATCATGTAACAAATGAGAATGTTGTTTCAGAAGGTTTCATGCACTGACCTAGCCCTACTCCCACTGTTGTCAATGGCAGAGCTCCAGCTGACACCAGCAGGAGTAGAATTAGGGTGGTGGGAAATTGTTTTGGAAATCAGTTGGAAAACATCTCTGAGCCACATCTGCTTTCCCTTTTCGCCCTCTCTTCACACATCCACACCCATCTCTTGGTCTCCCTAACTGTGGAGAAATGATGCACTAATCGGTTCTGCATGGACAGGACCACACAGAGGAAGTGATGCTGCCATAATATAATCTAATCAAAATAATTCTCAGGTTGGAGTGAGCATTTAAATAAAAACACACAGCAGTCCTTGACAGTTCATGCTTGTTGTAAAATGACTGAAAGCTATGGGTAATTTCAATCCAAGCTGAGTTCCTAGCTTGTTTGCCTTTCCATCACATATATTTTAAATCCTAATTATACAGTATAAGCAACATGATTCTTCTTGTAGTTGACAAATTCCTGGGTGCATTTTGCATGTTTTCAGATAAGTACAGGAGAATGAATATATAATCTCCTTCTACCTGAGAGAGCTTTACATCAGGTAATTACAACTTAGCTCAATTAAAAACAATCTTGAAGCAAGTACAGCGTCTTCTAGATGCACAAAGTTAATAAGGAGCCAGTGGGCATGATTAGGTCAGAAAACAATGAAGGCGAGCTGGGAATTAAAATGAAGGTCACAGATGAGTGACTTTATCTTTGGCTGGACTTTCCCAGAAGGGTGTTTCTTCATTACATCAAAATAATAATCCATCTGGGTGCAGAATAAGGCAGATCAGCCCTTTTGCAAAGTGACCAGAAAGGCTGTGTTATGACTGCATCATCCACATGTAGCCTCCTAAAACAGGGCATGATTTTTGGGGTTTCTGAGCATCCGCCCTTCTAATCCACTCCACTCTTTGGGAGGGTCCAATACACCAGAGAGGAGATGACTTTGCTTGAAGGATTAGCTAGACTGACTGGGCTGAAGACCCAGGCAGATTGTATGCTTTCCCTACTGGTGGATCTAAAAACCTGTCCTGGTGCTGGTTGTCCTTCTCATGTCTGTCAGGCTGCAGTAGCTGCTCCTGCAGGAAAAGTGAGCAGGGACCAGATGTAAGCCTTGTGTTGACCATGTCCTTACCCTTGGGAACTGCTCCCCAGGACTGAACATGGGGGCAGAGACCAGGCTGGTAACAGAGCCCATGGAGAGCCCCAGATATGGTGAGAGCATCAGCCAGAGACCTCAGCCAGGAGCAGCAGGAAACAGGTCAGGGACAGGCCCTTTCTTTTACTACTGTCAAGCAGGTCAGAGGATGTCACCCACAGCTCATAGTGACATTGTGATCCAGACTCAAAAGAACATGACCTGATTGTAATTAACAGGTCAATTCTGCATGTCTGTGGGAAGAAGTTTCATTTCTTAGGTGACTGAAGATACAGGTTAAAAGATCAACCAACTCTCAGGATGCTATCCTGCTCCTTACAAGCAATTTTTTATAAGCATGGGTAAAAATGAGTATTTGCAACTCCAATGCTATTTCACTGCTCTTGACAAATGAATTTTGGTCATAATATTCATAATTGACCCTCTGCATGTATGACAGTATTTTACATCTTTGAATTTGTATAAAGACATGAATAGATTTCCATAGCATCCTTGTCTGTCAAGTATTGTGATCCTGATTCTACAGATGAAGAAGTAGCACATTTAGCCCAGCAGATTTTAGGCAGTGAAACAAACTCCACCTTGTTAACCACATATGGGTCTTGTCTATATAAGGCTCATGCAACAGTGAAAGAAGTCGGGAAGGATATACATAAGGAAACCAATTATTGTATCATTTTTGTAATATGGACTTTTCAAAAGGCAGCCTCAATTATTCACCTATAAAAGAGAATATAATCACAATGCCTGACTACCCTGAGAATCACATGAGTACCAAGTGCAAGGTTTGTGAGCTCATACTCCAGACAGTTCTTTCTGATTCTTTTCCACTATGCCGCAAACTCGTATGGTTTTTAAGACTTTTTTTTTAATAAAGCTTAAGAATTCATAAGTTACATCATGAGACAATGTACAAAATATGTACCTGTTATAAACTAATAGTGTGATTTTAAAAATCAC
Source organism: Catharus ustulatus (assembly GCF_009819885.2). NCBI lineage: Eukaryota > Metazoa > Chordata > Aves > Passeriformes > Turdidae > Catharus > Catharus ustulatus. The sequence continues at coordinate 42,304,932 of NC_046223.1, read as the reverse complement.
ATATATTTAAACATATTATGAATAGAATGTATGACCATGTTGAAAACAAATGTAACTGATATTTAGAGCATAATTCTACTTGAATTTCTATTCAGATGAAACTTCTGGTGTTTATGAAGCTTGAAAAATAAAAATTTAAGGAGTGCATGTTATGAAAGTCTGGTTCTCATTTCTGTGTCAGTTTTTCCACATTAATCAATGGTCCAGACTTGTTTCCATTGTACTCACTTGAAGGATTCTTCCAATTCTGGGACTGTCTTCACTTCTGATTAGCATATATATGACAGAAATAGCTAACTTCGTTTTAAATATCCTATTTCACACTGACAAGCATAACTGTAGGGTTTGAAAAAGAAAAACCCTAAAAACTGATGGATTTCTTGGTTTGTTTAAGAAAATCGTAGGTTCACCATGCAGAAACAGCTGCAAAAAACCAATTTGATTGCTTCAGGAGTGTTGAACCCTTCTCCCAGACTGAGCCAAAGAAGTTTAAAAGATTCCTGGATTTTTCCCACCCTGGCTATAGTGCTGTGGAAAGGTGAGACACATTAATGGATTAATGGATCCAGGAAGTAACTCAAGTATCCTGGCCCTACCATGTCATCCTCAATTTATTACTCATTATAAGTTGCCTCTAAAAATAGAAAGAAAGAAGCTGAGCTGAAGAATCTGGTCCTAGGCCCATCTATCAGAGTGTATTTCTACAGCTCAGTCATGACTAGATCTACATGTCAGGAAAGTGAAATCACCAAGACATTAACTCACCCATGAAACCTCGGGACTGTGGGATTAAGCAAATCATAACCTTGACTCAGTCATGACAGTCTCCACTGAGAAAGCTGGTAGATAATAGTGCAAATGTTTAATAATACCACATATATGGCATCTGCCAAAAAAAAGTTTTTACACAAATATAAAGTTCTCCAGGCCAAATCAAGAGCCATGAGGTTGTGGTATACTGTATGGTGCATTGTCAAGAAGGAAACCCTACAGGCATGCTAGACCCCCGACTGAAAGTGCTTGAGGAGGAGGTTCTCCATTTCTTGGCATTTCTGGGGTTGCAGCCAGGCTGAAGCAACCCCTGCAGTTATTACAGACAGTGAACAATTATGTGTTATCTGCCTCCATGTAACCCTGATGTGATCATTTAGATCATGCCCAGAGGAGTCAGTCAGATCACAGGTTCCCTTACTGAGCTCTGTACAGGTGTGCACTGGTATGAGCCCTTTCCACTCAGATCTTCTTTGCTAATAAATACATTTGTGACACTTTATTACCCTTCTCTCAAATAAATGCCCTTAACATGGTCACTGTGTTTTCTTACCTCAGTGGTCTCCATGTGTATACATTCAGATAATTCTTCATGGATGAGGGTCTTTGCTGTGAACCACTGACATACTTTTTAACCATATTTCAGGAATGACAGGGAATCTGAACAGTGCCTGAAATTTGTGTAATTACACAATAAAGTGAAAAATGTCACCCAAAAGAAATTATCTACTGTTATTTATGCAGTTTATTCAATGAATCAATTTATCTTAAATAAGTATATAGCATGCTTTACCTACACAGATATATAGGAATTTTACATGTGGTTTCAGTTATTTGAAATATCTGCTTTGTTTTGTGCATTTGCAATTCAATTACTTAGTAAGCCAGAAAAGCCCTCATTTTTGTGCTAGATTTGTTAGTATTACTGGAACATGTCCTTTGTGACCTTATTCTTCCCCATACAGATATACTTTGATTACTGTGATGGCACTTCCTTGTCTAATTTTCACAGTGTGCTTGATATTTTGCCTTTTCTTTAGTTTCTTTTTTTTCTATCTTTACCTTACTATCATTGTGAAAAAATAAAGTATTTGCATTGCATCAATCTAAGCTACAATTTTCACTTATGAGCAGGTAGTCCATTTCATCTGAGTGCAATTGCTCTCAAGCCTCTTTCAGTGATGACTTGATAGGTCAGTTCCATTACTGAGTTTGGTGTTTCTTTCATGACCACTCTCACTGCCAGCACCATCCTGATATCACCAGATCAAATGAGCCAACAGCCTTTTTTCAAGGAATTGTATATTCTGGTTAGAAAAGTAATGGCTATAAGCATTTAAATGTTTTCACCCCCAGCAACTGCTTAGGCAGGCGTTGGTTCCTTTTCATTTCTTTCAAAAGTGATCTTCCCTTCAACAAGCCTCCTTTCTTTCACTCCAATCCTGGTCTAAATCCTTGTGGTTCAACCAGGAATTCATAAATCTTTACTAGCTCAGGCATTTCCCTTTCTGCTTTCATCAAGTATTTATTTGTATGGTAATACTTCAATACCTTAAACTACTGCTAAGCAATTTATCATAATAAATGGCATTTTCTTTATGTTCAGTCCCAGTTCTTATACCTTATCTCCAGTTTGTTTCAGATTGCAAGCTCTTAGCTATTACAACCTCAATTTCCAAGAGGGATTGGTTGTTTTTGTAGTTTTTAACCTGAAGAGGGCTCAGCCTAGAGGTTCACAATGAGCTATAGCACAGCCCTACCATTATGTCATGCTAGGCTGTGTGAAATGCAGTTAATGTCAATAACTGCCAGGGACAGGTGCAAAGCAGTAACAGATTATTTCCATAACTATCCAATATTACTGAACTTGCACCTCTTGCTTCCAAATTTGAAATATTTGAGGAATTCCCTGGCCTGGGACTACTAACAGTGATGCTCCTCCGATCACAAAGGAAGGGAAGCACAGGGAGATCTTTAGAGAGCATGAGGAGCTCATGATCATTTGGAGAAAACAGAGCAATGACCTACCTGCAGCAGGAGCTAACAAAATGGGGTGTTTTGCTTCCCCTTCCTCTGCATCTGCAGTCGCTATGCCTAAAAGCTCCCTGCTGCTCACCAGCACAGACACCTCACACAGACAGATATGCCTCTATCATATCACCCTCCCTATCTATTATATCGTCTCAAGTTTGTCATCAGTGGGTAGCCCTTTCCCAGATCCTGATGTGCACATCAGCAGGGCTTTGCTCAGTCTCTGGAGAGGACTCTGGTCCTAGTCTTCAACTCCGCCACTTAATTCAGCTATAGATACTTCAGCGTAATGAGTGCCATTAGTAGGAAGAGGCTGGCAAGAGCTGATTCACCACTGTGCCATTCTGCAGGCTCCACTTGTCCCCAGAGCTCTTGTCTATACCAGCATTCAAAGCCATGGTTGAAGTGACGTCTCTTCAGACAAGTGCCTTGCTCTGGCTGCAGCTGTTCTGGTTGTGATGGCTAAGTTCATCTATGGGCTTTGTAACCTTTTATAGTCAAATATATGGGCCTAGCAAGGCATCACTGGGAAGAGCCAGAGCACGTATTGAAATGAGTAACCAGGGAGTACAGTAATGAGCCACAGTTTGAAATGACAGCAGAGTTTTTATACCTCTCCCACAGATATAGGCTTTGGATAAGAGAAGGAAGAGGAACAAAGAAATCCTCCAGGAAAGTGCTTGAACCCAAAAGTGACACCTTCTCTCTTACTTGAGACCCTTTTTATTACCACTGATCATTGTTGCTCAGTCATTTCAGCCCTAAGAGAACACTTCCAGCTGGCTCCATGTGCATTGTGATAAGAACTCAGGAGAGCATCTCTAAATGCATCTCCTTGGTCCTTATCTGTATTTCTTCTCAGTCCTCAGATGGGACAGGGTGATCTCTCCTTTCAGGAGCTGCAGGCCACAGGGCTTACCTATTAGCATGTTTTTTTCACTGCTTTAGCGTAAGAGTTTGTTTGTCATATAATAAAGATGGAGCTGATTAAAGCATGTCTGGGCCTGGACTAGTACGTCATCACAGCCCTTTGGAGCTGGCAGCATCAGACAATGCTCCACACCCCAGGTGAATCTTCTCTCACTGGCACAGTTGTACCTACCTTGCTATGCACTGTGCTGACATGAGTCATGAATCACTTTATGGGTAGACATGCTGATGTACTGCACAATTGCAGAGAGACTGCTCCCCTTGGGCCAGATTGGTGAACAGTGCTGGTGGCTCCTGTTGTTAGCAGCAAAAGCAGAATGTGTCAGCCCTGTAAGTGCCCTGCTGTTGTTTGCATGCTATGTGAGGAGAGGCCATTTGCATGACCGTGTCCTGTCCCTTCCTGCAGGATGGATTATATCCCGAAAATTCAGTACGGTTTGAAGTTGTTAGAGATCAGATTTCAGCCCTGTGGCATTTGATCATAGAATCACATGATACCAGGTGGGAAGAGACCCCAAGGTCCCAAGCAGGAGCCAGTGTGCAACCCTTTAAGGTGCTGTAGGAAACCACAGCTGCTCACTGGCAAACACCAGCATGGTTAACCTGTGACCAACCAGTCACTGTTGGCACTCCAGCAGCTGGGAAGAGCCCACTTGCCTACAGATGGCTTCTGTGTCTCCCTAGGGCTCTCAAGTAGAAAGCAAAGACCATCTCCTCTGGATATCAGAAGGCCTTAGATGCCTGGAGTAGAGGTACAGCCACGGTGGGACTTAGGCTGCCCCCAGTTGCTCATTGGTGGAGGATGCACAAAGGATCTGTAACCATCCCTGCAGAGCACATCGCAGCTTTGCTGTGCACAGGACCAGCTCTGCATCACAAACGGTCCTTGCCTCTGTCTTCACTGAAGTAAGGCAGGGATATAAATGACCATGGAGAGTAGGAACTTGATCCCGCTGACTGTGAGGATGGGTGGGACAGCCACCATGCAATTTCCCTCTCCTTGTAGCAGAGTCCTTGTCATGCAGAGAAATGCTGACAGGTACTTCAGTCTTCTCAGATGCAAACCTTCTCACTCAAAGGACCAAAAGAGCTCAATGGCTCCACTGTAGGCTAAGGGTGTGAAGACAGTGCTGCTCCTCATCCTGAGCAGCTAGACCCTACAGCCACATGGTTTAGAAACAGGATTTCTTGTTTATTTTAAGGGGGTGGGGGAAGCTAATCAGCCTACAGCAGTTGTCAGGGGCTTATGTTTCCAGATCCAGAGGCACTGTGCTTGGAGGCCAGCCCTGGGGACTCCTTACATGAAAATTTTGGTATTTCGGGAGACTATGGGTTACAAATGCCAACACTTTTCTCTGTCACTCAAAACCTGAGTATTCCACAGTGATTTCAAGGTGAAAATAACTGGGGTCTATTTCTTATTTTGCTGAACATTCAATACCTCTTTAGAGACAACATAATTCCCTCATGTGAATGACCAGTAGAGTCTGGGATGAAAAGAGCTGCATAGATCTTCATAAGCCCAGACATTTATGTGTAGAGAACAGTTGCTAAGAATCCCAAAACCAGAGGTTTCCAGAAATAGAGAAATTATTGCAATCACTGAAAGAAAAGAAGATGCAAGTGTCCTTCCAAAAATCTTTTAATAGTTAAGTTTTCTCTCTATTGATTCATCTATTTGGGTCATAAAGATAAAATTAATGAAACTTTTTTCTAACAAGAAATATTTTAAACAGTATAAAAAATTAATCTTTCTTCTCTCAGGTCCCTCCCTGACATAAATATTACATTCATAAATCTAGCCTGTGATAAAATTCTCTCCTAATTTATAGGATTGAGTCCCCAGAAGAAACCATTGCCTGTGAAGTTTTGCCAACTCTCCAGCTAAGCCTGGTACTGTGAGTGTTTCACTCCACTTCTTGTGGATTGCTCCACTCCTAAATGAGTTTTAAAGTGTTGTGCCTCTGGTGGTTTTTCAGGAGCCTTCCTCAGGCACAGCTTTCATAGAGTTTCATTAAAAAAAAAAAAAAAAAAAAAAGAAAAAAAAAAAAAGAATAAAAAAAAAAAAAAAAGCATTTAGTGGTGCTAATGTACAGGCTACTTGCCAGCCTCTAAAGAAAGGCATTTCACATAACCTCCTGTCCTGTTTAACCAGCCTCTTTATCACCTTGATACTGACAGCAAACAGAAGGGTGTATGACAGGAATAATTTTTTACAAGCTGCCCTTACCAGTGGGTTTGACTCAAACTCACAACTCTTCAGCACCTGCACTACTGACAAGCCTGGAATCTGAATCTGAACCAGGAGAACAATAAATATTGTAAGATAATTCCAAGATCCAAAGATCTTGGGCAGGACTGACTGTGAATGAGATCCAGCACACACAGTGTATAAATTCTGCACTCCAGTTTCCTCAGAAGACAGGTTGCTTCCCAGTTTGCCTTGCTAATTTAAATTTCCTGTCATTCAAAAAATCCTTTCAAAAATTACAGAGTTCTTACTGTCAAATCATGACTAAATAGTATAACTTCTTCTGCCCTCTAAGAAATATTTTCCCTGCATATAATTTGATCAAATGAGCATTGACTTATTATGGAAGAAAAATGTACTGAGAATTTATAGTCAATTTGAGCCTGATCATTACCTATAAATATCTTTGGATGTGACTGTTTCCTATGTAAAACAGTCTGAGCAGTTCAACCAAGGTTTCAAGTAGTCTGGTTGATAGTTTTCAGATCCAACTTTTTTTAGTTTTCTTCTTCCTTTTTCCTCTCAATTTTATACTATCAGTGTCTAGTTCCTAACCAGTATGCTGAATAAAGTTTACTGAAGGCCAAATGTCCTTTTACACATTTGCAGAGTCATACCCATTCAAACCATTCCCCTTCAAACCTCCCAGCTCACCTAAACTGCTGTCTTTTGGTAACTAGAAGCTTCCAAGCTTCCAAAGACCTTTACTTCAGACACAATATCTCCATCCTCTCAAAGCACAGTTTGAAACACAGACAAAGCAACATTTGGTACATTATTTCCCCAGATGGCTATTGAGTTGAAAAGGATGAAAGAAATCTTGGAAAGTCTGCAGTTTGGATTTTCCAGCTCTTTTGGAGTTAGAGAAGAAATGAACTGGCAGGCAGGCATATGGTTGGAGTACAGCACGAGCGTGGTGTGAGGCTCACCTGCACAAGAATGCAGCTAGTGCAGCCCACCTTCTACGTTGCATCTAGATAATAAAATTAAAAATAGGGGGAACATCTCCAGGGTCCTCTGGAGTTCCTATGTGCGCACATAACCACTGATCTGGGATAAAAAATAACTACTAGTATGGGGTATAAAACTATAATCTCTCATATTACCCTTAAAATCTTTAAGGAAACTTTATATATGTAGAATATATCACATATATGACAACAGAAGGACAGAAGTTAATTATCAAATTATTACAAACCCTGTATTTTCTAATCTGATAATTCCTCAGTAATGGATATGATCATGTTCCTCAAGTCAGATTTTTTTCCTCACTGAAGCTAACAGTAGTAAAGCTCCCACTGATTTCATCTGAAAGCACAGTGTACTCATGTGGCCCATGAGTAAAGCCACACTGCAGGTCTCAATCTGGATTCAGTAAGTCTGTGTTCATTATACAGGAGTGATATTGATTCCCTAAGATCCCACAGCCTTCATAAAATATAAAGAACTTAGGGGTAGGAATACTGTTTCCATTAACTTTTGTGTCCAGTCTGATTTTTATTGCCTTTTTAGACCACTTTGGCAGTAAATATCCTCCTAAAGGTTTTTGATACTTACCCTGAAAGTGCAAAGAAGTCTGGCTGTAAATGAGAATGAGGTCCCACCAGTCCAAAGAGAAATGCAAAAAGAAACCAAATACTTTAAAGGTTTAATCACCTTTTGCATAAATCTACCCCATACAGGAGCAATAACAGCATGTTTCCAGCCATCCAACACTGGATTGTTTCTCCAATTGTCCCCCTTAATTAGCCTTTCTGTCCCCTGGTGCTCTTGTTTTATTACTTTGGTTGTAAACAGGACATTATTCAAGACTGTTTCAGGTTAATTGCACTACAAATATTAAGAGCCTGGCTGTTAAGTGGTCATAAATGAGACTTTGTAACCACTGAATGGTTAATAAAAATAATGAAATGCAATTGTTCCATGCAAATACAACTGAGCAGTGTAATATTTTATAATGATGACTATTTAATTGGAATTTAGGTTCAGCAATTTTGGATTTCTGACAATATCAATGTCTTTATAGCAAATGACGTTTGAAAGCAAATGCTCTATTTTTCTGCCTTCCCAAGGAATTCTGTGCTACATTCAAACCAAATACACAAACTGAATGCATCTAGACTATGAGTTGCCTTGAGAAATTCAGTCTTGGCTCCTCAACGTAAACATCTTTCTTAGATGACCAGAGCCCAGAGGCAATGGGAACCCTCAGAAACTATGGGCTCTGTAGTTCCTTATCATCTCTAAAAAGGCCTAAATCTGCACTGTGATGTAGAAATAGTTCCTGGTCTTCTGGCAGGGCCAAACATGGTAAAGACCCAATACTCCAGAGAATATTTCGAGTAAGTTCAGTAGCATAGTAAGGAAGAAATCCTAAATCTGAGCAGGATTACTTCAGACATTAATTTAGGACTGCCTGGGAGCTCAGAGATAGTCCAACGTGTTGTCAAGGTGCAGGTGTGGCCAGGTTTGCTCAACTTTCATTCCACCATTCACTGCAATGCTGTGATATGACAAACACGGGCTACGCTTCTCCCTTGAAGAATTTGGTGTGTGATGCAGTAAAGCAGTGGAGGATAGAGAGAAAGCTGTGCCACAGACGTCCTAGGCAGAAAAATAAACATTCAGAGCCACAGAGCAATAAGGGTGCTGTGGTTTGTAAAGTTCCCTAGCATGTGCTCTAAGGAAAAATGTGGATGTCAGCAAGGGGATAATGCAAGCAGTAAAAGACACATTTCAGTGAGTATCACTAGTGAAAATGTTCCTTAGGTTATCCTGCCTCAGAACAAATTAGTTGACGACTAATTATGTAGCGACAGCTCTTGAGCCCATAATCTCTGTCAAATTGCACCAAGTGAGGAGTGAGGACCTGTCCCACAAGTCATTATACAAACAAACAATTCAACATGTTGTTTTATTGTATTTAACCCAATGCTGCTGCAAGCAGAATATTTCAGTGAGCAAACCCAAGTATTTTAAATCAGAAACAAGATAGCTCAAAGGGCTGGGTAAATCCCCAATATAAACATTTCTATTGGTGACTTCATTTGTGGAGTGACTTGTTTTAATGCTGACTAATTGGTTTGTAAATTTTGCTGTGGGTTCTTTTTCTTATCTTTCTACATTTTGCTAGCAAAATCCAAACAAGCATTCAGCTCCTAAGGTTATCAAGTAGTTTTCTACAAGAAGTTCTGACCTTTTAAACTCCATAATCCTTAGGGGAATAGCAAACTCTTCTGCTCCACTAGCTAAGAAGGCCACTTTTTTAAAATTAGAATTGTATTGAATGGTGTAAAAATCACAGTCTCAGCTTTAAGTTACCATTCCCATTGATTCCTGTATTAGAAAGGATATAGGTGCTACAGAAAAGAATACGACCCACTCCTTCTTCCTGGAGGAAGTTTACTTGACACTTGGCCTAATATGAATGTTCAACATGGTGCAGATTTAATCCCATGCCCACAAGTTACTGCAAAGTGAAAGAAAATGTGATCATGAAGCCCAAAAATACATGTGTTACATTGCTTTCAGGGTTTCTTAAATAATCACAGGGCAATTCTTGGCATGGCTATCCTCACAAACCCTTCCAAAAACAGGAACTGTCACACAGAGAGAGATAAAGCAACTGATCACTAGAGGTTCCTGACTTTCATGATTTTCCACAGGAGTAAAATGAAACACCTCTAGTCATCTGTGTCCAAGTGATTTGATTGCATGAGGAAGCCTTGTCAGGACCAGGAAATACAGCCACTCCAATGCCAAGTTAATGACATACCCACTGGACTGCATTTCCTTACCCAGAGCTTGCATTAAATTCAGGCTTTGGTGTTGCTGTTGCCAGTACAGTAAATAATTTTAAATGAATTAATAAAGAACAGGATCTCCTGTGGAGTTCTCGTGTCTAATTAAGTGGTGGCAGGGGAAGCGTGTAGTGGAATAAGAAATAATTGAAACAAGGAACCTTTCTTTTTTATCAAGCTACTTAGCATTTTGGCATCCTTCCAGATACATTTCCTATAATTGGAAACATTAAATTGCCTGATTTAAATCTGCAACCCCCCTGGCTCAAGCACACAGTCCCATTGAATGCTATGGCACTGGTCATATGTCAGACCCTAACTGGAGACAAAGTTCTGAGGATACAATGCTGTTATGTTCTATGAAAGAGCTAGGTGAGGGGGTTTTTTGCAGAGAATAGTTCCCTGAAAAATACTGTTTCAGTAATAGCCATACATAATGTAAGTAAAGAAAAAAATTGGAAATTTTATCTTGACATTTCAATTTCAAGAGCACAAAAACATGTAATGTACCGTACAGACTATACAAAGTATTTTCTTTTTTAACCTTTAACCTCCAAGTCTAACCACCATACAAAATGTATTATTTAGGAGTGAAAGAAGTGTGTTGGTAATTTCTGGATAATTTCTTTCTGTTTCCATTTAAGTTCACTGAGAAAAATAAACACATTTTGTTTCAGGTAAATGCTATCTTTTTTTTTTTTTGTTTAGTCAGGTCAGACAAAAGTCAATCAGTAAACAACTCTAAACCTGATGCTAATAAGAAATCCTTCTACTAATGCTCCAGGTGCAGTAATGTGCTGATAGATACTGTGTAAACAGGGTGCTGTTGTATGTGAGGGGATGTGTCCAGCGTCCCTTCAGTCACTGATTTCTCTATCTGTGTTATGGTCCTTTATGCCTTCAGCTCATATTCCAGGGTTTGTGTCACGTGCCACAATTCCTCCAGCTTTCTCTTCTGTCAGGGTAACAGCACCATCAAACCCTGTCCTGTCAACAAATTTCACCCCTGTGCCTCTCATGGACTGATCTCTAGCACAAGTTCATAGAGTGAGTCAAGACCAGATATCAGAATTATCCCATAAGATAAGGGGAAAAATGTCCAAGAAAGAGAGAGGAGCCAAAGCTGAAAAAGAAAGATACTTAACATTAATAGAGACAGACTATAAATGCCAGCCACATGAAGAGCAAGAAATAAGTCAGGGAAGTGCTTGTAAGTAAATATGGAAAGATGAGTGGGAAGAGTGAGGACAGCAGCAGCAAGAAAGGCGTGCACCCTTTCAGACAGATGGCCATGGCTTTGGTGAGTGAATCTTCCAGATGGGTGCTCCCTGCACTGAAAGGGGTGAAGAGGAGTCCCAGCAGGGAACCGTGCACTTTATGTTTCTCCAGACTATCCCAGAGGTTGTGACCTCATCAGCACATCACAAATGCTGCTTATTTAATGAAATTTTTGCAGGGAAGTGAAGAGGTATTCCCGTGAATGTGCATAGCAAGAAGCTGGTTTTGTAGATAATGCAAGGACTATTTTGAGGACTACATAACGTGTCCAAAAATTTAAGTTTAGTGTTCATGGCATGTCACTAGATTTTAACACTACCAATTCATACAAAAGTATATTTTAATGATTATGGATTGTACCTAAAACAACAGATAGTAGAAATCCCAAAATCTCCTATATCTTTTACCAGACGAGGAAGAGGTCTGCAAAGGAAGCAGTGAGAGAAGAGATCTGGGCTTCTGCACATAAGCAAATTATATCAGATGTAATTCTTTACTGTAAATTAAATTTAGAGTAAAGAAAAGAAAAATCACTATTTTTATACAATACAAAATCATTTCAGGCTGAAGTCTCTGCCACTAAAAAAATAGTGAAAACAGACAAAAATATTTCTGGCTTGAAAAAGGATTATAAAAGTTTCTCTGTGGTTGCATGTACCAATCAACCTTGGGAATGAGTCTCTCTCCGAGACTTATTTTGCTTCCTTTCGCACATACATTGGCAGGGTATCTCAGGAGATTGCTTACTGAACTTCTCTTCTACACCCTGATGATCTGCTGTTGGAGATAATAAAAATAATAACACAGTAACACCTTCAGTATTGCTGTCTCAGCCCTCCATCTCATTCCAAAGAAGGACCTGGGTAGTCTGCTCCTTTCTCACTTCTCAGCATCCCAAATTCATGGCTTCTTCCCCACTTGTGCATCAGCTGTTCTTCCCTGGTAGCTCTGAGAAGGATGGTGCCTTCCACATGTCTTGATAGGTAAGGACTGCTGCTTGGAGATATTCAGGTCCTGAGGCCCTTCCAGCTGTGTTTTTGAGTGTTTCTGGGAAGAAACATTTAATAGGTTCATAGCACTGCAACATGCAACCACTGGGTAACCACTAATCCATTAAATTTGCTAAAAGCAAGATTGATGGTTCCTACAGAGACAGTTGCTGGTTTTGCAAAATCCCGACTCCCCACTAGAGAGTGAGGGGATCATCAGGTATGGCAGCACAGGCACAAAACTCCCCAATCTCAGCATTTTGTTTGTTCCATGAGCAGTCTGCTTCTCTGTGAGGCTTTTAACACGCCCTGTTGAGTTTCTGCAATATCTAGAAATAGCTCTTATGAAACTGCATAGTCTACAGCTGAAGAAGGAAAGGTGCTCTATCTACTGTTACCCTTGCTTTCATATTCCTACGTTGTGTTAAAATAAAGAAGTGTTCAAGTGCACATATGTCAGAGAGAGTTTTTCCTGAAATGAACCTGCAATTCCCACATATGTCAGTTCCTTTGAATTTAAAAGGATAACCTTAAAAGGCACCAGCAAGAAAAAGTGATGCAGTTAAATGGTCAATACCTACATGTTTATAATTCTAAGTTCATCTTCATACATACATATAAATACATTTCAAATCATTAGCTATGCTTTTAGATGGGGTGGAGGGAGAGAATGCTGAGGGAATGATTTTGAGAGTGCTGGGGTTTTCTTTTCAAAGCTCGTGAGAATCAAAAGTCATTGAGATTGAGAATACTTACAAGTTCTTTTTAAAGAGATGTGCTCTTCACCTTGTCACTTCTGTGTGGCAATATTTTCCATATATACTTTTAGGCCAACCCTTGTTGCTTCCTAAGGTAATCACACCCATGCAAAGCAAAAGTGATTTAGAATCCGTAGTTAAACATATGTTGGAAGAATATGTTGAGCTTCATCTACTACTAAGCAAAAAACTTGCTCCAAGGCATCATCAAGGATCTGGGGGTGGTTGAACAACAGTGGTGCCACATTTTGCTGGGAAGAGTGGCTGTGTTGGGAATCACCTCAAGCATCACACTGGCTCTCCAAACAGGGGTATGGCAGGGGCCATGAAAGATATCATGGACTGCAGCTCCTTGTAAAGAGGGCAGGAGGCCTCAAAATATGGCTGGCTTTTCCACTGGTAGCAAGTTAAAAGCTAAATTCTGTTCATGGCTAAGGTTTATGATGGGAAATAAAACAGAAATGGACCTTTATAAAAGTGCCTTAAATAAAAATTCCTTGCATCTGGAAAATCCTAGAATGACTGCTTTTCTGCTTTCCTCATGTAAGCAGGTTTTCTTTAACTCTTCCAAAATATGACATCCTAGGAACATTTTTTTAGAATTTTCTGCTAGAAAGTATACAGCAGTATACAACCTTGTCTTTTAACAGAAGTTAGTTTGATAGTTAGTCTGGATAACAGAACATGATTGAATATCAATGCCAGGAGCTCCTTCATCTGTTCAATTCAAAGCCATCATTTATCATATTTTATTTTCTGCTATAAGCCTGTGCTGCTAAAAAGATTTAAATATTTAAATAAAAACCCAAAACACCAACTGAACAAAAACCCAAACAAACAAAGACTAAAACACATCACACACAACTCCTGCCCCCAATTACTGAAGTAGGAAAAGCAGTTAAGTTTTAGAGCAGAAAAATTCAACCAAGAAAGTATAATTAATTCAGCAGTTTTCCACTCAAAGATGCTAATTATATAAAAGGAATTATATAGTCATCCATGCATCACTGTTCCAAAGGTAAATAATCATCATCACGTGATTCAGAGTTTTATTCAAACCCAGAGACTACCAAAGGGGAAAGGGATGCTGCCAAAGGGGAATAGGCATTATCCCCTTTAAGACATTTGAGATATCTATTTAATTAGGTGAGGATGAGCTGTTGTGAAATATAAATAAAAATTTCAACAGTAAGGCTGCTTGGTACTTGTCTTCAATTGTCCAATCACCTTATGTTAGCTCTGGGTGATAGTAAATGTCACTATTAGTAGCAGAAAATCATGTATGAATACCAGCCTAACTGCTAGCACCTGAAGACAGGCTTAGGCTGAAATGGTATTTGGTCAACCAGCTAGTGCTGTTTGAAAGCCTGCTAAATGATAAAGTTCTCTCTTTCTTCCAAGTTGCTGTTCTGTATCCAAAACAACTAGAAAATGAGCAAAAATGCAAGTACTAGCCAATCCAGAAGTTGCTTGCTGTTGAAGGAATGCTTGTTACAAGTGGACATTTTGGGAACTGGTAACATTGCCACAACTCTACATCTGACACACTAACATCTGACTCAGTTACTCAGCTGAATGAAGGCTCTATCTAATGAAAACTGGCTTCCTTCTGATTTTACTCAGATAGGTTAACAACTCTGAAAATATCTTTGCATACATAGATATTTTTTTCTGGGTTTATAAGTGTAAGAGTGCAGTGCTCTCAATAACAAAAATTATTTTTAACCAGTGGATAATGTTTAACGTATTTGCCTCTTCAGCAAACTGTATCTTGTGACTGTTGTTTGCAGGAAAACATCTTTGTGAAGGTGATTGTGAGGGGAAAGTGAAAACCTCCATTTCTCCCTAAGAGAAACATGCACTGGTTTTACTTCATGCTTTGTGTTGTACGCATGTATCATTCACAGGTGTAAATATGTGTGATGTACAGATATATATACATGGGTGTGGGAAATTCTAAACACCTTGTTCAGCTGTTGACATCATGAAAATGCTGGAGTGCAACAGTTTTTCTACCTGACAAAAAGGTTTTCTGTGGAAACTTTAGACTTAAGCTCAGTTCTCAGCTCGCTTCTATGAAGACTGTACTTTGTAATACAATAGGCTCTGATATATATGAGATATATATGTCACTGCCTAGAAAGAGAGGGGAAAAGCTATAAAGCAGGGAAAGATGGAAGAAAAGCATTCTATCCTTTATGTAAAATTTCACAAAGGCTCTGGTAGGCAAAATAAAATCAACATACACAAATGTAGACAATCGTAGCACCTATTTGTATAGGCCAAATCAGCTTAGAAAAATGGATGTGTGGACACCATAGCAGAAGCAGCACAAGCTCTATTTATTTGATGTTATTGGGCTTCTGTTTTGTTTAAGGGATATAAAAGGCACTCTCCACTTGTACAGTGTGCATTCATATTGAGTTAATTTCAGAAGATTAAAGACATTGAAGGGATGATGATACAAGCAGATATAACACCCTGATTCACAAAGGAATCCTCAATAGAGCCAAAAGCCTGACAACACTAAACTGCAGCACTAACAAATATATTTGAAAGATTAGCTGAGAAGCCAAAAATTGCCCTGCTAAGAAGCAGTTCACACTGACTCAGAAAAGGGAGATCAAATTTTCAACAAAGAGCAAGGACAAGTCATTATTTTAAAGTGCAGACAAAAGACTAATCTACAAGAAGTCTTCTGTAGTGTTCCTCGTGCCTCAGTTTCCCACTGAAATAGACACAGACACCTCCCTGAAGATGCTTGCATTTGCTTGGGAGAGTCACCAGAAACCAGTCCTCATGTCCATGTGATGGTTTTACGAAGTCCCTATTGCAGATTCAACCAATGCTCTACAAATTAAAAAAGTGAAAAGTATCACACAACAACAAAAATTCCAAAGATCATCAAGCACACTAGCAGCAAAAGGCTAGCAGACAAACAGAGCAGTAGGGATAGCAAAGTTAATTTCAGAATTATTCAGAATCCAAAACTCATTATGTCCCTATCAACACACTGTAATGTGTTCTCTTTCAGATGTGCCAGATGTGGGAGAATAGGTCACAAAGGGCATTTGTGACTGCCTGGAACTATACAAACTTTTTTATCTCCCAAGCATTGTTTTACAAAGCAGAAGAAATTCATACAAAGGCAGTGGTACAGTTGCAGGTGAGCAGCTTTCTCCATTGTAGTTCTGGGTAACAGACTCTAACAACTTCTAATATAGGTAGGTATGCTTTCTCCTACAAGTGAGGTTATGAATTTCCCTATTTAGTTTAGAGACATGCAAGACTGATCCTGCAGACCTCACCAGGACAGTTTGGATCCTGAGAAGCTAAATAAGGGGCTTCACATGGTATTTATCTGTGATAAAGGGAGTTTATCTGTTTCCTTAACATACATGAAAATTCTCACTGAGGTTGATGAAAATACTCCCACTATCTCAAATAGAAACAGGATTGTACAAACTGCAAGTTGTACAAGAAATGCAATGTTGATTTTTATATAGCCAGTCAAGAATGTATTATACTGAAGACAGCAATATTCCTGGACCAATTGCTCAAAGCCTTTCAAGAACTAGGGTATATACAACACATTTTGAATACAAACAGTATAAAGACATTTTTTCTAACAAAATAAAAGAGCTGTTTGGGATTCATAAACACATTCACAACTACCCATCCCTTGCCCAAACTCTCATAAAACCAGAATAAGAATAACATCAGACTGGATGATATTCTTTTCCTTAAAATAAACTTTGTGCATGCTCCTTTTTATTGTAACCACATGTACTCCCTGCAGCTGATAATTTAATGTTCAAGGACTGGTGGTTCTGGAAGCCAAGTCTACAACATTTGTTGTAAAAATGAAATACCCTAAAATGAAATTTTAATTGTTTCTGAGAGACACGTTCATGCAATTTTTTCAATGTCTTAAACTTCTTGTTAATAGGCAATTGTTTAAACCAACATAAATTCTCCTTCCAAAGAGTGGTTTGCAGCCTTCTGAGAAACAAATACCAAAGTCTTCAGTGTAAAGTACAAGATGTTCTTTATTCAAAAAGGACGTACTCTGGGCTTTATACATTCCATACATTTCAATGAAAATACAGAAAAGCAACAAGACAGCACAAGTTTCAACCTTAAAAATAAACTAGTCTAGTTTTAGAATTTGGCTTGGAAGAATAAGACATTCCAGCTTAGTCATCTCAGTTTTTTAGCAGAAAGACACTTCCAAATGTATCTAGAACATTCAATTTTCCAACCTGTACCTATTTGGGTAATCTCATGTTTAAGCACAAAAACAAATATATAGATTACCTTCAGTCTGGAAACAGCCCCAGGGAATCCCGTAGAAAGAAGAACTGTTTTGAGTGCACCAAACATAACAGCATATGGTTTATATTTCTTTCATTCTTAATGCATCCAGTTTAGTCTTTCATTAACTGAAACCATCTTTGTCAACAAAGCTGAAATATAACTGATTCACTTTTAAAATCTCAGAAAAGAAAATGTTCTTTCAAAATTTAATTACAAGCATGTACTTGATGTGAGCTAGCATGCTAATTTAAACATGATATACCAAAATTATACCAGAACAGATCTTGACTGTTCTATGTTAGCTGCATGTTTTTAAGACATTTTGGACCCCATCCAAGACAGCACTAAAGCATGTGTTTTCTCTTTGCTTGTGTGGGACTTCATGCAACCTTTCACAGTCTAACTTTGTTTTCCCTTTCCACTCTTCTGTCTTCTTCTGATGGCTCCATCTGCTCTTCTAGAAAGAGTAACTCTGTTGTACCGTCTGTCAAAAAAGCCTCCTCAGTACACTTGGTCCTTCACAGCTGTTGACTTCTTGGTGCTTCATTTTGGGATTCCTGGCTTAACATCTGTTGTAGAAGTAGAATCAGTACCTCCATTTGAATCTGGCAGAGATTAGCCATAGTATTTCTCTCATCATGCAGATAGGACAAGACTTCAAAATGTATTTAATGTGAAACACAAGAGAAAAATGCTAATTGAGGCACGACTGCAGATCCCCGTGTTCCTGTGTCCTGCAGGTGGTCTGATAAATCTCACCCCACAATTCAAGTATTTTCATGAAGACTAGTTTCCAAAATTGAAATCCATACAGTGGCCCAGGGAAACAACTACACTTATATTAAAATGAGAAGAAAATGGGTCAGGTTTGGGTCCCATTTCAGGAAATGTAAAGATCTATTTTTGAAGGGTTAGTTATTTGGTAAAAAAAAAAGGATTTCTAAATTTTAAAAATTGAGAATCTTGGCACCATCTTATCTGTGTTTCTACCCACTCAATTTACTGTATACAGGCAGTGTTCAAAGACAGCAACCAGTTTCCTAATAACTTCAAAAGTCATTACCTTTAAATAGAGGATGTCACAGTACCTTCTGTTTTCCCAGCCAGCAGATAGTTTCACTTACCCCCACCTTCAATGGAAACCCTGCAGCACCACCAGACCTGTGTTCCCTGATTCAGAAGAAAGGTAGCCCTGGTCCATGCTCCAGGGCAGTTCAGGTTACATCCCACCTTTGGGCTGTACCATGGGCACTTCTGCTGTGTCAAATTGTTCCTGAGGTTGCTGGGAAGTAATGGTTCCAGCATCTCTGTCAGAGGATCTTTTTCTGCTGAAGTGATTTTCATTTCTTCCAGACATTTCTTGCAAGTGGCAGGTCCTATTCCTTTAAAAGTAAATGGTGTTTTGGCTGCAGTGGAGAACAGAGGAAATTAGCCAAAGAGGACATGGAGGACAGGTCTTTATGAAAGAGAAGCCTCTAGAAATGGAATATTGCCTAATTAGCACTGAGGTTCCCTTGTTCAGCCATAAGGATTTCAGCAGCTTCCCAGACCTGACTTACAGTTGTAGTCCAAAATGCTTTACCAAGTCTTCTTGCTTTACCAGGCCAGCAAAGACACTGAAGCAGGCAGGTTTCATGTAGACAAGCCCCAGGCTGGCAGAGCCCCTCTGGAGCACACTGTCTCAGCCCCCTGTGGGCATGTCCCATTCCAGGCTCACCCCCACGGCTGGCTGGCATGTGGTGTCCTGTTTCTTGAGATCCCTGGGCTCTACAAGGCTGGTGTAATCACCCAGCAAGCACCTGAATGCCAGAATTTCATCTCTGAACACAGGGGACTTCAAACATCCCAGCTGGATTCCAAAAGGAAGGCAAACCCTGAGCATGACAGCACTGAAGGGGTTTGTTGAACACACTCACTTTTTTCCTCCCCAGGTCTCTCCTGAACCCTGGACATGAGGAACTTAAGCCTGATGGCTTTGAGCAAACAGCCTGGGAGCAGCTCTAGCGATAACCTGGCAGTGGCTGGGAGTAATACTTGGGGTGAGATGCACAAAGGAAAACAAGTGGCCAGTTTTTTATTTAGGCTCATGGGCAGTGTAGGCACCTAATTCAACTCACAGCAGTCGCCAGAAAGTGGGTTAAGCTTTGTGCTTTCAAGGGGAATTAATTAGGTGTGGAATTTTTAGGCATTTTGGTGTTCAAGAGATTCAATAGTGGCAAAGGAATGGTCTTTACCTGTAATTCCCCCAAAAACCCTTTACCCAGATTCATCCTGTAATACATGCCCTTTTAAATCATGTGAGATTTGGGAAGCACTAGAACAGGACCTTATAGAACTGTAACAGGTTGTTTTTACTCCTGATGCCACCAGCTGATTCACCACTGCCAGTCCCTTACCAAAGGGATGCTCTGTAGTGCTCATGATGGTCAGTTTTTCTGTACCATGATACTTGGTACAGCCAATCCCCAGGCTGACCTGGTGTTTCTGACCCTGCCTGCTTTCTACTTAAAAAGTGTGGCCAGCATATGTGGCATTTTCTCTAGAACAGTTAATCCAGGTTTCCAACAATTACATGGGAAGTGAAGACCTAGCCTTCAAAATCTCAGGGGAAAAAAAATTAAGGTTTTTAAGAGGAGAATACAGATTTAAAAGACTGAGAAACTGCTTGAAAAAATAACTTCATGATGCTTGAGCAAGTCTACAGGTACTTCTGTAGCACTCCTTCCCACACATGGAATACTGGATACTCTGCATGACCCAGAGAGTTGCCTGGAGAACCTGCTCTGGCAAACCCCTGCTGTGAACATCCCTGACCTTCAGGAGGGGTGGCTGCTAAATGCACCCAGTGCACCAAAAGTGCAGTTTCATGTTTAGCTGTCTTTGGCCATTCAAACCTCCACATACAAAGGCTTTCTGCTCCTTTTCGTTTGGCTGGAAGCATTTATAAAATGATCAGGTCATCAGCCAAAGCAGGCTGCCTCTGCAGACTACTGACTGCCCTAAACATCCCCTAAGGTTTTAAAAAGCACAAATGCACCTTACCAATGAACAATGAAATGTCTTCCCCCAGCTGTATGCAAGGGTGTGCAACACAATCACTTGACAACACTGCAAGACCCTTTTCAAAGTTGCAGAGACCACCTGGTTCTCTGAATTAGGTGGAAAAAAACTAAAAAAAAGGGATTATGCTGGAACAAAAGAAAGGGCAGCTGAGAAAAAATGTCAGAGATAATGTTAATGAACTGATTTTGAGGCCTGTTGTGGAATATGGTCCCCTTCTTTGTGTGTCAGCACAAATAGTTCAAACAGTAGACACCAACCTTGTCCCTTTCTTGAAGTGGTCTGGGTCCAAAAAGCAGTGAATTACGGAGTTTTCAAAACATCTCATATAGTAACTTGAAAGCAAGGTGATCACAACTATGGCTGGTGTGTCTGTGGCGCACGGTACCAAACCACTATTTTATATGGGAGCTTCCAGCGAGGATCTTTGAGAGGGGAAATTTTGCTTAAATTTTTTTTCCATACTGTAAATTGGCAGGTACCAATTTACATGCCACCATACCTCTGGTGGTACCAGCCTAAACCTGTTTGGGCAGGTTATTTAAAACCAACCTCCGAACTAGGGAAAGACATTTGCTTTCAACATTGACACAGTGTCCGTCATTCTGCAGAGAAGTTCAGCTGTGCCCTGCATTTAGTCTGACACAGCATGGAACACCACTGAGTACTGAGGCTCTGGCAGCAGGATAATATAAAGGTGACAGCTGTAAATCATGCGTGCTGCTCAGGACTAAAGTCCTTCTTGTGCCCGATGAACCGTGCCAGAGTCAGCTCATGTGCTGTAATAACAACCCAGGGCTCTTGACAAAGAGAGACTTAGCACTGCCTACTTGTTGTTCCTGTCCTGATGCTGTTATGAGACAGCCTTCACCAGCAAAGCCCCCTGGCACCAAGGAGAAGGGAGAGGGGGAAAGCCTACCCAGTGTGCTGGTTTCAGCTATGATAGAGTTAATTTTCTTCCCAGTTGCTGGCACAGTGCTGTGTTTTGGAGTCTATGAGGATAATGTAGTGTGTTCACTGGTGTTTTAGCTGTTGCTCAATAGTGTTTACCCCAAGTCAAGAACTTTTCAGTTTCCCATGCTCTGCCAAAATTCACGTACATGACAAGCTGGGAGAAGCTGGCATAGCTAGGACAGCTAATCCAAATTGGCCAAAGGGATATGTCATACTATGGAATGGTGTGCCCAGTATATAAACTGGGTGGAGTTGGCTGGGGGGAGCTGATCTCTGGTCTGGGGTGGGCTGGGAATTGGTCAGTGGGTGGTGAGCCAGCTGCCCTGCCTGCATGCTCGGTTTAGCAAGGGCTCATGTCTGGCACAAGCCTGGCTGTCTGTCCTGCACACAGCAGCAACTGGCTTGGTTTAACCCTGCGCCCTTCCAAGCAGGCCAGGCACAATGGGGGCACAGCAGCCTTTAGCCAAATCTTCCCCAGTCCTAAATGAGTCACAGCAGATCCTGCAGACTCATCATGTCCTGCCAGGACATCAGTCACAGGCACATGGCATTTCCCCACTTTGCACCTCACATCACACAACAAGCATGGCTCCAGGCACTGGCCCTGGCCCTCTGTAATGTGGAGGAGTCAGCCTAGTTTGGCTCTTTCCAAGCAATGCCCTGGCATATTTTGAGCCAGCATAGATGCTGCTGATCTTTTCCCATGGGCTGCCTGAATTGGTGCAGGCAGCCAAGGGGAGGACCTATGGCAGCAGGAGTCAGGGCTGGCAGTGGGTTGGGTTAGCCAGTAAAACAGAGTTTTCTGTGCTGAAATATTCCATGGACACAGCTGGAGCAGGCAAGAATGAGCTAGCACTGAAAGAAGGATGGGCTCTGCACCTCCTGCGCTGGTCTGGGCACTGTCCATAGAGGTGGCAGAGACTGTGGTCTCCCAGATTTAAAGCAACGAGTCAAATCACATCTCCAATGACTATTATAGATCAGGCACAATATTTCTGCCTGACCAATTAATCACTACCTCTTCTATTACTATGATTAATGATTTACTGCAAAATACAATTCCATTTTTATGGCAACCCCCTTATCCATACATAACAGAATAGCAAAAATGCAGCTCTCCAGGAACTTCACAATGCCTCAGCCACTACATAAAACAAGTCCAACAATTCCCTACCATCAAACCTCGCACTTCAAATTTTATAGTCTGTGGCTGTAAAATTTAGTAGTGGAAAGCTATTATATTAAATGAGAGATCAGCATAATTTGCCTAGTTCTGTTTTTTTCTCTGAGACAAAGTAGAATTTTATCTTAATAGCAACAGGCAGCAATATTTTCTGTCTGTATGATTTTCTGACTGTTGAATGAGAAGGGGGGTTAGTAGGTAGAACAAGTTAAGGATTCCCTCTATATGGCATGCATGAAATCATCATCCCTCTATCCTTCAGAGCTTGAAAGAAAAGCTGAGCTGACAATGACTGCAACAGAAAAGAAAAATTAAGAGAGAGAAGAGAAGAGAAGAGAAGAGAAGAGAAGAGAAGAGAAGAGAAGAGAAGAGAAGAGAAGAGAAGAGAAGAGAAGAGAAGAGAAGAGAAGAGAAGAGAAGAGAAGAGAAGAGAAGAGAAGAGAAGAGAAGAGAAGAGAAGAGAAGAGAAGAGAAGAGAAGAGAAGAGAAGAGAAGAGAAGAGGCAAAACCAAATTAACTTTCAAAGTATCCTTAATAAAAGAAAATTCACAGGAAGGGAGAAGGCAGTAGAAAGGGTCAAGAGAAAAGTTGGGTTGACGTCACCAATTGCATGGTTTTCTAGGTGTCTGAAAAACAACAGAGGTGGAACAGAAGTTTCTGGAGAAATAGCCTAAATTGAAAATTTTGTCCTTCGTCTGCACTCTCATAAAGCTTGCAGTTGTCTGAAACTGAAGCGTTTAACTCGGGCCACTCTCAAGAGTGATAGTTCTTTAATTATACTGCTGAGCTCATGCAGTATTTTCTTCCTAAATGCCGATCAGAGGCTCGATATCTTGTGATATCTTGTGCTTTAAAATCCCATTCTAGAAAGGCAGGGGATCAGTAACTAGTGCTGGTAAAGGCTGCATGGACAGCACCACCCTGCCATCTCCTGGTGCAAAGCCCAAATACATCAGCCCTGGCCAACAGCCTCTTCCTTGCTGGTTATTCCTGTTGGGGTAGCTCCCAGTAGCCCCGAAGTCCTGGATGCTGGGCATGGTGCCCCAGCCCTGCAAAGCCTCAAGAGTAAGGATGTGATTGTGAGGTTCCCGTACAGTGCTTTTGGAGAGGGTCCAGACCATACAAACCTGTGTCACATTTGGAAACAAGAAAAGCAATGCCTCCATAAATACAGCAACGGGGGAAATATGGCTTATTGCTATCTAAAGAAAAAGTGCCTATTACCTGTCAATCAGCCGCCGAAAAATATTCATGAAGAGCAAAATAATTCACCATCTGCCAAACCTTGTCAGTAGTGTGCAGTTCAGGGAAAATGCCTGCAGTGATCTGGTAGCAGGGAAGGAGGCTTAATCTTCCAATTTACTGATTCATGTGTGAGTTCTTAAAATTCACTAATCAACTGATGGGGCGCAGATGTTTGACTTCTCTTTCAAACAGATCTGGCTGCACGTATTTCCCAGTCAACATATGTTATTTAGACTTCCTCTCCACCATGAATAAGAGAGTGTAAAGAAGGCTTTGGTAGGACTGTATTAGGATTCAATCCCAGTCTCAATTTAATGTCAAAGCTCCTGTTTGCTTTCACTAATGCCAGGATTTCATACTCAGTAGGATCAGAGCCTTATATCTATTAACTATCACAGCATGAATTGTGATATGCAACTGTGCTATTGTGAACATGTGAAGAAATCCAATGAATAATTCTGTATCACAAATAGACTGGAAGAACTCCAGATCTATTTGTTGTCTCACCATGAACAGAAATAAAAGAATAACTTAATGGCTATTTCAGCATTCAATCAGATTTTTAGCTGGGGCATCTAAGTTCGCCTAAGCCACCAAAGTGCTCATTAGTTACTGTTGAAAATATCCATAAATGTACTGCTGAGACTTTTTGATTTTTTAACAAAATACCATTTCAGTCATGACTAGAGATTCCCTTGCCAGGAACTGTGCTGCAAAGGGGAAACAGACCTGTCACTCTCATGTGTTGCCATCCTCAGTTGCCAACTGGGACTGGCAAGCCTAGTGAGGAAATATCCCAGTACCATCCCCAAGGTGCAGAGATCTCAATTACCTTTTCACGGGGAAATAAATTTGTGTCTATCAGGTCAGCTCTGAGTGCAACACCCTGAGTTGTCCCTTCTCCTCTTGCTGACTCCCTGCAGTTCTCCTCTGCCTTTGCAGAGCAGCCTCAGTGCCTGCCTTGCTGCAGCACCTGTGTGCAGTGCAGGTGACCTCTCTGAGTGCCCCAGTGCTGTTATACTTAACAGCAGCACACATCTTGCCAAGAGATGTTCACTTGCAGCAGCTGCAAGCAAGTCCCTCTGCATCAGAAGATCCAGACACTGTCAGGTGCCAGCCATGATGCCACTCCTCATTGGAAAGCAAATGACTTTTCCCTGCCTCCATTTCCCAGCCTAACTCCTCCAAGTTTCTGATAACCTGACATTCACATGTTCAGTGTGGGCAAACGAATGGAACACCGCTATCCTTGGCAAAATAAAACAAGTAGTGACAGGAAAATCAAGCTAACATGGAGAGAAGTAAGTTGTGGGGTTTGCCATGTCTCGTTGACACAACCCTAGCAAAGGAGCTTCCCACACACAGCTACAACACCCAGGACCTTCTTCTTCTTTCAGCCACTGTGGGGGAACAAAACCATCTGCTCTGACACCCTCTGACCTGCAGCAGAGCTAATTATAAGCCAAACTATGAGGTCCTTACCAGCCTCGTTAGGAAGAGGGCTATTAGTTTAGCATGAGATAGGACTGAGGAGAAAAAAAAGCAAGGTCTAATTCTCACTCAGAACACAGTTGTTCTCACTCATGCTGAAAAGCCAGCTGTTCCCCAGGAAAAACTGCAAACACCCTGCCAACAGGAGCAGCACCCCAGCAGAGACAGACCAGAACATCAATCCCTTAGCAGGAGGCTTTCAGGGTAAAACTAATAAGCTGGTATTCTCATCAGTTCTGAATTCTCATCCAGATTTGCCTCACAAAGGGGCTGATACAAGATAGGTTAGAGCGAGTGCTCAGCCTGCATGGTGGGGAGAGTGCACACAAAGGCGCTTCTCTAGACAGCAGCTTGCCAACCCCACTGAAATGGCCAACCTTTTTGGAGAAAAAAATGAAGGCTACAATTCACTGCCACCTTTTGTGATACTCTCAGCCTCTTCCAGTCATCAGGGGAAGGTTTTCAAAGTTATTTAACTTGCTGAAATCTTCAAGAGATGGCCATCAAAATTTTCAAATTCTCCTAAAGTAGGTGATGGAAGTGAAGAACCAAATTTGCTTACAATCTCACACAAATTCTGTGCCTTCCAACACTTAGACAACTTTAAAAACCTTTGAAGCACAGCAGCTGAAATTCTAGCTATCCTATATATGTATTATTATTATATTTTTTATTATATTTTTGTATTATAATTTAGGTAGATATGCAACTCTCATTAGGTTTGTTTGGCAAAGAGAGAACAATTCACTCTCTTCACTGACTCACTGACTGCTCCTCACCCCGGGAGGGCTGGGGGAGACCTTGCCCTCATAGTTAGAGGGGAAATTGCTTCCTGATGATTACAGCTGCTGTGCTGTACAAACACACAGCATTGCTTAGACCACAGATAGATGGAAGAAATTGTTTGTTTTAGAATAGAAATAAAGTGTGAACATTTTTTAATCGATTTACTCACTTTTAGATGTGCTGTTTAGTGCTTGAAATCAGACTTCTTGGTGCAAACAAAACAGATGATTCCACCAAATGACAGCAATAGCAATGCCCCTTCCTGACAATGTGAGATGCCAGTCAAGGGTCACTGAGATCACAGGACAACACGGAAATTGCTTTTGATCCACAATCCAGTTCTAATTTATCCCATCTGTAAAGGTCCGAACACCAAAATGTTTCAGGCTGTTAAGGGCAGCAGGCTCTCCAGCTGGACAGATGTCCTAGTGTAAAGGGAGCCCTCTCATGAGAAAAAAAAGCCACAACAACAAGCTGGAGATTGAACTCTAAGAAGCAGCAGCTTAGACTGTGATTTACTTTCATTTACAACACTAAAATGATGCAGCAATTTTTGAAACTCAGGACCCTCTCAGGCTAGGAACAGAAAGCAGCTGGCCCTTTTGTTGTCCTATACCTTGGTGCACACACTTTACTCCATTGGGCACCTCAATGCCAACATCTACAGGAAGTTAAAATTTGTGGTATGCCTGTAATGCACAAGCTTCAGCTGTCCTCACAGTCATGTCTTTCCAGCAGGAAGAAGTGATTTTCCACACTCAGTGACAACAAGTGACACACGGTGTTTATGCTCTGAAGCAGCAAAAACGTGTGTCACTTACAGTAATGCTGCTGGGACAGTCAACAGGATATCATAGCTTTATCTTACATGCTAATAGCTAAAGCTCAAAGCATTTTAAAAATGTGGGAAATTATTGTCAAAAAAGGAATTGACTCATCAAGAGAAGATGTCAAAATAAACAGCAGATGTGTATAAGAATTATTCCCTACTATCTTTGTAAATCATGGTGCCTCCCAAATGTTTTTTGGTATTATTTTTATTATAAGATTATTTATTATCATTATTTTTAAACAGATGTGTTGGGGGAAAAAAAGCAAATATTTTTAATGACTTGGAGACTTAATTTGATTCAAAATATAGGCCCCTAGATGCTATCTATGGTTTGAATGTGTGGTTTAAAATGGTAAACACCACAAGTTATAAAGTAAGCAGGTGATGTGCCTAGCTCTGCAAAAAACATGCAATCTCAGTGTACTAAGGACTTGTTAAATACATCTGAGTGGAAAAAGAAATTAAATGGAAAATAAAAGGTATTTCTGTCAAAAAAATGCACCATTACCAGTACATTATTTAATGTTATTAAACAAGATTCTAGCAAATACTGGTCAACCCACTGGAAGATGTGAAGTGGTACTCCATAGCACATGCTATTGCATTTATCATTATGCAAATGTCCAATATTCTTATCTCCTGTAGCTGTGAATGGACTTTTCAAACCACCATTTTGCTTTTTCTTCCAAACCAATTTTATAACACAATGTTTCTAAACTGCTTTCTTGCTTGATAAAATTAAAAACAATCTTTAATATTACACGTCTAATATTTGTTCACCTTCAATTTTTTTTCTAGTCAGGAATTTAAACTGATTTTTTTTGGCTTTTTTTTTTTTTAACCACAGACAGTATACTGCAAATCACTTGTTTGTGTGGTTTTACTGCAGACTGAGCACCTAAAGGTTTCTAAGTCCTCCTATGCTAAACACAGCAGTTGTGTGGTGTAAAATGCCAAGATCCTTTCAATACCACTTTGGCTAACAAGGAAGGCCACTAAGTGGCTATTATTGCCACCTCACCTTTCTAATATCTTGCTAAAAGCTACTTAGCTGTTCCAAAGAATACACATTGCCCTTGTGGTGATAAAGACACACACCAACACAGAGCCCTAAGAAAACTGCAGCAGCTGAGAAGCTATTGACTGGTACTAAGTACATTACATTTGAAGCACATACTGAGGTCAGTGGCGCTTTTACAAGAGCTGTCTGTGCAGTCTCACAGATGGACCTTTATATCAGCACAGGGGCTGTGATCAGACAAAGTGGCCAATTTGCCTAGGGGTAAGAGTTTAAATGTGCCTTGATGTGTTTAAAAAACTCCCTGAGCCCCAGCATCAGTAGAGGCAGTGACAAGCAATAATAAAGGTCTCATTAAGAATCAGAGGAACCAAATACAAATTCCCCTTGTTGCTGGTCTGCCCAACTTCAAACACTCAGTCAGTTGCTTGAGGAGAGCCCTGGGAAGAGGTGGGAACCAGGGCCAGCAAGGGTCACAGCTGGACCTCTGTTTCCCTACAAGAAAATAAAGGCTTCCTTATGTGTAGAGAGGGTCTGCATTTGCACTTAGCTCAGGCCTGGTGAAGGGCTCTAGGATAAATAAGTCTTTGAGCCAAAAAGATGTCCTAGTGCAGCAGAGTGTAATAGTACCTGATACTTAATCTCACAGAGGTTCCTTGGTTTTCATGCTGTTAACTACAGGGTATTTCTTCAGCTATCAGATTTCTGCTTGTGTTTTGGTCAAACTCTCATGCACAAGGCTTCTATGTCCAGGCTCTGGCAAGCTCCCTCATTTTATGACACAAGGTCAGACTTGGCTGCTTTTCCTAAATATTCAGACAGTTAGTTTAATACCCTGAAGGGTCAATTAAATATATATTCAGCAATACCATTAGTTTAAATAAAGAAATAATAAAAAAAAAAGAAATAACACTAAAGAACCATTAGAATACAAATGCCTGAAAATGCATATATATATACATATTATATATAATAACTGCTGTAATTAAAGGCTGCTGGATGTCTTCCAGAAAGCTTTTGCAGAAAGGAAAAAATAGATTGATCTGCTAGCATGAAATGCTCTTATATATTTTTAACTGGCTTAGGCTGTTTATCACATTTTTCCTGCTTATCTGAGCAAATGTCACAGTGAAAACAAGGATGTTGTAAAGAACTCTCAGGTTTAACTCACAGGACATAATTCAGCCAGAGAAATGGCCATCATTTGCATGCACTCTCTTCTTTCCCCTGTGTCATTCTGAACAACTAACTATCCAAACCTTTGTTACATCAAAATGATGTCCTTGCTATAAGCAGCAACTGCCTCTATGCTTCCCTCCCTTTTTATTTCTTTAGGATTTGTAGAAGGTTTCAAATAAATAAGCACATGTCTTTCCAAAGCACTTGAAATGGTACTGACAACTTCTGTCTCAGCTGCTATGTTGACTTGTGGGAAATGTACAGTGGCTGAAAGTCACTGATTTTCCCCGCTACCATTTTCTGTGCTGACTCAGCCATGAAAAACACCTTTATTCCATGCCTAAGAGGTCATCCAGACACTGCAGTGAAACCCTCATCACCTAATAGGGGCAAATGAAAAGTCATCAGGAGTACATGCTGATTTACATTTGGGAGACTCACCTATGCCAATACCTGGATAACCTGGCAATGCTGGGATTGGAAAAGTTGTCCAGCCTGTTATCTGTGTTCTCAGCTGCTGAGGTGTTGACAACCTGTTCAGTGTATGTCATCTGTAGTTTTCTGTGTAATGAAGTCCTTCTGAGTTAGAAATAGTTCAGTGTCCTAAATAATAAGTTTGATAATTCACAAGAAAGATCTAGTCAAGACATTGCTATTTTAAGACTATTTCGTCCTCCATTTATCATGCTTAGAAAATAATCACACTCCTAACGGCTTTTAAAATATTTTTACTAAGTGATATTCTCAGTTTGTAACACACATGGAAGAGAAGAAAATCTGGGGAAAGAAATGCGGTGGCCTGTTCTGGGAGGGACAGACAGCTTGCTTGGCCACAGTAAAAAATAACAGCTGTGCTCTTCTCTGTGATCCATAAAGGATCCCATAGGATCATGAAAAGTGGCTACAACAGGTCGAGGGAAATTTAATCTTCCTGGCACTGTGTACTCCCTGCTATGACCTTTCATCTGCTTCCTCCCCATTTGACTCCCTCTCTCCCCATTTCTGAGATTTACTGTTCCAGTCATCAAGAATATTTCAGCTTCAAGTCACAGTGTAGCTGAGGGAGAAGGTCATGAATTCATAACTATCAAAACAACCCTTGCTCCAGCTAGTCTTGTTCAACACTGTTATCTCCAGTGTATTGATTCAGAACAGCCTTTTGGAAAAAAAAAAGACCTTGACAGATATGACTTCTTTTATTAGATTCTCTGAACTCAGATGACATCCTGTCTGCTGAACCAGTTCAATCCCTGAAAGTGCCAAAAAGCAGATCAGAAACCTCCACAGACTGGTGAACTGGAACATCTCTGTTCTCTTGGTGTTTCCTTCCTACCACAGGCACACCCACATGGTAGAATTGCTTTACTGTCTTCTTTCCATCTGTGATGCAGCATAAAAACAACACAAGATCGAGTGCTGTAGCCTCCATTCAGCCTGTGCAGATTCTTTTGAGATCCACGAGATTCGCAAGAATGTCTGTCTCCAGCTCTAACATTACAGTGACTAGTTAGCAACTTCTCAGCCCTACCTGCACCCGAAGGCATTTCTAACAAGAGTAGTATTGTAGCTTGGCAGTGTGGGAGTTGTATTCTTTCCATCTTTCCATCTTTCTAGGGATTTTTTTTTCTTCTGCCCTTCTACAAAATAAGTCTGGGAAAGACTTAACTGGACAGAAAACTTAGTTTCTATGCAGTGTGTCCTTTGAGCAGAGATAACTGCATGTGGAGTCACCCAGCTTCTGTCAGCAAAGGCTCAGCAAACACTTTTGTCTCTGCTTTACATGGAAACATTTTCCTAGGAAATGCTTGAGGAATTGACTCAGAGCCAAAGTTACGTCTTAATGGGAAGCACTGAGTTTCATCCTGAGCAAGGGAGGAAAGCCTGTGAACAAAGGATGATTTAAGCTCCCTCTTTCCACAGGAACGCCTCTGCCCCACTGCACCCAAAGGATCACGCTGTACCATGTGTGTAGGTCTAGGGCAAATGACCTGAAGGAGTCGGGATGATGTGGATGACTTGGTAGCAACTTCAGCCATGATTCAGATTATCAGCCTTGAGCTTTATAGGCTTTGAATGGTCAGCTCAGCCAAGTAGTTACAGTTCATAAGTCTTCAGTGCAGCCAGTTAACTGACACTACAAAATTGGCATGAAATGAATTATAATGTGTTTGCCTAAATCAGTCATAGGATAGAGCAGCTCATACACAGTATTTAAACTTTAGGGCTTATTTTCTGTTTTAATAAAATTGCTACATGAATACATGGGTCAATGTGTCACACTGGATTAAATCAACATCAGCCATTTGCTATGGGCTTTCTACCTCCATTTTATTTTTAATCTCAATACAAATATTGCTTCTTCCATTTCCCCCTTCTCCACCAAAGTCCACCCACCTTATTCCTTCATCCTTTTAATTGCTCTGGGTCTCTTTCTTCCCTTTTTACCTAAGCCATAGTTTTTCCCTTCTTTAGTTTGTTGTTCTTGGTCGTTCCAGGTCTAGCAATATCACTATGAAGTGTCAAAGCTTTAGAAATAATTGCTCCAAAGGTCCACATGACTCACAACCACAGAAATCTCAGTTGAGCAACGTGAGTCCTTATGTATGAACATCAGTAAAATGTGCACACTTCATTACCACTTGCCTTTTTTGACCTTTGAAATTGGCCAGAACACACTCATGTTCCAGCATACAAAAACCCACATAGTATTTACTTATTCCCTGCTAATAAAATGCTTGGCATGCATCACCCACATATTTGTAAAACTATATCAAGGTTTGGGCTTTTACTTATCTACACATTTGGGGTTTATTTTAGTAATTAGACCTGTAATCAAAATATTTCTGCTAGTCAAACCCTGAGATGTGAGTCAAGTCTCCGGGTTGTAAAATGCATTTTCTGGAAATTCTCCTGAGACTACCTTTTATGGATTCAAAATATTGATGTGGTGACAGTCTGATGATCAAAAAAGTTGGTCTCAAAAGCAGATGTCACTTGTCCCCTCCTTTGGACTGGCAGGTACACGAGTGTGAGTGTGAGTCTGAGTCTGAGTCTGTGCATACATACATGTACATGCACTTTTTGTACACATATGTATAGTTGTTGCATTCAAATAATTTTCAGGGGTTCTGATTAGGATTTCTAATAACACTAGCAATTACACAGAAAATAATTCTGTGTGGGCAGTTGCAGGAAAAGGGAGCAGCAGTTGTCAACATTTCTGTGAAGAATACAAAATTTGAACTCCACGTAGTCCTTAGACTTCTATTTTTATTTGACTTCAGTGTGAGTGGTCTATAACAAGTATATTATAGTATGCATAAAAGTGACATTGAAGGGATACTAAAACCTGTAGTCAGAAAAATGTGAAGTCTGGCTCAGATCACACCAAGAGACTTGCAGAAAGTGAAACAGCTGCAAATCTAGTTCAAAGTCCGAGTTATTCTAAGCAGGGTTATGATCTAAACTGATTCCATATTAAATGTCTCCATTTTTTAAGGTTTTATCCAGAAACTCATGAAAGATTTTGGGTTGGACTTTTCAGTCTAGTTGAGGATAGATGTCAAAACGTCCTCCTGCAGGGGGCATTGCAGCACACATGCCTGCAGGTGGCAACCACACCAGGAGTCCAAAAGATCCAGCTTGAGCTTCCTAGAAAGAGCCAGTGATGAGAGAAATCCATGCTCAATACCAGTAGTCTGCGCTCTTTCACTTTTTCATTTCAAAGGAAAAAGAGGGGGCAACGTGTCAATTTGAGCAATTTGGAGCATATCAATCTATGACCCTCACTAATAAAACTTTCCATATCATCCAGTGTGGCAAAAACTGAACAATTCAGAGTAAGTCCTGAGGACAGATGAGGCTTAAATCACATAATTTTCACACCAGCAGGGAGAGGGTGTGTATGTCTTTTGTTCATCAACTACCAAGGACTGTTGAAACCATTTGACAAAAACCATTCAGTGGTGGTCAGTAAATTCAGTAGAGGCAAATAAATCAAAACTAATAACTCTGGGCAAATAAATTCTCCAGCTCACTGGTTTGCTCAGGCTTTGAAATATTGCTTTCTCTGGGGCATTCACCTTAACCACTGATTTTCCAGACTTCTCTGACCACATGGGCAAAGGAGAGCAATTACATGGTCACGGTTGCCTGCTGCTGCAGGAGATCAGACCTGTAACAACACAAGGCCTGTCACAGGGACAAGCAAGGCTGGAATGAATGTGTCTGAGTGGGGAATGTGGTAGTGCCCTGAAGCACTTTCCCAGGTGGACTGAAATCTATGTCTATAAATAATGAAACAGGGTGATTATTCAAAGCAGGATTTTAAAAAAAAATTCCAGTTCCTGCACATTAACATAATTCATGAAGCACTTGGGACCATAAAGATTATGAAATTACTAACTTATGTGTGATAAACTTATTCTGTCTAAGTAGGATCTCATTGAACCTGAAAGGCAGAAAAACAACTTTGTTCACACACAAGCTTAACAGGAAACTGCCACAGCTGAATGAAACTCAGCAACCAAAAGGTAGATCTTGAAGAAATTTGTCATAAACCTCATCTCCTCTTAACCCACAAACCAAATTCACATGGTATTTATTTGATTGCTAGCAGAGAAATCAAAATACAATTCCTCCTAAGAGCTGTGCTAGTGAAAGGAAAACAGCAACAGCATTTCAAGGGGTAAAATGTAATTGCTGGTATCATGTCATGGTTTAGCCCCAGAGAGCAGCTGTGAGGTAATTCACTCCCCACCAAGTCCCCTGGTGTGGATGAGAATCAGAAAAAAAAAAAAAAAAAAAAAAAAAAAAAAAAAAAAAAAAAAAAAAAAAGCAAAACTCATGCATTGAAATAATAATAGCTTAATAATTTAAACAAAGTTTAATGTAACAATAATAATAAGTTTGCTATCCTGGCCATTCTCCCCCACCACACCAGCTCCTTGTGCACCTGCTGGCTGGCAGAGCATGGGAAACTGAGCAGTCCTTCACTTGGGGTAAACACTTCTGAGAAACAACTGGAAACATCGGTGTGTTATCAGCTCTGCTCTCACGCTGAATCCAAAGCAGCCGTGTGCCAGCTGCTGGGAAGAGCCGGCTCGGCAGCCGCCCCGGGAGCCGGGAGGTGGCACTGCCGCTCCGCCCGCCTGGAGCCGCTTCCCGGCCTCGGGAGCATCCCCCGGCCGCGCCCGGCATTCCCGGCCATTCCCGGCCATTCCCGGGCAGCCACGGCACCGGGGCCGCCTCTCCCTGCTGGGGCCAAAGCCAATGAACCACACTGTAAAATGGTCACAAACACTACCTGGTTGGGTTTGTTTGGTTGGTTTGTTTCTTTGTTTTCCCCAGCTAAGGCACAGGCTAAAAGACCCAAAGTTTTGGGTGAGTAATTTAGACGGATAAGGCGTTTTTCGCTGCTTGGGGTGAAGGCAGGAATCCAGTAGGTCGCTGATCAGGTCAGCACTAGCTCCAAAGCCAGCATCATCTTCAGTGACAGGGAGCTGCCGTGTGACCTGCTGGATGCTGGCCATTACCAGCAAAGGTTTCCAGGTAGTGAAACCTGAGTGGCTCAGTGACTCCCTACAGACATTTTATCCTTGAGGCCTGTGGGCTAATGTGCAGAAACAAGTACTGTGCTGGTGCATCCAAATTCTTCCTCCTTTAGCCTCTGGAGGACTTTCTCCAAGTCTTATTTTCTGCATACTACTTAAAAGTTTCCTGACTCACTGTGGCAGGATTTTCCTGATATGTAACTCTTCCTGAGGACATGTCTTTCAGTGAACTCCCACTGCAGAAAGATGCACGTCAAAGCCTTGGGATAGCCATTAAACCTATTTCATGTTTGGGTGTTTCATCTTCATGCTGCTCTCCTTCTGCAGGGCCTCCTCCTTCTGGTGTGGCTGTCCCATCTACCTTCCTTTGGCTCTTCTCCACCAGCAGATTCTGGACTGTTTCCAAGTTTCTGGTTAGCAGACACCACTGGGTTACTGATCCTCTTGTCACCATTGCTCCCAGTCCCTTGCCATCTCCCATGACCTGTGCTTTACACGAGGCTCCTGCCTTTGTTGTTGCCTCACTGGACTGTTAGCCAGGCGAATTCTCACATCCTCGTGGATCTGCAGACTCCATTCTTAGTTTTCTTTGCTCCCATTCACCCATTTGCTTCCCGTCCAAGGACTGATAGCCTCTTGGTTTCTGTGTCCTGTGGGATATCATTTCCTTGAAAGCTGCAGCAGACAATTGAGAGAAAGTATATGCAAGCATTGTTTTCCACAGCCACTTCTGTCAATTCATCTCCCTCCTGACTCCTGGTTCCTTTAGATTGATCCCATTTATTTGTTCTGCACTGCTTGGATGTGCTCATCACAGTCCTTCCCCAAGCTGTCCTGGTTTTGTGCTGCAGTAGGCGGCCTTGCAAAGACCTCAGGGTCACAGCGCATACACAGTCGAGACAGAGGTGCTCTGGAGCTCTCAGAGTTCTGGAGCTCCCAGGTGAGTGTGGGCTATGCCATGTATCCATGAAGGTGTCACCCACCATTCCAGCTAGCACCACTGACATGTGGGGTGTAGCCTTCCACATGCATCCCCCATCCCTTGTCCTGAATAACTGCACCTGGATCAGAGACTGAGCTCCAAGTTTACTCCCAAATGTAATTTCCTGCTTGTTCATGAATCCATAGTTTCAAACTTTTCCAAGTTTTTAACTTCATGCCCTGCATTAAGTATTCCTTCATGTAGATTATAGTCTTCCTTATTTTTCCATTTTTATACCTAATTAAACCAAATTTTTTTCTTATCATATTCTTATCATGTTCTGGGAACACATTGTAGCTAGAGAAAATGAGAAAGATTTCGTTTCAGAACAGGATGGAAACGTGATGCCTTCTATTGTACATTTGCAGTAAAATGCCCTGTATTTGTTGAATGGAAATCTGGGATAACAAAGATGAGGTCACAATTTAATTAGTCTAATTCAGGGAAGAGTTTGACTCACTAATTCCAACTTTCAGCTGAACAATTCAAAATTCCCTTGGGCCATACCCTTAGGAAACTAGCACCCGTTATTTAATTGGTTTACTAAGATGGTGCCACTCAAGATCCAGCCTGTCAGCAGACTGGATCTGTCGAAGGCTCACATGCCTCAGCACATTTCTTCATGGCAATTTTGCAACTTTGCTAGATGCATACAGCTCTTAAGACATGCTTTTTAAAGCCAGCTTACCCTTTTATGCCTAAAAATAATTGCAGGTGGGGTTTATAATTGCTAGGACAAGTTGCAACTTTTGCCCAGCAAAATACCCAACTGCCTCTGCAAGTCTAGTGCCAGGAAATATTCCAGTACACTCCAACAGCATTCTTAGCAGCTCAAGCACTCAAAAGTTAGGAAAGGATCAAAAGTTGTCCATGCACATACAGGCCAATACAACATGTACATTTTCATTCTACTCGATCACATAAAAATGTAACTTAACATCACATTTGGTCCTTCTTTGAGCAGGGTTTGGACCAGGTGGCCTTTGAAACCCTCTCCAAGCCAAATTATGTTACAATATATAAAGATTTTTCTTATAATTTTCGGTTGACCCGTGTAGCTTGCTGTGGGGAACAGTTCTCTGGGGCGCTGGATATCTGAGCTCTGTGCCCCTTTCCAACCAGTTTGGTTCTGCATAGTCCTTCCTTTTAATTCACTGCCTGATAATTTCAGTGAGTGCCTCTTAGTCTCTAATGTAATTAGTAAGTACATAATTGTTCTCTTTTCCATACCTCTCATGGTGCTTTTATGTTTTACTTGTATTTCCTTCTCAATCGCCTTTTTTTAATAGCCCATGAGATTCATGGAGAGCTGAATACATCAGTAGCTTTACTGAGTTAGTGTGGCCAACGCTCAGGTGAATTCCCATTCCACACGTAGTTAAACTACAATTCACATTTCCAGCTCATTCTGTGTGCAGTACAGTCTTCCTTCTCCATATTTCTCATCCCTCCCCTGGCTCTCTAAGGGTGCTGTTCCACAGCACCTGTGGCTGATCCAAATCTGCCCTGATGTAATCCCTATCTCTGGCTTTCTTTTGCTGTTACCTCACCATGAGGCTGCACCGTCTGTTGCCATCTGCTCAGGGATCTTAACCAACTGCAGACTATTTGCTTTATTTGTGGGGTTATTTTTTATCCCGTTCGGGTTTCTGAGCTCAGCCACTAAGGGGCAGAGAAGCTGAGCTGGGAGGGCAGGGACGCAGGAGCTGGATGGGCAGGACCACAGTGCTGCTCACAGACCTGCTGCTGGGAGTCACTCATACCAAGGGAGGGTCTGCCGTGCTGAGAGTGTCTGAAACAGTTCCTGCCTTTAATACTTGATCCCAGCTCTGCTTTCAAAATCATCACCTGGGCCACAAGCACTGCTCAGACACTCACAGAACAGCTGTCTCAAACCACTGATTTAAAGCCTAACGTCTAAATTACTAATTCCAGGTTAATTTTAACAAGCCAAACCAGGCTACAGCAATTACATACATAATCAACTGAGAGAAATTGAGTACCTTTTCTT
This sequence comes from Catharus ustulatus, assembly GCF_009819885.2. NCBI lineage: Eukaryota > Metazoa > Chordata > Aves > Passeriformes > Turdidae > Catharus > Catharus ustulatus. The sequence goes on along the minus strand of NC_046223.1, from coordinate 42,267,514 downwards.
CATGAGATGTTTCTATTAGTGACAGTGGTGCTTCCAGCCACCATAAAGAGTAGTTTGGACCTAATTTATACAGACAAGGAACCTAATTTCATCAAGATTGAGTGACTTTTTATTTCCCAAAGGAATACTAAATTACACTTGAATGTAATTTTGACCAAAGCAGAAGTTGCCTTTTAAATATTTATATCTTTTACTGTGTATAGCAGGGAAAATGAGTAAGACATATCCAGTCCAAAAAGATGCTCTTCTAAGATACTAATTTTTGTCCCATTTCATGCTAGGGCAGGGACTGCGCTGGGGCAGGGCTCAGAGTAAGGTTTTATACCTTCCTTCACAGTCATCATTCTCCCTATCAGAAAGCTTCTAGCATGGTGAAACAAAGTCAGGAAAACTGGGGGGGAAATGCATTTTCTTCCCTTTTTAAAATCATTTATACTATCCCAAGTGACTGTCAAGAGTGACTGTGATGCCTTAGGAGCACACACTTGAAAATGGAAATGAGGAAGCCACACAAGAAATGCCACAGTGCATAAAGGTGAGAGACATGTGGACAAGCATAGGACACAGAGAGAGAGAGAGAAACAGGTAAGCACCCAGCTGGAAAAACAGGCACTCACTGTATATTTTACTAGCTCAATTTAAGTAAAACAGCATCAGCTCAGATGTCAGCTTGCCAAAGACAGAAAGCTTTCTGGAACAAGATCACCCTTTCAGCCTGTGTTTATAGAGTCCCAAGGTTAAGAGGCACTTGGTTCATAGCTCCTGGGAGCTACCACTGTGCTGAAAAATAAACATAAATAATGTCATTAAGAAATCTCTTCAGAAGTCTGTGTCTCATTTTGAGAGCCCCACATGATGCACACTTCCCTCTGGAATTAATGTTTCCATTGAATCTGAGCCTTGGCATTTGCCCTCCTGAAGAGAATATTTATTTAAAATTTCCTCTGGCCTTCAAGACAAGACCAGTAGCAACCCCAGCTGCCTGGCTGCATGCCAGCAAACCACATTTCTCTCCCGTGTCCCTGGCCACGAGAGCTGTCACAGCCAGGACAGCAGCTCTTATTACAGTATCACACAGCTCCATCATTTTGGAATACTTTGATAGACCTCAAAAAGCAAAGGGGGCCAGGATTTGCCTGCAAAGGCAAGGTGGCAGGAGGAGATCCCCAGACCAGCCTGAGTACCAAACTATGCAGTTGTGCTGCCTCCCAGAGCAGGAGATGACTTTATCTGGTGCTGTTGATAACATCTCTGGTTTAGTGCTGCTCTATACTCTGTGTCATCCTTCCTCTTCAACTCTTTAAACAGATTATGGGGTCGAAGCCAAGACTGAAGGAAACAGCTTCAGCAATTATCTAGTAACAAAGTACTGTTATGTAGGCACTGACTGTCAGGCTGCAGATGCAGTGGTGTCTCAGAGAGGACCCAGAAGAGAACATCCCAAAGTGGGATGCCTGTGGGAGACCTCAGTAGGCAGACACACTGCCTTCTCTTCCCTATCCTACCTCTGGCTGAAAAATTGGCATCCCCTGAAGAAGATATATCTCTTTTGCCTTATCTTTTCCAAAACACTCATTATCAGAGAATCAGAGAAACACAGAATCACAGAGTGAGTTGGGTGGGACCTTTTAAGGTCTTCCAGTTCTGACCCTTCTGCTATGGGCAGGGACACCTTCCACTACTCCAGGCTGCACAAAGCCAAATCCAACCTGGCCTTGAAGGCTTCCAGGGATGGGGCACTCACACTGTGTTACAGCCTGTTCCAGTGCCTCCCTCACAGAAGTGTTTTCAATAACTATAATCCTTGATAACCTTATTACCCATCATCAGCTCCTCAGTTTCACACAGGCCTTAATGAAACAAAAATGGCAGCTTACATCCAGTGAGGACTATTTTAAAAGTGTTAAGAAATGTTTGGACCTGGCAAATGAATCCATATGCATGACATACTTATCTAAGTAGAGTAAATTTAGTGTTAGGAGTCTGTTCTTTCACATTTCGATATGTTGGTAGTGTTATTACCAACATCACTATTGTTACTGTCATTGTGCAAGGGTGCATATCTTTGCAGAGCATGTATCTGCAGACAGTGCAACCCAGCCTGCTTTTGTTCATTTGAAAGAGGTCTGCAGCTTTGGTTGGAAGGGCTAGACCTAATCCTAAACTTCAGAGATGTCCAAGTATGATATATCTAGTGGCTGAGCCTGTTGACTGAAGCAGGAGTAGTACTGATGAATGGCTAATGATGCTTTTAATCAGATTGTCCAGGTACAATTAGCTTTATTGACTGACTTTACCCAGTGTTGTTTGCCAGTGAGCTGAATGCACACAGCGCTGTTTGCTATCTTATCATTTTGTTGAGTGAGGTTATAAAATAAAAGGAAGCTATAATGAATGTATGCCTTTGACCATCTTTACAGCTAAGAAGAGGGGCCCAGCATCTGAGACACTCCTTCAGTAAATCTCTGGAGATGCCCATATCCTGGTTTGGAGAGAACTCTTCTTGCCTACACAATATGCTCCCACTGGCTATCATAAAACAAATGTATTTATTATCTGACTTGCCTGATTTCCATCACACTTCTGTATCTTGCTAATATTAACATAGTATATTTCCACTTAGTAAACAAAACTTGTAGGTGCATAAAAATGATAATAAAAAGGCAGTAATTAGAAATCTATTTATTTGCGAAAATGCTCTGCTGAGGGTGGACAATATTTATTTGGTTAATAATCTCTCAGATGTAAATACAATTCCCAATAGAACAGATAACAAGAAAGAGAGTGGGAATATCACATCCTGTTGAAATTTCAGGGTGATTTATATTGGCAAAGTGTTTATATCCTATTGAGGATGCATTTTCTACTGGTAAATAAAAAGCAACAGGAAAAAATCAGGCTAGATGTTGAGACTACAGCTCTAAACCACACCTTCAGCAGGGGTCAGCTCCACTGACTTGAGCAAAGATGTGATAGCCCACGTGAAAGGAGGAAACTCTGGCCAAAAGATTGCTTTCAACAGCAGAATAGTTTATCAGCTTGTAAGTGACTAATCAACAGCTAGATATCACCATGGGTTATGGTCAGTCTTCCTAGTTATTTCTCCAAAATGAAGGGCCCTTGCTAATGTGGGAATAGTTTAGAGCTTTGCCATGACAAGCACTGTGTTTTGCACTCTTCTTCAATGTCTCTCTTCAAAGCCTCCCTGTTAGGAAAAGGGAGCTTACTTGCCAGGCTTACTTCCAGAGCCTGGCAAGTAGTCAGTCTAAAATATTCTTTGACCAGCATTAATCAACTTCAGCAAGCATTCTGGTGCTGCAGTGTGCAGTGCCAAGGCAGTTCTTTTCCTTATCGATCCCATAAGGATTTAGACCAGGATGCAGAAACAAAGGAGCAGGGAACAAGGAGGTGGAGCTGGGAGATGGGTGGATCCCTGGGGACAGCGGTGTTTAAACACTGTTCAGAAAGGGATTAGCAATATCAGCTCCTGGAGAGGGAAAGCCACAAAAATGCCAAGCATTAAAGGTTTTGAAAAAGATTTCTTCACAGCTTCCCCTCCACCTCTCCCATTCAACCCACTGTAGACTTTGCAACTCTAATCTGGTGAGTGGCTTACCTCCAAGTCTCTTGACTATGATCCGGCCTCTCTCTGTAAGACACTGGATGCCATTGTTCCTCACACATTACACATTATTGCAACTATTATTCCTTGGCCCAACTTTTAGAAATATAAATCAACCAGAGATAAAGGGTGATTGAAACAATAATCATTGTACAGCAGTGACAGCTTTTTCTTACTTACCGTAATGAAATGTCAGAGAGAGCAGACTGAGAATAATGAAACTACGGGAGGAATAAATCCAAATCAAAAATCCCAGAAGGCTTCTAAAACAAGAGAATCCAGATGTGCAGATAGAAGTGCATCCTTATGGGACTCAGACTCACTGCACGGTGCATCCATCCTTAGAAGCATTGTAGGAAAAAGTGGTGATTTGTGCAGAAAGTGTGTTAATGCTTTATAATGTTTTGACATATTTTATGTGCCCTTATTATCAAAATTGGAAAAAATATTAATAGGGGAACAAGCAAAAGAGGTATGAAAGAGGAAAAAGAATTAAGACACAGCAAACTACCTTTGATTCTCATGGAGGTAATTATCACAGAGAGAAAATCTGAGAGAGTGATATTCTACCCCACTCTGCCTATCATCTACTTTTCTAGTCAAGGCATGTTAACCTTAGCTATTCTCACCAGCAGTACCAATACAGTAATTTCACAATTATAAGCCGCACTTCCGGATGTTGGCAACTTTTCATTCTTTGTCCATATATAAGCCGTACCTGATTATAAGCCACATGTTACAATACAGAGTGTGATAAAAGGTATCTGTTTTATCACCATCTGTTAAGAGTGGGGACAGTGATCCTTATCTCCATTGCAGATATTCTGCTAATGGGCCATCCATTGAAACCAGGCAGGGCATTGTTCTTTATCTTTTCACAACCCATCCTTCCTCCAGTGAGCCATTTTCTGCTAATGGCCATTGAGTCCCACTGTGGGACTGATAAAATTACTGCATCCCATTGGAAGTTCCTCCAGCCAGGGGAAAGAGCCCAACATTTCTTACCAAGATAAAAACAGATGTTTTGGGACACTAAGGGAGCCCCTTTCTCCACTGGACTCCAGAGGAAAACCGGATTTCTCCACATCACCACTGGACCTCCAGAGGGAAACTGCACCTTCTACAGGAGCACTGCTCCAACTGAGCCACATCTCTCACTGCAGGAGGATGCAGCCACCATTTAATGGGACTGCTACCAACACCCTGCCTGACAGGGTGTCAGGTTGTACTCTGACTGTGTCAGGGTTTGGAGTTTGTTTCTTTGTAGTACTGTATTCCTATTTTAATTTCCCTAGTAAAGAACTGTTATTCCTAATTCCCATATTTTTGCCTGAAAGCCTCTTGATTTCAAAATTGTAATAATTTGGAAGGAGGGAGTTTACATTCTCCATTTCAAAGAGAAGTTCCTGCCTTTCTCAGCAGACACCTGTCCTCCAAAAAACTAAAACAGCAACTTTTCGTTCTTTGTCCATATATAAGCCGCACCTGATTACAAGCCGCACTTTGGGTTCAGACCAAAATTTTAGTGAAAATGGTGCGGCTTATAATAGTGAAATTACGTACATGGGCAGACATGCACAGACCACAGGGCATTGATAAAGAATTGCTGAGTCCTTGTTATTTGGCTAAATTCTAAATAAGAGAAATGAAAGGTAAAAAAAGAACGTGAGACAGCAGAGCTGGGTAGATATGGCTGCAGTTCTCAGTTGCAGTCCCACAGCACAGAGGGTGCCTGATCAGCAGTGGATGCAGTGGATGCCTACCGTGTGTCCTCCCAAGCAGTGTACATGTCTCTTCTCCCTTTCTTGCCACAAGGCCTCATTCCTGCAGATTTGTTGGAAGTAGGAGGTAAGCAAGCTGAAGGTGTCAGCTGGATGTATACAGTACCCTTTAACGGGTTTCTTGGCCTCTAGCTATGATGTGAATACCACAGCAGCATGGCCACGTGATCCTTGGAGCTCTGCCCGTAGCTGAGGCTCTCACTGCTGACCACCCATTATGGACAGCTTAAGATATGGCTAAGAACATTAAACCAGGAAATGACATCCAGAGCAAGTAATTCCTCCCACTCTTTCAGTTTTTGTGTTAATGTGGTAAAAGACACCAACTGGAAAGCTGCAGAGATATTTTTGAGACAGCAGCTAGACACACTAAACTGTGTGTAAGTTAATAGTCATTTTAAAATAACTGAAGCCAAGTTTTGTTAATATGCAGTGGTGTTTGGGAGAGAGCATCCCTACTATACAAAATGCTTTGCTGTCTCAGTCAGGTTTAGACCAGGTAGAAAACTGATCTTTTGAGGTTTACCAATGAATGACCACCAGCAATAACTAAATATAACCCCCATTTTGGTCATAGAAGTGCACTTAGAACAATCATCTAGCATTTCTGTGAGAAATTATCAACTCCATCAAAGCCAGTTATTTATGACTTATGAATACGACCTCTGTTTGCAAAAAAACCCACCAAAAAACCAACAATCCTAGCTTGTCTGGCAACAAGCCTGCAATTATTCAGAGCTCGTGTGGGTGTGGTGAATCAGTGAAGCATAGTCCCTGTATTTATTCAACAAATAAGTATACCTCTAGTGTATTTGGCTGCCAACTCGTGATAATAATGAAGTTTTCTTCTGAACTAACTCATCTTGCCTAAGGAAGGGCAAAAAACCAGATCAAACATACTTAAATCAAGCTGCCCTTGCACATTTTCCAATTTGCCCTTATTTCAAACTTTGAATTCCAGCTGTCTTTGGGGAAAACGCCTTTACACATTCAAGTGTGTAAAGATGTAATCTTTGAACAAATCTGCTGGTTTTAGTTCCAGGTGAGCTACTTTTAACACCAAGTAGCTGGAACCCATGATTAGAGCCCTCTAGGCAGTAGCCACGTGGCTCTAGAAGGCACACCATAGAGATTTTGACATTGCAACAACGTGAAGAGTGTTAACTTTTGATTTCTGGAGGTCAATAACAACTCTATTTGTCTCCTACAAAATACTTCTTTCAACATACCTACTTTTAGTCACTCAGCTTCAATCATGGGGGTGCAGGATAATGTTTAAGTGTTTCTGGTCAACCTTACTCCATAATAAATCAGAGATGTTTTTCTTAAAACATAAGAAACATTAGTAAAATATAGCTACACTCAGATGTAGAAAAGAGCTGCCTTATTTGTTTTACCGAGCCAGATATTTCATTTGCAGAATATGCTCACACAGTTGCTGCACATGTATGTTGGCGGGTTGTACAAAAACTATCAGGTAGGTGAATTAGGGTGCAAGCATTGCTTCAGCAGGTGTTCTGTGCCTCAAAAGATGTGTTGCTGCAACTAAATTCTGGACACATTACATTTGATGGAGAGACCTTCCACAGAGATCATCAAATCACTGAATTGCCTGGGTTGGAAGGGACCTTAGCTGCCCTGGACAAGGACCTTCATTAGAAGTTGCTCAGAGCTCCATCCAACTTAGCCTTGAACACTTCCTGGTATGGGGCATCCACAATTTTTCTGGGCAACCTGTTCTAGTGCCTCACCATACTCACAGCAAAGAATATTTTCTGTATAAATAATCTAAACCTGCTCTCTTTCAATTAAAACCATTCCCCCTTGTCTGTCACTATGTGCCCTTGCTGAGGATAGAACCGTTCATCAGATTACTGAAAATGCCTACACAGGTGTGAGGGGAGGAGCTCTGGAAAAGTTGCCCACAAGTTGCCCATATTGTGGCAATACCTCCTACAGAGCCCCAAATATTTTTTTAGTATATTTTGAGAAGGAAAGTCTTTTGAAACATTAAGAAGTCACACCTCTTGAGTCTTACCCTTATCTCAGGTAACGCCTATGGTAAAAAATGCATTACCTGTAGTGGGAATTACAGTTCAGATTTGCAGTCATTGTCAGATAAAGTTTCTATAGTTCAAGAATGTAACCACCTGTAGTTGTTTCCCTGCCCCACTGCTATGATCGCAGTGTTTGAGAGTTTGACCTCAGCTTCAGAAAGTCGTGATGGGACATGATGATACAAACTGCTGGAGCCTCTCCCACTCTCTTATCAATCAGTGCTCCCACAGAAGCAGAGCCGGCAGAACAGGTAGCCTGTCCTCTGCTGAACTGCCCCATTCACCACTCCAAATTCAGTCAATCATTATTGACACAGACTGAGCAGGGCTGGCTGAGGAGCAAGCACAGCATCTGTGCTTGGAGGGAGGGATGATCTGCAGGGAAGGAGAGAGCAGGCAGCTGAAGCTAGGGCCAGCCTCACCGGGGGACATTGCTTGGGCTCATGGGAGTGACGAATTTGGGTTCCCAAGGTCAGACCCAGCTCAGATATCATAGTGGGGACTGCTGGCAGCAGATTATTTCTCTTGGCACAGCACTGTGATGGCCCTTCTGCATAATCTTTTCCAATGTTTTTCTTAAACTTTGCTACTGGAATAGGAAAGGTCACAACATATTATCAGACACAGACAGGACTTGAGCATTGTGAGTGTTTATATGTAAGCTAGAGAGTGTATTCTGTATCAGAATTCATCTTGGGAAAATCTGAGACTGTGTCTATAAAATTTCTCCTTCTTGTATTTTTTTTGTCTTGAAGTGTATATATATGTATTGCTCTCAAAGGCTGACAAGTGTTTGTCTCAGACCGCTTGAAACTTTATCTGTTGCCAGCATGCCAACACCATCAGAGAATCCTTCATTCTAACCTCCTGCTGCTTATGGTATTGTTGAAAGTATATGGCTGCAAAGTCACCCTAGAGACATATTATTGGCTAGCCAGGTTCAGTTTGAGTTTTAATACAGACAGGGCTTTAGTTCTGCTTTTAAGAGCTGATTTCAAATTAGGACTTTAGTTCCCTAACTATTCCAGTTTAAGTGTCTCCAAGGGATCCATCATTGTGAGAAAGCTGCTTAAAGTATTTAAAGATAAGATTTATTGTACCCAAGGCAGCTATGCTTTCCTTGTTCTCTTTCTGTACTGTGCCTGTCTGGCATTTTATTACACCTCTTTATTCCTTATTATCTTCTTCCTTTACTCCATCTCCAGTAACTGAAACGGATATCAGGTACAGCAAAGGCAATGCAGAGTAGCTGGGATTTCTGGCATTTCTATCTCCTCTTGCCTCTCCACCAGTTATTTCAACATGGAACAGTGTTCAGAGTGCCACTGAGAGGCATGTTTGCTCCAATGCTCATCCTCACAGAGCCCAGTTATGCAATGATCATTGCCAAAGCTGGAACACAGCTTCAGGACACTCTGCCAACTCCAGCACAGCAGCACAGCCCATCTGCCCAGTGCTCATTCACAGCTGGGAAGTTTGTTGTGAACAGGGTTGCTGGAACCAAAGCTGGGCTGTCCAGTCCCATAGATGAATGGGTTAAGTGACTATAAATCTTCCTTTTTTTTCAATTTTTCCTCTTCTCTTTTTTCCTGAGATATTGCAGGTAGTACAGATACATTTGAGAGGTGATAAAAATACTAATAAGATAAACCCACTGAACAATACCATCCTGAGTGGAAAACAACTGGCCATTGTTTCAGCTTCCTCCTCTGCTTTCTTATCTTGTGTGAAAAATACCTGTGGTTCTCAGAGCACAAACATGAAGGATAGAGTATGCCAAGTCTACAGCACAGACTTCTGCTTGGCAATGATGCATCTGCCAAAGGTGTGAAGAGCAGTGTTCCCTGACATACACAATTGTGATCAAGAGCTCCTACACAGGTATGGCTACATCAACAAATCTGCACTTTCTCTGACATTAACCACAGACTTTCTGACCAAATTTGGTGTGTATTAGTGCTTTAATTAGTGCTTTACTGGTATTATGACTGGATTTACCAGGACTTCTTGTGGGGCTGTCATCCCAGTGTAGTGCCACCAGAGCATGATGCTATTTAAATCCTGCACCAGGCCTGGGAATGGACTTGGAGGGGCACTGGGGTCTCCACCTCTCCTACTTCTCTTTTTGATTCTTTAGAGAGAAAGCATTTGTGTCTGTGCTGTGTGAACATTGATGGGAGTGAGGACAGATGAGACCTGTGTGAGAAACTGGGATGGAACCAAAACCAGGGTGTGATTCTAGGCTGTGCATCCTCCTCCTTGACAGAGTGCACAGGCACATGTGTGGGGCCACACTCTCACATTGGGGTGACTGTCTGGCTCACAGGTTTACAAAGCCTAGTCCTTGCTCCCACAGATCTCACCAGCTGCCAGCAATGTCCCTTCATTCCACAGAAGCTACTTTTTTTCTCCCCTTCTCTTCAACTGCAGCCCAAGAGAGTGTTGTTCAGTATGAAAGGCATCAGCCACGTGTCAGGCACAAATCCCAGACATCTGTGGGGAAGAGTGGAACAGAAAAGCCTTCAGTGAAGGCACTGGAAAAATATTGGCATCTTTAGCTGTAGTGTAAAAAAAAAAAGGAAAAAGAAAAAATACTACACTTATGACAAAATTCAGGTCTGAACTTCATATTCAGACTTCTTGCACATCTTTCTGAACTCCTAGGACTATAGCTGGAGTCTGTGAGTGAACGTATCTTACACATGTAAGATTCCTAGACAGATTTGGTAGTATAGTTACTTCAGTAGCCAAAAATTAAAGAGCCCTATCTCTTGCTTCTAAATTGTGTCATTTTCGTAATATCTTTAAACATAACATTTTAAAGCTGCTTTTATGTCTCTTATGTCCTGCAGCTGCATGTGGGAATAGGCCATGGGTAACCAAGGAGGGGATTTATAGGGAATAGAAATATATGGAGAATTCATTTACACCTGTGCACAGTGCACACCCTGTACATTTACAGCATACACAGATGGGAGAGCTGTGCATGCTGAGGGGCTGCTATAAGGTGCAGCCTGGAGGCCCTGCAATGACCACTGCAATGGCTTTTCATTGTTTTCTTCACCATCTGTCAGGAGGGACTGAGGGGGCGCTGGTTTCAGGGATGCAGAGCTGTAGCACTGCCAGTTATACCTGTCCCTGCCAGAGCACTTCCCACTCTACCCACGGCACAGGACCCCATGTCAGTCCCTTATAGCCCCTGCAGCAGGACTGGGCTCCAGCAGTCCTGCCCTGCCTGGCCACGGACCTCAGACATCCCTGGATATAACAGGACAGTTAAAATCCAAGTTTCACACCTTACTTGGCTGCTCTAGACAAGCACATTCAGATTCTGCTCTCATCCACCTCTTGCTCCCGATTGAGCATCTGCACCACCTTGAATGCTGGATTCACAGCATGTGGTGCACCAGCCCTGGAACCTAACTGGCTCAGGAACTGTTCTGACTACAGTCTCGTTATTTTTATACAGTTTGGTATCTGAAAAGTTATCACAATGTGATTAACAGGAGTCTTCACACCTCTCAGATGACAAGGAGCTGAGATAAATCCAATCCAAATAATTGTCATTTTAACAAATATATATTTTCAGTGAGGCTCAAAGGATTTAGATTTAAATACCCAGAGGACTGAAAATTGTGTGCTTCAATACACTGTGTAAGTCTGGGAAGGCTCTTTGGAAGCATCACAGATAACGGGAGTTGAATTTTAGGCAAAGGGAACCAATGTTTCAGTATCACAAATTAGTCATCTTCTCTTTATTTGATCATCTCCAAGGAAAATTAGAAAGTTCTTGGGATCTTTTTATTACAGGTAGTTTTGTCTGCTTTCTGTTATGAAAATTCAGCTTCAGTTGTGCTACATCAACCCTGGTGCAGAGCCTCAGCTCAGCTGCCTGCACGGTGAGCCTATGAGCACTCCCCAGACAAATTCTAAGCCCAGCATGCATGGAGTTGAACAGCTGGGTATCTCCAGACTGTGCCAGTCAGTTCCAGGGCAGAAAACAGCCATGAGCATCCCTAATTTGCCAGAAAAGCTATAGCCCTCAAGTCTTCACTGGCCTGTCTGCCATCAGCGAGATTTTCCACAGGCTGAGCAAGGCAGGGTTTCACCCAGGGGATATCCCACAGTGCCAAAGGTTCTCACACTTGGCTCACTTGGGATGCATCAGTTTTCTGCTGGCAGGATATCAGTGCCAGGAGCGCTGCTCCCGACCGCACGTAGCCCTGACCTCACCAAACAGGTACTTGCACTGGAGGTTTTCATCTGAGGCTTTGAAGAACAAACAAAAGAAGGGCGACAGAAAACTGTGAAACTTCTCCATTAAATAGGATCCACAGTTTAAGGCAAGGAGAGGTTCATTTCTGTGTTGAATGCAAAGAGGGTTTGGGACAGGAGTGTTGTTTACAGATATTTGCCATGTTCCCGGTGGTCAAACCACAGGTATTTCTTTCATTCATTAGAGCTTACTTACAACTGTACTTTAGTGTGTGAATACATAAATAATATGCAGACCATAGCCTGGGCTCAGCAAAACAGATATTCTCTCCAGCACAGCCAGAAACAGTTGTGTCTCTCTTCAGCTCCACCGATAAAGTATGAATCACAATGAAGCAGCACAAAATATCTACCTTGATGTTTTTCAGGTTTGTGACTATAAAAAGAAAATTATATTCCACCTCTGCAGAATCTAGACTTTATACAAAAATCTTTAAAAAGCAACTGACACCAGCTTTTAAAACTTTGTAATCATTTTGAAACATAACTTGATAAAGTTTTCAAAAATACTAAACATAAGGTAAAAAAGAAATATTTTATATAAGGTGAAATCCTTAGTTTAAAGTGCTACCATATCCCCAAGCATCCTTCAGTTCCAGGCCAATAGCAATTGCTCCACATATCTTATCCTCCATGCATTTCCTTTCTGGACTACAGCACAGCAGCATCCCTGGTGCAGTTGTGTGGAGCAGGGCCAGCTGAAAGCTGATTGTCATCCTCTTGCACCTCATTTTTCATATTCATTTAGTCCTCCAGTGTGGCATATGATGGAATACTCATACTCACACAGGTAGTACCATCTCTGTGTCATGAGAGACCCAGCCACTGACTGAGCCTGAAAATTCCCAACACTTGACTGTGCTACTGTGGAGCTTTCCAGGCTCCTGGAAAGCCTTCCACATCCTCTGTAACTTTCCTTCCATCCTCACAAAAGCCCGGGAAATTGTCGCGTACAAAACGGTTGAAGGACAATCTTGTTGCTTTCTCAATCAGTAAAAATGAAAGCAGCTCTATCCATCCTCTAGGCATCAACACTTCTTTAGCCATCTAAAGTTGTGGTGTTGATCTAGTTATCTGAGTTTTATCTGGTCAGTGGAGACAACATTAAAAGCATCTCAAAAGGACAGTTCTTCCCATATATGCTAGACATCTGTTTGGACAGGATCAGCTGCCCTCTGAAGGTTTTTGTCTTCATTGATTAAAAAGACAGACAAGTAGCACAGACCAAGTGGGTAAATTTAGAGGACAAAAGCTAAATAGATCTTATCCATGATCACATCCTTTCCTACCTGAAGGAAGAAGCAGAGAAGATTCCCTATAAAGAGGGACAGATTAAAACTCTGAGGTATAAAAAAAGCAAAATTGCAAAGATAAATCTGTTTCATGCCAGTGGTGGACCAACCAAGCCACTAGCAGACATAGCTGGGTAGTACCAGGTGGGAATTCAGCAAGTCCAGGCCCATTGATTGTATCACATACCCTGGAAGGGAAGTCTGAGAGGTAGGTGATTACATCAGGCTCGCTGGAATGATTTACAGCCAAGGTAACAAGAGCTTTATCTCATTACGTCATTTTTTATGGCAATCACAGACAATTTCTTACATTAATCATTTAAAAAAAATTGGAAAAGCAATTCTGTGATTTAGGAAAGGCTTTTAAGCTGGCACAGACAATTCATCACAAACTGGTATGACAGCAGTGAAATGGGAGAAGCAGGACAGAGATCACTGCAAATCTTATTGCAAGAGCCTACTACCACATCAGCTGGGATTGCTGTAGCCACCACATTGTCAATATTCTGGTGGTGATGGCCTCCCATGCATGGATGAGGACGTGTGAGAACAACATTTGCTTTCTAGAGCTATGTTGAGGAATCTGGTCAGATATGCCTGCTCCAGGAGGGCAATCATCCTGTGCCAATAAACCCTACAGGTCTTGCAGTCCTAGAGAGAAATTCTGGACTGCAGAATAAGGACTTTGGCAATAGTCACAAAATTTACCATTTATATAGGACACTTGCTAAGAGGACAGGTCAAGTTTGTTCACTCAGGTGAGGAACTAATAGTAGGAAACAAGCCTGTGATGGAGCCCCACTCTCCTCCTCAGGGCCATGAGAACCGTTGGCAATATCTTCACAAAAGCTGGGTTCTAGGGAAGGGATGCCTGCAATTCCTGCAGCAGGGCCAAGGTGCTCTTTGCCTTTTCATCCCCTACAGGAGATAAACATAAATGGCATATGATGGTAGAGTAATTATGATAGTAGAATCATTTGCAGTGCTTGGTGTTTGAATCAATATAGCAAATGCACTGAAAATAAAAATTGGCAAGAGAAAGAGGGTCCATCACTGGCAGGAGATCTCTTTCCTGCTCTTTACTGCTCCCAAATACCACATAAGGTTTTCAGTTTATAGTAGAAATTCTGGAGTAACCTTTTCAAAGTGTTGCTTGGCCATTTTACAGAGTATTCTTATATTATACAAGGAGGAGTAAATGCTTATCTGCGCAAGGAGAGATGAATTCCAGCTATACCTTCACTCTTCACATGCCTTCCTTGCACGTTGCATTCCTATACCAGTGTCTGGCTGTCCCCTGGAAAAAATTAGTTTCTTTATCTCTCAGTCTCTCTTCAGGTATGTTTCCCCATGCATGGCTGGATTTCAGCAGCAGGGACCGTGGTAGGGACCCATGTGCTGGGGACCCATGTGCCAGTCACAGCTGGGTCCAGCCATTTCTGAAACCAGTCTGGGTGCCCACCACACACCAGAGCTGCAGCCAGGCAGGCAGAGGATCCCACAGTATCCCAGCTCAGACATAGCAGCCATTGCAAGCAGGAGATACACAGAGAACACTTTTAGGAAGACAAATGAAGGCAGAGATAATTGTGGAGACATGGAGCTGGGGACACACTCTTGGAAGGAAGAGCTCCATGTTAAAGGGAGACAGCCTGTGGCTTATAGGCAGCCCAGAGTGGGCAGGGACAACCCTGTGGGACTGTGGCAATGGGTGATCAACACTAGGTAGAGGACAGCTCTGAGGGACTGTGGCCATCAGGCAAAACTGTAAGAAGCATGAAGGACAGAGAAAAACCAGTAAGAATGACAGATGCCCAAAGGAATACTCATAAGGAGTGTGGAAAGGCAGCAGAGTAAACCTATTGTGTATATGGCCCCAGCCTCTAGGATTATTCAGTGTAACCCACATTACAAATGAGGGAGATGAGACTAAGGAGGATGGAGGAAAGGTGTTTTGCTGAATAGTGCCTGGGGAAGAAGAGTCAAGAAAGCTGCTTACCCAAGTGTTTGCTTAATTGTTCATGGCTTCTTTTTCTCAACACCCAAATCAGTGATTAGAAGCTCCTGTTAATTGACAATAAACTGAAGTAAGTAAAAATTCCCTGAGTTGAGCCTGTTTTGTCAGTAACACCACACACTTGGCATTTTCTTCCTTTGCATCTTTCACTTTTTGCTATTTGCAAATTTATCTTGCACTCACTGCCTCACTTTATTTATCTTCCACTCACTGCCCTGGTGACACCAGAGGATGAGTTTTTCCACAGATTCACCTCCTTTCTACCATCTCTTGTATCTTATCTCTTAATCCATATTTAGTCTTTGTTCTCCTGGCCTGATCAGCTCAGGCTTGTGAGAGCCTGGGCTTCCAGCTAACAAAAGACCAAGTCACAGCAGGAGTCTGGTGAGCAAAGAGCACCTGGACAGGCTCAACAAAAGAGGGCAGCTTCATCTCTGTGCCCATGTTGTGAACCCAGCCAGCTCCAACAAAGGATAGTTTGGGACTGAGAGCAGCTTGTGGCTTCCTGTTGATGACTGACAAGCTATTGGAGCCCAGGAGAAAATCAGCATGATGCTTTCTTCTGAACCGAGGTGTAACATTCAAGTAATACAAACAGTATTAAATACAAATAGGAAGGAAATGGTTTGTAATACTCTGTTTGCCTACGATATCTCTTCTTACATTTTGCACAAACAATTTCAGTATATTAGACTTCTGCTGACCTTAAGAAACTTCTAAAGAATTTTGGTCTTTCCACTCCAAAAATGTTTGATAGCTTTACCCTGAAGGTGCTTGAATGTTCAAACCTGCTTTTTATTTCCTATTTGAATTTACCTCCTGCCTCTTCCATTGAAGCTCAACTACCACTCTGTTCAAAAACTAGGGGAAAAAATTTCACATGGTATGAAATGCAGCATTGTTCCTTGTTATTTAACCAGAGGAAAGCAGTACACCACACTGTTGTCATTCAGACAAGAAAAAGAACAAGCAAGAAGCAGTGGAATGGAATAAAGGGCAAACAATGGATTTCAGTAATATGCAGAAGGTCAGCACAAGTCTTATATATTAATTACAGGCTGAGTGAGAAAGAGTCTGAAATCTGTTTGGGATACAGGTAGTGTACAGCTTTGTACTGGCATTTACACAGGTCCATGAGTTTCACCCTTACAGCTTCTGCCCTTGAAGAGTGACCCCGTCCTTGTGAAAGGCCACGGGTTCCCCCTGCCTGGTGAGGATGGTGGGTGCCCAGCCCTGCTGGGATCTGCATGGAAACGCAGGGAAAGAGGAGCAGAGCTGTTGAGTCCAGTAGTGAGATCTGTTGAAAGATATGAGCAGCCTGAGGGTAAGGAGACGCTGAGAGAGACAAGAAAACTCCTAGGGAGTGGTCGAGCTAAACTAACAAAATTCTTTCCCATGCACATGCCTAATACTTAAAATAATAAAAACACCTTTTGGGGACTACTGAGCCATGGGAAAGCCAAACAAAATCTGTTTTGGATTTACTTTAGTCAGCAACTCAGGAATAGCAGAGACCCTGCTACATGAACTCGATATTTAAATACTACAAAATTCCAGAGAGTGTGATAAAGATGGACTTTTATTTGCCCACAGGGGATGTGCTTGTGCAATGTTCTTAGCACCAGTGCATTTACCCTCACCAATGGAGTAGTGCTTTTCTCAGAACTAGTGGGACTGCCTCCTTTACTCAACCCTTCAGCCCGGTGCTGAATCCTTTAGTAATAACTTGGCCATAAAGCAAACAGCTCAGCTATGGCCCAGCCCAATCTCTCCCTGTGCAGAGAAATGCTGTGACATTTACACTCACAGTGCAGCAAAACAGCTTCTAAATTTTGCATTATATTTTGCTTCTAAATTTTGTTTCTAAATTTTGATGGTCTTTCTCCAGCCTGTCCCCACTCCTTGCAGCAGTGCAGTCAAAGATGGACTTCAGAAAAGCAGCAGCTGCAGTAGCCAGCAGCTCCTACTCTGGGGTGGGCAGCACAGTTGGACCAGCTCTGAACAGTAATAGCTGTTTTTGCAGCAAGGCATGGGCAAAAAGGCCATGGTGAGCAGAAGGACCTTGAGCTGAAAACCCCAGTGTGTTTTCCCAGTCACTGGGGAAGATTGCTCATCAGAAATGTACTTTGTGTAGAAAATGTGTTTTTCAGTATGTTTGCCTCTCATTTGGCCTAGCAGTAAATTTTGCCTGATGGTAACACTCGGGCAGATGTCTTCAGGCATTCCTTTTCCTTAATGCAAATATCTGCAGGCTCTTTGAAAGACACCACATTTTTGCTGATTGTGGCTCAGGTGGTGGCATGGAGACATCCCTGTGGAGACATGGTGTGGGACTGGCAGATGGACACTTTGGTCTCTGCCTGCACTTTGAATAGGATAAAATCTTGAGGATGAAGTTGACTGGGGACAGACAACCGGGACGACTGGCTCCCCTTCCATGCTATTTGTCCCTTTCCTTTGGGAAGTGCCATGAACACTGCAAGATACTCTGTGTCTGCCTTCACCTGTGGGAAGAGAATCAGACACAGTGGGGAACATGATATGGAGACATCTGAAACTGTTACCTCAAATTCAGTGTGGTGTAAATATTGCTGGGCTGCTTCCAGACTTGTTGCAGAACATCTGGGTACTGCTGCACACAGCCAGGCTTGGTTTCTCACTGCATAGGCATCTTTCCATCGCAGGGAAGGCTGCCTGCAAAGATGTGCAGCCACTCAGCTGAGGATCAACTGGATGAAGAGATGTGTCAGAAGGCAAGGAACAATAGCAATATTCAGTCATGACCAACATGGTTTGAAAGCACTGAACTAGAGATGTAAGGGATTTGCTACAGGTGTGTCCCCAGATTTTTCAGGGCCCCAAGAAGAATCCAGGCCATGGCTTGATGATGTAAAGATAATTTTAGCACTCTGGTTAGGTCAAAAATGCTGCATCCTCATTCCAAAAAAGCTCTTTTACAAAAAGGGTGAAAGGGTGATGTAGAAGTAAGCACTGTGTATACTATCTGGCTTACTTATTAAGTGTAACAGTTTTACAGACATACGGCACAGCAATTTCTTTTCTCAGATGCTGTGTAAAAGCAAGATATAAAGAATCTCCAGAAGAAGACTGCGGGGGAGTGGGGAGGGGGGGTGTGGAATAGCTGAACTGACAGTGCATAACATCATGTTTACAAAGTAAACAATCTGGGAAGACAAAAGCAAACCTTCTCTCAAATCTTTAGTTAAAAGAGCCTTGTGTACAGCATGCAGCTATTAGCACCAGCACAGCACAGATGAGACAGAGAGATTTGAAACTGGCGTTCCTTTAAAGAGCTTGCCATGTGGTGCTGCAGCATTAGCTGTCTCTTAAAATCCTGGTTTAGGAACAGACACTATTTACTGGATTACCACCAAGCACAGGCCTGTCACCAAATTTATTTCCAGGAGTCGCATCAGTGGGCACTGAGTTGCAGGATCTGAGAAGCACTGAACCTGCATCCCCAACAGCCATCAACTGCAAACCAACTACACAAACCCTGCCCATCACTTCTCCTAAAGGTGCTTTTTTGAACCAGCCACAGAGGGGATTTGGAATACTTCAGTGAAAAGAGATGAGAGCTGCCTTCTGCAATTGCAGCTTGCCTTACACAGGGGATGTTGCAAGTTTTTCTGCATGTGGAAGAAAAAATCCACAAGTAACTGCTGCACATGGACGCCTTGAATAACTAGAGGTCCATGAGCAGTGTAAAAACTGGGCTCGCTAATGCATCCTGCTAAGAGGATCTCTGCATCACTATTCCTTCTGTTACACCAATGTGCTACACAGACACAGAGGCTGGGCCTTGAATTTCTCAATGAAGTTACTGCTTAACTTCTTAAACAAAGAT
Source organism: Catharus ustulatus (assembly GCF_009819885.2). Taxonomy (NCBI): domain Eukaryota; kingdom Metazoa; phylum Chordata; class Aves; order Passeriformes; family Turdidae; genus Catharus; species Catharus ustulatus. The sequence goes on along the minus strand of NC_046223.1, from coordinate 42,248,602 downwards.
GAGTCAGGTTTGCCTTTGCTGAAACCAGCTCTGCCCGTAAGTGGGGGCTAAGGTGAGAACTCCACACAGTCCCATATTGATGCACTCTCGCTTAGTGAATCCTGAAGCAGGAATTGTCCTCAGTGCCATTTTGCCTTCCTTGGTATCACTCTTTTTGTTTCATCACAAAAGCCTTGTGGTGATATGCAGAGCTGCTACTTTGTGGTAAATACTCGGGCTGCTTTGCTGTGGACCGGGGCTCTGGAAGCAGCCGAGCCATGTTTTGGTGCTCTTATTGCAGGTGGTAATCTCTCTGTGCAGGAAAATAAAAAGGAGGCTCGAGAAAGGCAGAAGGCTGATCATGGTCAGTCGGTGTCCCGGCTGTCCCAGGTGTTAACCTTCCCCTGGTCTAAAAGACTGCAGGAAATCACACTATAGGCATTCAACACTGAGGCCATTCTTCTCCCAAGAAGTGGAAAATTCACTCCTGGATCAGAACATATCCTTGGCTCATTTTATTGGCAAAATACCCTGGAAATGAACCTCCTAGCTCTCACACAAAGGCCCAGAGAGCTTTGGTTTCAGAGGGGTGGGTGAAGGCAGTGGGGCGAGGGGTGGGGGGGATTATGCCTGGCTGTTGTTCTGCTGAAAGTCGGTTTGTTTCTGTCTCATAAAGTATGCAAGAATGTTCCCATGCTCTGCTCGGGCCAGCCCCCAGCAGCATGCTTTGCACATTAGCAGCTGATGCTGGAATGCGGCGTTCCCAGGGCAACTGGGAGCCCCCCATGGGGCACAGCCAGCCCCCACCATTGTGCAGCCCTGGCTGACGCGGCTTTGTTGGGTGAGGTAATGCCGTGTGTATGCAAACCAAGCCAGGGGCACAAATGGCACTTGGAAACTGTTCCATGACTTCAAAGGGCGGGCTGCCTGGCCCCCAGGAAGGCTGCCTCACTCCAGCCTGCACCTCCGCTGCTGAATTTCAGCTCCTCTCCCGCCCTGCTGCTGCTGTCACCGTGACCGCATCCTGGGCTGCATCATTTGCACAAACCTTCGTGGTATGGTTCAGTGGGCACCCTGGTCTTTGGTCAAAAGTTGGGCTTGTGATCTTGGATGTCTTTTCCACCCTTGATTCTATGATTCCATGAAAAGAAGTGTAACCAACAGGTTGAGGTAGTGGTGTCTATTCCGCTCTGGTGAGAGCACACCAGGAGTACTGCATCCGCCTCTGGGGCCCCCAAATGTAAGAAGGACATGGATCTGTTGGAGCGAGCCCAGAAAAGGACTTGTGGTGGTTTAACACCTGCCAGCAACCAAGCAGCACTAACTCTAAAGAAAATTATCCCAGCTGAAACCAGCACACTGGGCCACTGAAATGATCGCAGGGCTGGAGCATCTCTCCTGTGAAGAAGGGCTCAGAGACATGGAGCTGTACAGCATGGAGAAGGGAAGGCTCTGGAAATACCTTATAGCAGCCTTCCAGTACCCAAAGGGTGCTTTCTACATAGGCAAGGGAGAATGGCTTTAAACTGGAAGAAGGTAAATTAGATAAGATCTAAGAAAGACCTTCTCTTTACAAAGCAGGTGGTAAAACACTGGAACAGGTTGTCCATAGAGATGGCCGATGCCCCATCCCTGGAAACATCTAATATGTCAGACTGGATGAGGTTCTGCGCAACCTGATGTAGTTAAAGATGTCCCTGCTCATTTCATGGTTGTTGGACTAGATGTGCTACAAAATTTTCCAACCTGAAATATTCTATTCTACAACAGCCCTACCGGAAGTGTGCCAGGAGCTCTGCAGTGGACAGGACTCAGGTGTTGTTATCAGTTTGTCAGCCCAAATTGCTCATCCATGTCTCCTTACACAGACCTCTAGCACACAGTCAGAAGGCTTTTTTAAACATATTTTTATTTCTTGATGCTGGAGTCCCCTTCAGTATGAGACTGAAAAGAGTGCTGCACAGTAAGAAAGAGGAACTGTGCTCTCAGATCCATATTCCAGCCATGGACACAGCTGAATTCTCCTTATCCACTGACTTCAATAATTCAAGTTATTCTACTACACTCTATCCTCAAGAGATACAGCTTCATATTGATTAGAGACTTAGGCTCCAGCAAGCAGTGACTTGATATATATCTAATGCTGTGTAAATGTTAAGAAACATTATTCTTGTCCCGAAAGCTTTGCTGCATTCTACAGTAATGAATATTGAGAGAGAGGAATTTGGTTTACCACCAGATACAAAAAGACAGAGCAATGTTATTGTTATATTTAAAACCCTTTTATCAGATAGGTGTCTAAATTACATTCAGAAACAGAACATATTAGGGCATTAAAGGGACATATCAATTCCTTAACACCACCTTGAGTTTAACAAAAATGTTGGCATCAGACCTTTCGCTTGCCATATGGATTGAGAAACAACAGAAATCTGCCTGTTCTGTGAGCCTAGTTTCTGTTCTCAACAAGAAAGTGGAGGAGGTATTTCAAAGGATATTAAAAAAAAACCTGCAAGTGGAAAATGTGCAGTGATCAAAACAATCTTTATGGTATTTTTTGGTTGTGCAACAGCAAACCAATATGTAACTACAACTGAGACTGAGAAAACTACTGCCTGGGAACCAAAAGCATCCCAGTTCCACACCTATTTGCAGACTGCAGAGTGCTTTAATACTGACATCTCGTCCTAGTACATTTTGGCCCAGTTTTTCAAACACACATAGGGTGCCAGAACATGCACATACACATCAGTGAGTTAGGTGTCTAATGTTTTGGATTATGTGTCTTCCTATTTGTGTCTTTCACTACTGTGACTGTCAAATTCTCAGACATTTCTGTAGCACTTGTGAGAGGCAGGCAAGTCAAGCGCACCAATGATGTTTTTATCCATTGCAAAATTAGAAAGCAAAATGGCTGGAATTTTGGTGCTGCCACAGACAAAACAGGGACAATAAATCCTCTTGATTCCAGGAGGGTGGGGGCCAGCATTGGTCCCTCAGGCTTTCTAGCTCACCTGCCATGCATTGAGGGGATTTCATGATCACACAGTGCTTCTGATGGGAATGTGAATGCTCTCTGTAATAAAGCAAAATCAAATAAAACCACATTGTTGGAAGCCAAGAAATTCAAAGGTACTCTTAGAGCAAACTTATAATGTGGAAATAAAGATTACTATAATGCATAAAACTGTCCAATGTGTTCTTACCAAAACTGCAGCAGGAGGGCTTCCACATCAGTTATCCAGCTCCCTAAAAATAAAGCTGAGTAGAGAAACTTCCTGACCTGCTCTAGTGGGACCAATTCTGCTTCTCTTCAGCTTATACAAAGCTTCCATTACTTTCAGTGGGAACAGCTTAGCAGTTCTAGTAGAGTGAATGGATGCATTATAATGTCAGTAATAACAAATGTCATGCACATTCCATGATTAGCTAGAAAAATGATTCCAGGGTTAAATAGGCATGTCTTATTCAGATGCATGTCACTGAGCTGGGCCCATCACCTAGGTACTGGATGCCATCTCTCTCTATTTCTCCTTCTCCTATTGCTAAACATGCTAATCCTGGGCAGCAACCAAACATCACTATTGCAGGCTTGTCCAAAAACTATGCAGAGACAATTAGCCTCATTGAAAAAAGGTATCAAAGACCTCACAGTATCAATTATCTGTTTCTCAGTGCACACGCACACACACAGGCATCCAAGGGATTTCAAACATAGCTCAAGACAGCTCGCTGTGAATGGCAGTGACTTCATGCATTAAAAACTCTGCATCTCCCCCTGTGGTGTAATGCCTGTACCCTGAGATGAATGGCTTTGCTGCAGCTTTTTGTCCTGAAAGGCTAGGAGAGAGATACTCCCAGTCCCAAGGGAGATGGCAGCTGAATGCACCCTATTACGATCACACTGGCAGCAAAAAGCAGCTGACAGCATCCCCATCAAAATAAACACAGAGATGAATCAAACACCTCAAAGTGGACAGCATGGAAACTGGGGAAGGAGAACTTAGAGGGATACCACTGTTCTATCATCTTCTAGAGTATAAGCAGTTTGCAGCAGTAGAGTTTGTACTTGCAGACTGCTTTACTAGTATGAACAGCCACAGTGCTCCTGAAAAGTAGAAATTATATCCTATGTCCATCTCCTTTATGTTATAAAGGTGAGAAGCAGGAGGTGTGTTCAGTTAAGCTGTTCCTAAATGTAACTCTCAGCATCCACTGAGCCTGAGGGGTCAGAAAGATGAAAAGTTAGGCAAGGGGGTGCAACAGGGATCCAGATGTTTGCAGAAAACTGTAAGTGTTCTCATGTGGCTTTAAGACTTGTGCAGCAGTTTCCATATAAGATTACATAGTTAAAGGAGTATTTCTTCCTTTAAAAATGCTTTTCATGTATTTTGAAACTGGTTTTTATGACCACAATGAATATATTCTGTGGCCTAAAGTAGTTATTTTGTAGTTCAGTGCATATTTAATTACAAGCACATGCTGTACTATAGTTGTGACAAAATGCCTGAACCACTAGAGTATAACTGAGTGAATCAGCTTACTGAACACAATACTAAATCACTTCACACTTTATCTTTGAAAGAAGTTGTCAACAGAGAATGTGAAAAAAATCCCACAACTATGGGAAACTGTGTTACAAAAATGACAACTGTAATTTTTGTTGAGAACTTGGCAGAGCAGCCACAACTACACCAAGTCATGGAAGCTGAGCACCCAGGAGCAGCTGACTCTCTGCAAACCTGCTGAAGAGCCTCTGGGCCCAAAAGCTCACTCAGCTTTTACAACTGTGTGAGCTCTTAATGCCACATAATAGCCTTTCTCTGGACCACCGAGGCTGCAAAGGTTTCAATGCTGCAGCTCTTCAAACAGGTGGCCTTTACAGGATGATCCGAAATTGACGGCCATAAATAGGCCATTCTAAAAACTTAGCTCTTAAGTCTGCTTGAAAATAACAAGAACAAATTTTCCCAATTTCCTTTAATAAAAATATTTACATGCTCTGAAATAATTTACAGTCTACTACCAGCCCCAAAACAGCCCTGTGGAAAATCACTGTTATACCAGATCAGTACATTTTTACATCTAGCTACTTTTTAAGGGCAAATTAAACCACACTGAAGTGTCTGTCCCCCGCCCTTAGGAATCTGCTGTTGTTAATAATTAAACTACACACCATTTCCTAAAGGTGGTGCTGCAGCCAAAATGCAATTCATAGGTGGGCAGTAGAAACCAGGCAAAGTAACTGTTCTTCTAATAAAGAACGATTACTGCCTTCAAGCATAATGCTTTTGACAGGCTGGTCTAAACTCTTGTCGGGGTCACAAGGTTAATCTCAGAGCAGCCACAGGCCCCCTCACTGCTGAGCGTGAACAATATGGTTAACATTTTTGGAATGGAGTTAAATTTCTTTGTCATTCCTAGCCTACACCTGACAGACGCAGCCTTTTTCTCTGCTTTCATAACCTACCATCTGGAAGATAACAAATTCTTATCTGGCCGGTTGATCTTTCCTTCAGTCACTATGAATGTTTCCCACCACCGACCACAAGGCCAGAAAACAGAGTTTACCCACCTGAAATAAACTCTGAGCTTTCCTGAGGCTAATTCCTTCAGATCCTGCAAAATACAGGAATGTGTGACACAGCAAAGAGCTCTTAATACCAGCAGCATTCCTCCGGCTCATCACCACACCACCACAGCTCTCATTCCTGGGCTACTGACTAAACACAAATAAATTTTGACATTGTTTTTTGTTCACTATCTCATTGTATTTGGCTTCATTCACCAGTTTATCCCATGTAGGGCTAAGGGTAAATTAATACAGGATGGGTGATGTTACTTAGTTTACATCCTAACAAAGAAGAGGTTGCACTTTGCTTGAGCACCTGCAGTGACAGTACAATATTTGCCTTCGGTAAATTAGCATGAACAACCAGTTACTGACAATTTCAGTAAGGGAATGTACCCATCCTCGTGAAGATTTGTGTCCCATTCAGGGGGAATCCTGCAGATCAAGTCCTTGCAAACATCTGCAAGTGTTATTGTATGTATACAAATACAAATGTATACATGGCTCATTGTATCTTCTTGCACTTGGGCAAGCTTCTAGTCCCCAGAACCGGTGTCACAGGCAGTGTTTTATATCCAAACCTCTCTCACACCATCTACAATTAACCAAGAAATTCCAAATTTTCATTGCTAGCAGTACAATCAAGTACTTAAGGTCCACACACCTGCAGTCTTATTTACATGCCCAGATTTATTCAAATCATTGACATCAGGTGCCTATGCAGACCTGGCTATTGAGAGCTATTTATGCTGCCCAATTTTAGGTGTGATGATCTGTACAGAAATCGAAGAGAAAGGGGCCTCCCACCAGAGATAGGGGCCAGTCAGAGATAGGGTTTTCTGTTTCTTTATTAAACGGGCTGATGTGCCCCATCCAGGGAAAAGGGGAAGAGAATGTACACTGGGAAAGGCAGGTAAATATGAAGCCCCAAAACTCTTCCAAAAGAGGTGTGGTATTAAAAGTCAGAGAATTTCCTCTGCTAAGCAGCTTCTCTGTTAGAAACAGGGATAAACTATCTCCCAGTTGCAGCTACCCCAGTTATCCACTCCCATTCTTCTGCTCCACATCAGATCTAGAAAGCATAAAATTTTAGATGCACAGTAATTTCACGACCATAAGGCACACTGGACTATAAGGCGCAGGCCCCAGGAGTCGGTAAATTTTGCAACTTTGTAGATCATATAAGGCGCACAGGACTATAATACGCACTTTTTTTTTGCAGCAAGGATCTGCCCTCAGCTCCACCCGAGCGGTTTCTGGCCGAGGCCCCGCCTCAACCCGGCAGCCATGGGCCCTGGGCCCGCCTCCACCCGGCAGGGGCGGTGCTGCGGGCCCCCTGGCCCGCCTTCACCCTGCAGCCATAGGCCCCGGGTCCGCCTGTACCTGGCAGGGCCGGGCTATGCCCGCCGCCACTGCATGCAGCGTCCCCAGGGCCGGGGCATGGCCGCCGCTGCTCCGTGCAGCATCCCCAGGGCCCCACTGCTCCGGGAGTTCCCTGGTGCTCCGGGTGACCTGATGCTGGCAGGCTTGCCCCGTGCCGCTGCTGCCCCGATGCCTGCGGCTCCCCCCCCCAACCCGGGCTGCACTGCCACCCTTTCCCTCCCATGTGCAGCCGCTGCCCCGATGCCGCTGGGCTCGTCCCGGCCTGGTGCTGGCCTGATGCCGCCGCAGGGCGAGCTCTGCTCAGCTGGGGACTGTTGCGGGCTCGCACTTCTGGGGTGGCAAATGTCGCAACTTTGTACATCAGATAAGGCACACCGGACTATAAGGCGCACTTCTGGGTTCAGGGGAAAATTTTAGTCAAAAGGGTGCGCCTTATAGTCATGCAATTACTGTAGCCCTTTTCTTTCTATGAGTTAGGTGCCCTTGACATTTCAGTAAACCCTACTGAGCAAGGGGTTTTTGCTGAAAAGGTTGTTTGCCTCTGCAGCAGTTCCAGCTGCAGTCCCTGCCATCCCTCCCTGTATCTTGTTGGAGCAAGGTTCTTCAATTCAGCACAGAGTTAGAAAAATAGATCTAGGGTAGTCCACATGGGCCAATTCACCCTGCAGCTGTACCATCACTAGGGTGCACTCCAAAGAAGCAGCAGAAGAAGACCAGAGAGAAGGAGAGGAGCAGAACATTCCTTTTGGCTGGACCAGTTTAGTTGTAACCTGAAACCGCATCAAAAATGAAGTGCCTTAAACACAGGGATCAGGAATTTGCCCCTTGCCACCCAGGAGCTTAGACCACAAGGCAGGGACACAGTCAGCCATGAGCTGATACTGCAGCATAGGATGCCTGGTTGAAGTTCTGGGCCTCTTCAGAAAAGCCCTCTTTCAGCAGCTCATATCTGCATGTCCAAGCGCTGTGTTTGGGGCAGTGTCCAGAGCCCACAGCACCCCCTGAGAATGAGACCCACCCACAAGGCACTACTATGCCAGTAGGACTTCCCTCTGCTAGAGCTCAGCTTTACCACTGGAGATGGCAAGGGGTAACTCTAAAAGTTGCTTTTAATGTTACTGAGATGAGTATTTCTTCTGTCATTTTAATGGAAGGAAGAGAAACAGCTATTTTTAAAAAGTAGGACTCCTTTATGGGATCATTTCCAAGAGGCTGTGGACATCTTCCTCATGGAAAAAACAGTCATACAAACCCCAAAAACTCAATCCTCAACCTTGAATTAAAACATTAAAGGAATCAATAATGGTTACAGTTTTTATGGGACAAAGAATTAGAGAACACTTCCTACCTTTTACAGATTTTGAATACATTTTGGAAGTAACTTTAAGTGAACCAGGCTGACTTGGGTTTCTCATCTTTACTTGATGTATGATGCCAAAAAGAGATAACCTTGGTATAGATAGCATGATTTATTCAGAACTGAAGTCAGTGAGACATGCTTACCATCACTGCAGATTAACAACCCCTGTGTGTACATTTTTTATTACTTTTGCCTTTTCTCCACTTACCAGCCATCATCTCCAGCTTTTACTTTGTCTTTGCCTGTCTCAAAGTAATGTCCTTTCTAAAGGACAGAAACCAATCCCACCAGGGATTATATTTCACAGCCACATTCTTTATTTACAAGGGGGTTTCAGTGCTCAAGACCTTTCATACTTATAAGACATCTAAGTTGTTTTTATAACTTGATGAAATTTTTATAATGTGATGAAATAGCTTTCAATATAGAAATATTTTATTGAGATGAGTTGCAGCAGACTTTTTAACATTTCCAGGCAGCCTCTACAACTACTGAAATTCGCTGAAATGTGATTATTATTTCTTGATATAAGCTTTCATATCAACTCTGTTTACTTCCAGGAAGAAGATATTTTTTCTTCCAGAAGAATGACAGGTTGAAACACTCAATTCCAGGTAAATCGTTTTGTTCTGGCACTAGAAGAACCACCATCCCCTGCAGAGACAAGAAAAATACTAAAATAGGCAAGAGCTCTTATGACAGGTAAGCAAGCCTCTGAGCAGAGTGGTGCTGCTGTGAGGGGTAGGGGCAGTACTCTGTCTGTAAGAAAAGGGAGGGCTGTGTGCAGGTTGTGGAGCACCTTTAAACCTGAGCCCCCTGTCCAGAGGCAAGAGCAAATCCTGGCTAGCTCCATCCTTGGGCATCCACCCAACCACTCAGGAGGAATTCATCAGGAATGAGGGGAGATCTAGATGCCTCTTTTTCTAAAATACTTAAAAATATATCCTCTGGGTGGAATAAATCCCATATTTTAGGCACTTTTCCTAATCTCACCTCCTGTATGGATGGATATCATTGCAGTCTTCCCAGTCATGTCTTGGCATTGCTAGGAGCTGGGAATTCATTCAAAACCTTTACTCAGTGCTAGGTAATGTGATGAGGAAGAAAGCTGACAGGACCTACACATTAGTAATTTTAACCAGAACATGGTGGAGAGAAGAGTATTTATACAATGTGTCTGTGCAGGAGATTCACACTGTACAGCAGAAGACAACTTTTCCTGAATTTCAACAGCATTTTAAGTTGTGTACAGGCAATGACTTTTCTTCATATTTGGATATGTTTTGCCCCAAGTAATGCAAAACTTGGATTTTTTGGCATTTTAGCCAAACTTACCACACTTGACTTCCATTTGCATTGACATAGTCATAAATTGAAATTATTTCATTCTAAGATCTTGATTTACTAGAACATAACTGGCTTCTAATGACCATTTTTACAACCCTTTGTTTACAGATTTCACTGGTTATTTCCTGTCATATTATATTCTGCTTCTGCTGCCTAATTTCAAAGCTCTTGCTGCTTTGACACAGCATACCAGTGTTAATACATAACTGATGCATTTACTAAATGGGCAGGAGGGAAAAACAGATGAGCAAGAGCACGGTAAGCACTTGACTGTAATTATCTCTGAATAGGCTTAGGTTAGCAGTGATAATGGTAGAAATAGATTTTACACGTCAGGCTAAATTCATCCTGTGGGTAATTCAAATCATCTTAGTGCCATTACTTCATGGAAATTTTCAGCCTAAATGTGCCCCTTTTCTTTTCTCCTTTCATCCCCCATTTCTCATTCAAGAAGCAGGATGACACAGCACATAAGGGTATCCCTTTGCTTCCCTGAAAGCTGGAGGATTGCTTATTTTCGGCTTTCTCTCCATTTTCCCCTCAGTATTTTCTTATCTAGGCACAAGATTGCCCAAGGTAGGGAAATCTGCACTGCTGCCTGGTAGCAGAGGGTAGGGAAAGGGCCACCGGGGCATTTGCGAACGGTGGCCTCTGTTGAGGCAATTGTTTCCTGCACGTAGGATTTGGGAGCTGGTGGAGCTGCTCCCAGGCACGTTTCCCTCCCCATGCACTGCAGCCCCCTCCCCACTCCCCCTCCAGAAACACCAGCTCTCCTTTGTGTGGCAGCACAAGGTGCTCCCCAGGCAGGGGGCTGCAGGCAGGACCCCAGCAGCCAAGATTACATTTCTTCCACATCCCAGTTTGCTGGGGGGTGGGGATCAGAGGGAACATACAGGATTTTCAAGAAAGAGGAAAAGCCGATGCTTCAGGCATGAAAAAAATCTGTGGTTTTGTAGAAAACTCTTGCCTGGTTTTACTGCCTTTGTAGATGGATCTTTCCTGGCTCTACTGCTTTTTTATTATTGCTCTAACACTTTATAATTGCAGACATTTCTATTATTAGATCTAGGGAAGAACAGAGAAATACAAATTTTAAAAAAGAAAAAGAAAAATCTCCATTTAATATTAGGAAAAAAATCTTAAGTATGGAATATTCTTCTAAATGTTTCCAAAGTTGATTAGTTTATGTAAAAAAAAAAAAAAAAAAACGAAAACAAAAACACCCTTCCCCATCATCTAGTGGTGTTACTCTTCCTTTTGGACCAAGACTATATAAGTATATAAGTCAGCTAGAGAGAAAAAGTTAAAAATAGGAAAACGATACTACAGACAGTAATTCAAATCAAGACAAAAATCAAAACACATCCCTGAAAGGAAGCAAAATGAAGTGAAAAGCCTTTGTGAAACCCACATTCAGAGACAGCAAAAGCCATTTACTCCTTTGCAAGGTATGCTTTGGCAGGATTGTTGTCTTCAGGGGCTGAGAGAGAAAAACTTGCAGGGAACAGGCAGCTGGAAAGAATTCATTATTAAGCAGTTAATGAAATGTGTGTATATGTTTGCCCTGCCGAGGACATGAAATTATTTTAATGTTATGATGGAAGCCTAGCAGAGACATGATAAGCACTGTGAAACTCTGGGCAGGGATTTAACAGCTTTGGCACGGTTTCAATGTTGTCAGAAAGTAACCAAAACTTCACAGTTTGGGTTTCAGTGTATGGTGTATGGTGAAATCAGCAGACACCTCCTGTCCCCAGAAAGGAATTTGTACCAGCAGCTTATGTACTTTGTGTGTATTTAGCTGCAGATACCACCTCGCCAGAGCACCTGTATAGGCAAAGATACAGCAAATGGCTTCTGTCAGAGAGAATGTGACAAACTCACGGCCAGTGGCTGTGCCACCACCAGCTGGGATCTCAGGAGGCTGTGTAATGAATGCAGGTTTGGGCTTGATTAGAGCTTGGGTTAGGAAATCTTGAAACCAAGGGCCCTGGGAATTTGGTTAGAGCTAGAATAAAATCATAAGCCTATAATGATGTTAAATGATTTTTTGTTACTGAAAGATTCTGTTTCTCTTTTAGAATATAATGTGGCCTGTGACCATTTTAGTAAATACAGTCCCACAGAGACTCTGCCAAGGGTAAGAGTTACAACCTCTGTGCTCTAGGGCCAAATTTGATTTATGAACCCATTCTCCCCACCCAGATTACCCACCTGGTTTTCAAAGGTTGCTGACAGAGCAACATTATGCAGCTGTTCCCTTACTACCTGAAGGTGTCTCTGTTGAAATGTCAAATGAAAAACTTATTGAAGAAGTACATCAGGATTCTCTGGGATGAAAGATACTATACACAGTGACATATATGGCACCAGAGACAACAGGGCATAAAGTAAAATCTCGCATGTCCTCCCCAGTCACATGGCACATCCCTGGCACAAGAGACATCCTTCAAGTGCCCACAAGCAGTTTATGGCTCCAGACCTGTACCTTGGCCTCACTTGCAGAGTAATGTGGTCAATGATCAGCACAACGGCATTTGACTTTTATTTAGTGTAAACTGGTCTTGAACCTCACCAATTATCTCTATACTTTGTATACAGCATTTAGCATAATGACTAATTATTAGCAATAATGTAAACAATACTGTACTAGCAGATACGCCACACTGCAAATGTATTTTTATTGTTTACATGCTATTTTAGATAAATTTGATATTTCACACATTAAAAAAAAAAAATTTAAAAATCCCGACCCCAGAGCTCAACATTTTGCAACATGTTAATCATGAAAGCCATAGCATGATGAATAGTCCCAATGAAGCTATTGATCATTTTCTAGGAATAAGGCAAGAGCCAGCAAAATCAAGCTGTAACATGCACTGAGAACATCACCAAATACAATTTTGCTTCAGCATGTATGCTAACAGAAAGCAGTTTTTTATAATTTCATGTGCAATACCTATGATGACTGTATACTCAATGAAAAACACAAATAATTACTATTCCTGCAAGAGCTGTATTATGGATGGAAAGTCTCCGTATGCAGCTGATTAAATCTGACTCTGAGAATGCAGTTCTGCAAATAGCCTTTCATGCAAGACATTCAAGTAATTTTTTTAAGGCTCCCTGACTGCCAGCTCGCTGCAGACACAGTTAGTTCAAACTTTTCTTTAGGATTCATTTCATGCCCTCCTTTCTGCTAATATCCCTGAGATCAATCCTTTCTCTAATGAATAGCTGACCTATTCTTCTTTGATTTGCCATTGATTTCCTCCGCTTACCTCCCAATGCTTTGCCTGTTGATTAAACGCTAGACATAGGAATGCCTCAAATTTCTGACTTCTGAGTCATCCTCTCATGACTTGAACAGCTTGAAGCCAGCTTCAGCTCCCCGACATCATTAGTGAAAACTCCTTTTGTTTTAAAACTCTACAAGCAACCCATTTCTCTCCAAGCTGAGGTGCTGCTCATGAACTAGACAATAAATAGTAGCAATAAAATTATCTCCTACGTGCACTGTGGTAATTATCGTAAGAAAAGGAAAGGGATACTTTTTCTGGGAGAGAGAAGGCAAGCCACGGCTTTCCCTTTTGCACTGGAAGATCTCTTTGTCTACATGCAATGCAGACAAGACCATGAGTAAAGACATCTGCTTATGCAAACTTTTATTTTTGCATGGGGTCCCTCTGACTCCGGCTTGACTCTGCATGAGACATCGGCTTACAAAAGCTGCTCTTTTTTCTGAAAATATCAGCTTTTAAGAACCAATCCACAAATCCCTGTCTCCAGCTTTCCAGCTTCCACTCTACAGAGCAAGCCGGGTGAAACTGCTTATCAGCACTGCAAGAAGGAGAGCTGGAGTTGATGCTTTGAAAACTTGCCGTGGTATTTCCTTGGAACACAGATATCTTCAGACTCCAACACTTTGATGTCTCCTTCAAAAACAAACAGGCTGACACTATCTCAATTTTCCTGCAGTCCTGATGTTTCTCAAAACGCAGCTTGTTTTCTCTAGGGTGACACACAATCCTAGAAGACCAGCTATGTGCAATAATTACTAAACTTCCAATTAAGGCAATGGTACCTGACATTTTGTACTGTATTCCATTACGATCATGGTTACATTGGGAACATCACCTGCACGACCCACAATTTTCTTACTCTCCTACTCAGGTTCTGTATGGAGGAAATACCTCTAAGGATTCTAGTGCAAATCATGAGGAGAGCAGGTTAAGGTGGTGAGCCACAGAGCACACCCCTGTCTCAACAGCCTAGACATGGTGCTTCCCTCCTGTGACAGCTAAAGCACAGAAACTGGAGCCATGATTTTCTTTTTCAAATTATCGAAACCCAGAAGAATGCAGCAATTGTTCAGAGCTGTTTGCTAACATTTCAAGTTCTCTACTAGCTGTCAAAGCATGGCAGAAAGTCCTACTGTGATGAGACTACTGTGCTGGTTCCACTGCAGGCTTTCTGCACGGTACAGGGCAGGTTAAATAAGAGCAGGTTCAACAACAGAGCCTACACTTGGGCACCAGATTCTGTGCCCTTGCATTCAATCCTGCAAATGCATGCTAGAAAGCAAGTGATGAAGAGTAGGTGATATTACAAGATGCTGACTCCAGCACTGGTTGGACCACTCCATGAGACAATCTAATCCACCAACAGAGAGGACCACTCTTCTAGCAAAAACAAAAAAACAAAACCAAACCCAAACAAAACAAAACAAAAACAAACCAAGAAAAAAGCTGGGATTTTCTGTCCATTTAGTGAAATTGGGCAGTTTAGCAATCTGAAGTGCTGTTTTAAGGAAGGTGCTACAGCCATGAGAAAAGGAAGTGAAGGAAACAGAAGATAGTGAAGAACAAAAATGGACAGTGTGACATGTTTGCATGGACAGAAGGAAGATGTCATGCCAAGTCAGCTGCCCGTGAAACCACACATTAGGCACCTCAGAATAGCATTTGAAACAGCTGGCATGCTGAGAGGGCAACTACATACATCAGCCTTGGCTTAACAAATGGACAAACCATGAAAGACTTCACCTCCGCTACTGGGAGTTGCTATTCCTGAAATGAGGTGCCTGTCCATTTGCTCAGATAATGAGTAAGACACCAATATTTTCTCTAAGAAGATTGTTATGGGATGAGATGATCCTCTGCTCACAGAGCAGCCTCACTGTTACAGTCCAGCTGGGAAGAGGCAAAAGTAAGCTGTCCTCTTTATTATCCATGCAAGGATAAAAATCTCAGCAAGGCTGAGATTTTACCCAAGCTGCTGTCCAACCTCAAATGAAGGATTAAAACCTGGGGGTAAGTGCAGGTGACCTGGTGCCCTGCTCACATCACCCTGTCAGGTGGCCATGTCAGACCAGCAAGTCAGGCTCGCTCTTGTGGTTCCTCTGGGGAAATCTCAATTTTTTTGCTATGCAGTTGTGCAACACTGAGCAAAAGACTTCCCACCTGCTCCCCTTACAGCCTGCTGCCAGCCCAGCGCCCATAGCGGCTGCATCCTCACATGCAACTGGATATGTGGGGAAATTGAGCAACAACATACTCGCGAGGGAGCAACTCGACAGAACTTGAGATGATGCCCGCCTTCTTTCAGAAAATTACTACATTAAAAAGCAGATTATAACACACAAGAGGGAGGGAAACGAGAAGGTTTATGCCATGCGTGCAGCACAGCACGTCCCCCCCGAGCCAGGTGCGGAGCTCCCAGATCCGTTCTCGACTCTTACACCGCACATCTCGCTTTGTGCCATCTCCCCAGTTAACCTGGCTGCGGCACCGACTTCCAGTGACTTGCTGCGGTCACTCTTAATTGCAATTTCCCCATCGCAAACTTCACTGCTGCCAGCACGGCGCACTGAGCACCCCCCAAAACCAAGCTCGCCCCGCAGCCCCGCCGGCAGCCCCTCCCCAGCGCACACGGCCGCGTCCCCGCTGCCAGCCCGGCGCAGCGCCGGTCCCGGCCCGCCCCCGAGCTCCCTCCCGTGTGCCGCCCCGCTGGCCCCGCCCCGCCCCGGTGCTCCTCCCGGGCCCGGCGTGCGCCGCCGCTGCCCCGCTGCATGCTGCACCGGAGGAGCTCCGCGCCGGGGGCTGCCCCGCGGTGAGTCCCGGGCTCCGCTCTCGGGACAGCGCCCAGGGGTTGTCCCCGGGCTCCCTGGCAGCGGGGGGGAGGCGGCGCGGTCCCGGTGAGCTGCCGAGGGACAAAGGCGAGGGGGACGGGTCCCGGGGGGTGCGGGGCGGCTGCGGGCGGAGAGAGCCGCGGGGCGCGCGGCTGCTCCCATCGCCCGGGCCGGGAATGCGGGGCGAGGGCGCTGGGACCGGGGTGCGCTGCCCGCGGAGCCGGCAGAGGCTCCGTGCTGCGGGGCTCGGTCCCACCGCGCGGCAGCGGCTGCGAAAGTGTATTTACAACTTCGCGGCTGGATGGGCGGTGCGAGCCTCGGCCGGGGCGATCTCCGGCCGTGTCGCGTTATCAGGGGGTTTTCCCGTCGGAGCCGCCGCCGTGGATGTCCCTGCGCGCTCGTGGCTGCTGCTGCTCCCGGGAGGAGGCAGCGGAGCGGGCAGGCACAGGGTGGGGACAGCAGGGACTGGGGCTCTGGAGGAGCCCGGGGTCGTGGTAACTTATCCTTCCCTCGCTGTCGTGCACCGGGCACCGCCGGTGGGTCTCGCTGGTGCTGGGTGATGGGGTGATGCTGGGGCGGGATCAGCAATACACCAGCTGTGCCTCAGGAGACACCCGGGGCGGCTGGCCGTGTCCCAGAGCTCCCGTGCGATGGCACGATGTGGGACGCGTCCCAGCTGGCGCTCGGTTGGCTGCCACCTGCCTGGCAGGTGCCGAGGGAGAGTGACAGGGACGCGGCCCCGCGGGTCCCCCCCGTGTGGTGCCGCCTCTGCCGTGGGGCAGCCTCGGGGGCGAGGGGCTGGAAGCATCTCGTGGGGCTGGTCTGGGTGGTCTGACAGCCGGCAGGGACCTGGATGCAGCCATGCGGGGCGGGGAAGGAGGAGAGTGTCCCAGCAGGTGTGTGAGCGCGGGAGAAGGGGTGGGCGTCAGAAAGGCACAAGTCTCCATACCTCGTTGTGTTTGCACCTCTTGGAATTCTTTTTTGGTAACGAATTACAGGGAAAGGCTTTGGGTTTTCTGTGCTGAGAAGTCGTCATCGTCTGCCTCGAGAGATGTTTCTCCTGCTGTTCGGCAGTAACAGGCTCTCAGGTTAACTCCCCTGTGGCATTTAAAATGCACATCTGTGTTTTTCCACCACGCCAGAAAACTAGCACACTGTCTGAACCCTGTCCCTTCTTCAGCTGTGATGCCCGGGCCCTGACAATAAGTACTTCAAAAGTGTTTTTAAAAACCCAAAGCAGCAAACCACAACTGTTTGAACATTAGTGACCCATTAATTTGTTTAGCTTTTAAATTTATTTTGTTCCTGGAAAATTTGGAATGACAACAGAACGCCTTGACCTTACTGTGGTTTATTCCTCCCATTTAGCTGTACAGTTAAACACTCTTATTCAAAGTGTTCTGGTTTCAGCACTGGTGGTGGTGGGAGTCTGTGTAGTAATCTGTGTTTTGGTTTCAGATAAGAAGTGCCAAATCAGAAAAAAATAGAATCTAAGAAGCAGGTGGGAGGTGTGTTTCTTGTAGAGATCACCTTAAGGAAGAAAAGAGAGGAGGAAACAAAA
Source organism: Catharus ustulatus (assembly GCF_009819885.2). Taxonomy (NCBI): domain Eukaryota; kingdom Metazoa; phylum Chordata; class Aves; order Passeriformes; family Turdidae; genus Catharus; species Catharus ustulatus. The sequence goes on along the minus strand of NC_046223.1, from coordinate 42,231,270 downwards.
AAGAATAAGACGAAAATAAGTCTACACAATGCTGTTGAAGAACATGAGTTGTAGTGATTCTTTGCAGTAGTCTACCAAAGAATACTGTTTGTGCTTTTTGCACAGGTTTGTTTTTATTTTTTCCCTTAGAATTTTTGCTACTGTAAACTAGATTTTTTATACAAACTTCATAAAATGGGATAAACACCAGTAACACCAAAATCATTTGGATTTACATGTGGTTTTCTCATCTAAGCCTTTTTTTGACAGCAGTTTTTAGACCCAGGTGAGGGCCAAATAATTTAGGGTTTTTATGGGTGAATTTTTGTGGGGTTTTGGCTTTTTTTGTTTGCTATATTTTAGTTAATTGGTTTTTTGGGTTTTTTTTTAAATCAAAGCTGATAGTACTTTAAAGCTACAGCACTTTTCTCAACACTGCAGGTAAAAAGCATATGAATCCAGTGATTAGCTCTCTATCAGCTGGCTTTTGTAGTAAAGTCGTTGCCCTACTGTTCCTCCAAAGTGAGACAATGTAAATGACTTGCATGCTTACTGTGCTCCAGGGTTACACGTCTTTTCTTGCAGAAAGTCCCCTGTTACTGCGCTGCTGCTTGATTATCTTGGTGGTGTCAAGCAGTGGTACCTTCATTCGTAGTGTGTGTGCACAGACAAACGGTGAGCTTGGCCCAAACAAGATCCTCTGACAAGGAGGAGCTGCTCCCCGGAGAATCACAGGAGAAGAGAATTTGCTTGTTGTTTAACCATTTCTTATATTTCCCTTTTCTTTTTTCCCCCTCTGTTTCGTCTTTTTGCACAATTCAGCATCACCTCAAAAAAGCAGCACTCTGAAAGGCTGGGTTTTTTGCTGCTTTTTTTTTTTTTTTTTGGTTCTGTTTCTTTTTTTTTTGGCTGTGTCTTCCCCATTGCTTTGCTGAAGTTGATGTCTGGCAGTGCTGTGTGCAGTCTCTGAAATTGCATCTAATCATAAAAACCCTGCTGTTTGTGTTAATTTTATCAAGGTATTGACAGATTGGCAATTTCACACTTGTAGCAGTGGCAAGCTGTGTTCCAGGTGGAGTTTTATCTATTCTTTTTGTCCACTTCACATAAATCAGTATTCCTCTCTGCTCTGAATATTTTCAAGACTAGCTGTACTCTGAGGGGGAAAAAGTTAGAAGCAAACTGATGCAGAAGTTCCCTGGTTGGTCTGAATATTTAGATAGGGATTCAAATGCAATGAGATCAGCAGTGGACTTTCCCCTTCCTCAGGGGAAGCAAGCCAATTTATTTTTTTTACATGGTTATTACTGGTAGCAAAGCTATTCTGACTCAGAAGCATTTGTTACATTGTTTAAAAAAAAACAAAAAAATGTTGTCTCTCCTCATTTGTCCTGCAGCCCAAGCTTGTGAAATTATAATTACGCTTTGCTCTTTATTTATTTATTTAATGAAGACTTTGTAGTCTGCTGCTTCTTTAACTGTTACAAGATCTTGGTGAGAATAGAAATGCAAAAAATTTTGGACAATTCTGCAACAAACTTCTGGAGTCTTAGGGATACGTTCCCAATCAGTCTACCCTAGCTCAAGTGAAAAGATACTATCCCTGTAAAATAAGTTGTGCAAAGACAGGCTTGTAGAAGAGTATCTCTCATCTGTTGTGCTGGAGGCAAGAGTATAATGGATTCCCTTGGGAGAAATCCTGTTTATAGCCTTGGTAGACTAAAAATGGAGTATGTTTCCAGTTGGAGAATTAACTAATAGGCTTCTGGGTCAGGAGGTGTCCTGCATTTACAATTTGCATGGTATGGGAAGGTGCTTCTTTTCTGAGTTGGCAGTGGAGAGGCCAGGTCCTGCTGCTGCTCTCCTGCTCTTCCTACGTTTCCTGACAGCTGCAGTGCCTGTGAAGGAAGCCTGGCTTTCCCTTATTGTAAAGAACTTGCTGCCCGTACTTTGCCTCTCCTGTTTCCCATAGACAGAAAAGATGATCTGCGATTTACAAGGCAGAATTGCCAAGCACTGGAGTGCTAAATTGAAGTGTCTCTGTTTTTGTTCTGGACTGGCATTGTCTTTGCTGCACTCCCAGCTGTGCATATGTGTGCTCATAAATGAGATTTCCCTAAGGGCCCATCTCAAAGGAGGCGTGTTGGTGTGTTTGGGGGGTGGCAAGGGTGCTGTTACTGAATGGCTGTTCCAGCAACTCACTCCTCTTAACTTTTGCAAGATCTCATGTCATGTGTATTAGGATCCAGCTGAGAAAATGGAGCTTGGCATTTCTGACCAGGCCTCCTTTGCAGCTGCTCTGTGTGAGGTGTAATGGATACTGAGGCTGGCTCATGCCCAATGCCATATTTTGCTGGTTCTTTCTTGTGCTTCTGCAGTTGCCTAGACCAATTGATATCTTAAATTGCTGCTTACTCTAAAACTTTAATTAATGTGCTTGATTTATGAAGTATGAGAAAGACTTATAAGTGATTGGTATGCAATAAACAAGTCCATTAGTAGACTATGCAGCAGTAATGAAATTAATTGCAATGAGAAACTGTGTGTTGGTACTCAGATGCAATAGGGTGCACACTACTACTAATACTACTTTTACCAATCAGTGAAAAGGAAGGATCAGTTGATCCACTGATCTTGCCACAAGACGACTGTTTGTCTTTCCAGGTAAAAAAGCATGCTGGAAAGGAATTGCATGCTCTAGATGCAGACTTTGCTGTTTGGGTGTTCTTTAAAATGTGTTCATTGCTAAATTTTGCATGTAGTACTGAAAAAAATGTATTTTAAAAGGCTGCCTGGTTTTGTGTACAAAAATTCAAAGCTACTTTCCATCACTTAAAAGCAATGGAAAAACATAATCCCTGTGAGATCCTAATTCGTCTCTTTTTGCCTGAAGCCTTTAATACTCATTGTCTGTTTCTTTCAAAGAGCTCCTGAACTCAGTTTTGTTTCAGCTAAATATTAAGTTCATAAAGTGATTCATGTAGTGCTGTCCTCAAAGGGAGCAAACTGCTGAGGAGCTTTTTTCATCCCATGGGAGAGGTGGATGGAAGTGTGGCAGCCACCCTTCGTGGTCCTGCCATTGCTGCCCTGCCCTTGTGCTTCCATGTGCTTCAGAACACCTGCTTTGGTGCTCTGTCCTTTGTTAAACATTTTTTCCTCTCCTTGAGGACTAGTTAGTGCACCCATGAGTCACTTTTATTTGGCTGCAAGAGCATGTCACCATCCCTGGATTAGGAGCCCTGTCCCTGTCTTTGAGCTTAAGGTCTGGGGTAGCCTACAGAGTATCACAGCAGCATGGTCCCAGGTTAGGAACAAGTGTCCACAGAATTTTTGGAAGATCCCTTCTTCCTAAGCGCATTGTACAGATGTGCAGAGCAGAAAAGTTACAGACACTAGAGCACATTTACTGTTCTAGGATTCACTTGTGCTGCTTGATGTGGGGCAGGAAGATTTTGTAGCACAAATGTGGGGAGCCTGAGCAGTCATGCCTAACTAAGAGCTGCATCTAATCCTGCAATGGACGCTAGAGAGAAAGCGTTTTCCTTGCTGTTGCTAAAGCTCAGTGTCACCAAGGAGTGCTGCTTGTGCAGGAAGAAAGGAAGAAAGCATGTTGGCTGGTGTCTAAGACCAATGCTCAGCGATTTCCCCACCTGTCACATCTGCTTGGGTTCACAGCCCTGGAGTTTCTGAAGGCATCTTGCATTTCACCTCTTGAAAAATCCTAAAGGAAAGGTGGGAGCCAGGCCCACATCCCTGCCCTGTGAGAGGGCTGTGCTCACACCTGTCCAGGTGCAGAAAGCCTCCTGTAGTTGCATCCCCCATGTGTGGGCTGAAGCTGGTTGTCTCTGCTGTCAGTGTTGCACCTGTCCACAGCCAAGCTGCACTGGTTCTGGAGTCCAGTTCTTCAGAGCACCCAAGTGACTGGGAGGTGTCTTGGCTTTGAATTGGGGTTTCCTACAAATTAGTGTGCAGTGTTTGAAGACAGGTGTGTATTCTACCCCAAAAGCAGTGTGTGGATGTTCTACCAGATTGTGTTCTACCAGATTTGGTACCTTACCTCCCTGTGGCATCTTTGCCCTTGGATATGTTGTGCTAGTCCTGGAATGATGCTGAGGTAGACACATTTGAAGAGTCAATGTGCTTCTGGGAATTTGCTGCAGGATGTGACCTAGTTGTCCTGACTGCTGATCACAGGTAGCACTTTTCACATCATCTTACAGCCATGACATAAAGCTATTTAGCTGCAATCTTGTTTTCTGCCCTGACAAGCAACTTTGTTTCCGCTCCCTCCTGGTTGATGCACCTTCTAGGAGAACTTTTCATCATTGCAGGGGTTAGTCAAAGGAGGTGGGTGGAGTTTTTTAAAATTGCTGACAAAGGCTTATACTTGCCATCATGACATCTTTTATTTGCTCAGGCTCTTTATTGCTCTCTTTTGCAGATAGTACTGGTGCCCTACAGTGTGCATCTGAGGGGACAAAATACCTGGAAGGTGCAGGGGGGGGGTTCAGTTTTATGACTGTGTTTCATCATGAGTACAAGGCAGCCCAAGTGTGGGCTGCTGCCAGAGGCAGATTTGTTTCCAGGCAGTTGTCTGTGTCTTGCTGCAGGACTGCCTTGATTAAAGCTGCTTAAGCTGTTTGTGAAACTGCACCTAAGAGTCTAGTGTTCTTAGAAGCCTAAGACATCTCTGGATGATGTCTGGAAAATATTAAGAAGAGTCTTAATGTTTCTGGACGATTTTTGATGAGAGGCCGTAGGGCTGCTGTGGGAAGGTTTCATCAGGAAGATGCTCAGTGCTCATTCTCTATCAGCTCTAGCAAAAGCAGAGGTTTTACTGTCATAAACCTTAAGGAGCTTGTTTCAGCTGTTTGTGAGAGAAGCACAGTATTACCTGTGCTTTTTTCTTGATCGATAAGAGCTTTGTTCTGTTTTGGTACTCTGAGGTAGTAAGTTATGGCTCGTTCATCTATTCCCTTTATCCCCTTGAGATGTGGTTGTAGCTGTACCTGGAGGCTGAAATGATAATTAGGACCCAATTTGCTGTGGTGTTATGAACTAGTGTATAAAATACAGTGGCATTCATTGCAAGAACCCACATGCTGTCTGGATGAGACCTTTTTCCAGACAGGCTGGCAGTGGCATGACCCCAAATTCAGCAGTTCCAGGACATCCTTGTGTCATTGGGTATATGGTGGGGTGTGAGGTGTTTCAGTGAGCCATCCTGCTGGCACCTGAAGCTCCTTCCTTCTCATTCAACTCCTCTTCCTCCTCTGCTGCTCTTACCCACCTTGCTGTGGCAAGCCTCATCCATTCCTGCTTTGACCCAGCAAATGCTGAGCTTCTGGCCCTGTCCTGGGAGGCAACTTGAGAGTCTGTGGAGAGAGGGGGAGAAGATTTAATTGGGTTTTTATGACCATGTTTGAGCTGCTTAGCGAGAGAAGGCTTGAAGTTAATGACAGGCATGTTTTCCAGAGATCCTCTGCATGTGTGTTTAGGTAAAATAAACACTGCTAAATAAGCTGTGCCACCACTCTGGGCACTAATAAGCCTCCTGTCTGATACCAGAAGAATACAAATAAATAGTGCCTTTGACTCTTTTAATTGATAGACTTGCTGGGCCTTTGACCAAGCAAAAACATCTCAAAATGCACTTCTGCAGGAGCTAAAACATGAAGTGATGTTTGTTTAAAAAAAAGCAACACAACAAAAACAACCTGTAGGATGTCCCAGAGGCTGATGATTGACTTCAGCTTTTATTAATTCATCTGCAGTGCATTTGCTGGAGCTTTTATGGTTTAATTGAGGTTAAGAGGTTAAAATCTGTGGTAAACAAAAGAATGGCATATGGGCAGTCTGAAATTGTGTATGTTTAAGTAAGAGCATTCCTTCTGGTCACTTGTTTTCATTGGGCAGTTACTCTTGACTCACAACTTTTTAAAAAAAAAAAAAGTAAAGGTGTAAACACACATTGCTAGCAAGTTAATGATTCATTATGTTTTATCACATCCTAACATACCTCTAAAGAAGAGAAGGTTGAGCTGGGTTTGTGTTTGACCTCCCCCTTCAGATTAAGGACATTTTTTCTTTAACCCCTTACCTGTCATGGGAGGGTCCACAAACTCATTTGTTTTGAATCGGGAGAAGCAAAACACCTTCTCTTCTGCCTTTCTTACTCCCCTGTTCCAAGGGTCCACAGCTGTGCTCTTAAAAATTCAAATGGAAAAAGCAGGTGTGGGAAAAAACTTTCCAGAAACTTTTTATTATAGAGGCTATGGGGAAGTGGGAGTCAGTTTCTTCAGCTGTCCAAAGGAATCTGTGTGAATGTTTGTTTTTTTATGGTCACTCTTTTGTCCTACTTTCAGTTCTATTTTGAGCCCCATGACTGTCTTCACTGGCTGTGCTATCCCCTTGTGAGATGGAACGTGTACTGGCCAGTGCAGCCGTTGGACAATTAAGATAAACCTCCTTATGTTGAAAAGTTCATACTCCGAGGTCTTTATGCTGTTGATAAAGTTTATGGCATGAATTACATCAGCTGGCAATAATAGTGGTGACCTGTTGCCCTCAAGTCATTCTGCAGACATCTGTAATTTATATATAGCTGTTAATAGTGTGTAGTCCAGAGCCTGAGACCATGTCAGTATAATTATTTCAATAAGAGAAGATAAATCAGAATTTTCCTTTCAATATTTCAGTTAATAGCAGCTTTCACATGTCCTATAAAGTCACATGTCTTTTCTCACTTGCTTTGAGTTTAAATCAATATTTTAAAAACTCCTAGGTCTTGTTAAGCTAACTACTTGCTCCGAAAAAATACTTTAATAATCCCCTTGTCTGCATTTTTGTGCGCTTCTGTCTTATAAGGAATGCTCTACGTAACTTGAATCAAAAATTGCTTTATTAAGAAGCATTGTATATGCTGGCTTGGGGAAGGAGGTGCATGGAACAGCTTCTATATTTGCAAAAGGACACTCCTGGATCTATCTGGTAATTGCTTTTAAAAAATAATTTTTAAAAATTGATGCTTGAATACAGAGTTGAAAGGGGAGGGATAAATCCAGGTTCTATTTGCTGTACTCTATATTATTGTTTGCTTTTCCCATCTCCCACACAAAAATTTGATTCTGCCGTAATTTTCTCCCAACCAGGGAAAACATGATTTTAAACACATGTTTTTAAAACTTCTATGTAGTGCACACACACACATGTACATGCATGTATGTGTATGTGTGTTAGCATAACATGGCCTGCTTCCCTGCTGCTTGTGATCCTCATCTTCTGTGTCTTGTGGAGGGTGAAGGGAAAGCCCATGGCTCCCTTCACAGCCTGTTCCCTGAAGGTGGGCTGGGCTGTGGGTGGTGGGAGAGGGTGGCACTGCCACAGCCACTGCATTGGGCTGACCTTGCTGGGGTATGCACCTGTCCCCAGGTGTGTGGGGCTTTTGGGGACAGGCATCAGCCAGCAGCACCTCTGCTGCTGTGCTGCTGGTGGGAGGGAGTCAAACCCTTTGTTCAGGGCAGCTGGGGGCTGTCTTACATCAAATCTTACATCAAATGTAGTGGACCCCATGGTTGGTGTCTTGCTGGTTTAGGTCTCTGCTGGCATTGATACCTAAACCACCCTCGAGGAGCCTCTCCCCTTCCTGATGGATTCTTCAGGTGCCACAGGATACTTCCTGAGAGGAATGCTGAGAGCACTGGAGAGGAGAGAGCTATACATAAAATAATATAAGTTGCTGAGGAAACTGTCTAACCTAGCTGTAATGTCAAGGTGATGTTGGCTACTCTGCATTTGGCTGCAAAGAAAACTTTCATCTCATATTTCTGTTAATATCTGAACTTCAGCTGTGAGCTGCTTGTGCAGCCTGGGATCAGTCCTCGAGAGGAAGGCAGTTCTTACCTCACAAAAGGTGTTATACAGCGGCTCAGCCTTTTGAGTTAAGTGTTCCACCTCCTCCTTTGAGTTAAGGTGTAGAGAATTTCAGGCAGTGGTTTCCCAGGGAGTAGGGATGGAGTGAGGGGGAGGACAGTATAGATGAAGTCCTCTGCACTGACATGTGCCTGTTGACAGCCCATTGAAATCTCTGCTTTGGGAGTGGGAGAGGTGCCTGGCTGAAGGATGGGGCACTCCCCCATGTCATGGGAGTTTTCAGGCAGTGGCCCAGGGAGCCACCTGCCTTATCACTTATACAAGTCTGGAAACCTTGAGTCTGGTTTGTTATTCCAGGGAGCCCTCATTGCTTTATGACACTCTCCTGGGACTTTCAAGCTGTTTAAAAGCTGCCTGATTTGTGCCGTGATGCTGCTGGAAACACTGACTGGCCCTGGAAAATGGATGACTGTTGGGAGTGTTTTTGTTTTTAAACATCTCATCACATGCATGCAGCGAGCTGCTCCCAGTGCCAACAGAAGCACAGCACTGATGCTCTTGCCTTTTCAACAGGTACATGGGATGAAGGGAGCCTGACAGCTGTCTGGAGAGGAGAGCCCAGCCACTGTGGAGCTGCCCACCATGAGCAGGACACTGCTGGCAGGCAGGATGCAGCCAGAGATCCGGAGCGTCTGCGTCTTCCTGCCCACTCGCGAGCAGCTCAGCCTGGCCGTCGGGGTGAGTGGCCGGGAGGTCGCTGCATCGCGGCCACGGTTCAGTTTTGTGAGCTCCCATTGTTCTCCCAAAAGCCTGGTGCAGGTCTGCTGACCAAAAGGCTATTAGCCAGCTTAGGGTAATTGGTGCTCCATTTTCTACTTGGGCAGCTCCAGCTCATTCACAGAGTTTGTTAAAAGTCATGGCTATGTTGTAGGGTGGGGGTCTCCTCTGCTCTTTTCCTGTTGTTATTTATGTTTTATTATCTCTGAATGGTTTTGCTGGTTATAATAATGGTAATAATCCAACAGTTTTTGAAAAATTGAACCTGAATTACCTTGATTACTTAGCAAGTGTACCCAACATATGACTGTTTACTCTTGTAAAGAGTCCAGCCTTCCCTGGTTTTGATAACCTGCAGATCCCTTCAAAGAGTCCAAGGCAAACAGCCATTGAGGGTGGGTTTTTTTCCCTCCTCTTGAGTACTCGTACACAAAAAAAATCGAGGTAAGTTGCTTCATTTCTTTGATTGCTGCCTCAAATGTCTCCAAGTGTGGATGAGTGACAGCACAGCCAGCTCAGCTGGCTGCCCAGGGTGGCACGGTGTCTGCACAGCACGGTGCCTCTTTGTGCCACGCCGGCTGCTCCTTGAACTTGTGAGAAACTGAGCTGACAAGAGGCACTTGGCGTTCAGAGGACAAGCAAGTCTCAAAGATAAGTGCTCTCCTGTGAGCGTGTGCGTGCACTCATGTGTGGGCTGGGGAGATTTGGCTTTGTTTTGGGTAGGTTTTTTCCCCTGCTTTGGGATGAGGAGGGGGAGAAGACAGTTGAGATGAACTGTTATTTTAAGTACTTGATTGAAACGGTGGCCTTTGAAACTATGTGTGCTAATCTTCAAAATCCATGTCGGAATTTTCCTACCTGCTGTGTGTAAGTGTAGCGTCCTTAACTGAACAGCCTCGAGGGCTGGATGGAATAAAGCTTTAGCAGAAAAATCTGGGACACTCTGCTTCTAGGTTACTGGTTCAAACCCAGCCCATCCACTGCCCCAGAAGGCTTCTGCAATCTGCTGGTTTTTGTGCAAGGCAGGAAACGATGATTTAATTAAGTTCTTGGCAGCAGGTGTACAGGCCTGGGTAATGGTCTGTTGCAGCTGACCCTAAATCTCACCTTCTTATGGCTCTTATCAGGGAGGCTAAAGATGGGAGATAGCGGAGCTGGCCAGCCACAGGGAAGGTGCAGGAGGGCAGTGAGCCAGCAGGGCTGACACTGTCACTGCTCCTCACTGTGCCTGAATGGAGCACTCAGCTCTTCCTTCACCACTGGGTCATGCTGCAGTAAATCACAAAAACCTGCACTTTATCCTAAATTAAAATTGGGGTGAGAAAGACTCTTAAGATTGAGTCCAGCTGTAAACGTGACAATGCCAAGTCCACCAATAAACCAGGTAACTAAGTGCTACATCTACATGTCTTTTTTTAGTACCACCAAAATATTTGATAAACCTAAGAAATTGTCTTTTGCACTGAGCACTGACAGGGCAAGAGGAAAAGTGCTGCATCCCCTCCTTTTCCCCTGTCCTGTCCCAGCCTGCTGCCCCTCCAAAAGCTGGGGTGCCTTGTGCATCACCACGTTGTCCTGCAGAGAAATCTTCCACAGCACCCCTTTGTATTCCTTTAAAAGACATTCGCTCTTGTCATTTCTGATACCCCTTTCTTTCGTGTTTGGGAAATTGGGAAAGTGTGAACTTGGAGATGCCTGCATGTGAAAGGGAATAGCTGCCTGGGCCAAAACATGAGACCTCAACACACAGTTGTGTCCTAATTGCATAGAGAGTGAAACATGACCTGTTACAGCTGGGCAAGTCACCAGAAACAGCTTTTCATTTGGCTTCTGACTTTACCACAACACTCATTCAAAACAGCAACAAAAATTAAGATTTCACAGCTGGAAAGATTTTTCTTTTTTAAAGAAACATCAAGGCAATTTTCTAGTGATGTTGGTAGAACCCAAATGTAATTAGCACAACCACAGATGACACTTTGTGCATTTATTAGAATAATCATGCCACTACTAAAGATTTCCAAAGCCTTTTAACCTCTTCAGTGTGGAATGCAAATACTAAACAAGCTTGCAGCTCAGTGAGGTAGGTAGGAATGGTTATCTTTCCAGCAGAATAAATTATAGATCCTTCCCATGATAAGCACAGTGTTTATGCAGGTAAGTCCTCCCTCCCTCCTCCCTTATAAATTCCACCCTTCCAGATAAGAGTTTACCTATATGTGTTTTATGTGGTCACATATAGATTGAAGCTTACTCTTTAAAATGGGTTTGTCTTACACCATTCACAGATAGAGCTGTTGAAGAGGAAAGAGCAGGAGCCATTTTCAATTCTGTTCCCCCACAATCAAGCATCTTTTAATTAGCTTCGATGCCTACCTTTCTGAATGTACAATGAATCTGGGGGGATGGTGAGGAGTAAAATTGCATTCTTGGGACCTACTGTGAACATGAGGAGAAGCAGAGCAGTGAGGGGGACTAGTGGGTGCTGCAGCTCACCAGCTGCCCTGAGGAGGGCAAGGCAAAGTGAGAGAAATTTTTGCAGTGGAGGAAGTCTGGTGAGGTCCTGTGTGTTTGTGAATGGCAAGCACAGGTCTGAAATCTTTCAGTTGCTCTGTGAACAGGAGAGCTGATGTTTCAAAGCATATTTACCAAGAAAAATAGATATGGACAACTAATGCATGTGAATATCTGTACACAGAATGACCTTGGAGTAGCAGTTACCTTCTGTAAACTTGCACTCAGTTTCACTTTGGACTAAATTTCACGTATAAAGAAGCCCTGAGCCTGACATGGGGCAAAGCTGAGTATCAGTGGAAGGAATGAGTCATAGCATTTCTGGGATCAGTCTTGGCACAGGAACCATATACATAGGGAGGAAAGTCCAAAGAGAAGCACCCAGATGAAAAATGCAAAGGGGAGTATTAGTTGCTTTGAGCAGAGGGGAGAGTAAGAGGAGGGAGCAGCAATTGCCAATGTAATGGCTATTGCTTAGCCTTTAAGGTTGGGAGTAGAACTTGATACAGAAGGGAAGTGCCAAGAGGAGAATGGACAAGGTGGTAGTAACATACCTGCTGTGCAAAAAAATCTGCTTAAATCATTCTTTAGAGCTGAGTGCCGCAAAACTGTCTCTTGTAGTGCTCAGCTCGCTAGAATTGAGTATCCTAAAGCAGGTTTTTCTTCCCTTAGGTATGAAAACTTGCCACTTAGAAAATTCATCTAATTGTGTAACATTTACAGAGTCCTGAGCTGCCAGTGACTCTTGTATGCCCATAACCATTCTGGCTAGAGGTAGGTCACATCTTAGCAAATCCTTCCCAGGTAGAACATGCTCAGAACTTGCTTTTTTGGCAAAAGAGACTGCTCTGTGCCCAGCTTTACCTTCCAAATGTGTTCTGGGTGTCTAACCAAACACTGCATCTAGATGTGGATTGAAAGGGTGCAATCTCACATGGAGACTCATAATAATACCCAGATGTGGTTTTGGGTCTTATCAGAACTGTGCACTACCTCCTCCCTGCTCAAAGCTTACACGTGTTTGCATTGGTGTAGTGCAGGCTTCAAAGCTCCTGATAAAACAGTAGTGAGTGTCTGGGTCCTGATGCCTTGTCAAGTAGAAGAAAATGAGTACTTAAATGACCTCCTGTTTCCCATTGTCCATGTCTAGTGACATGGTACAACCTGGGGCAGTGAGGCAAGTGCAAGCCAGTTGCTGGGGTGTGTGGCATACCTACACCAAAAGAGCTTGAAAAATTAGGATGGTGATTGGTTCGTAGGGGAATTAAGCAGTGAACTTCTGCCCTTTCATCTTTCTTGCTCGGTAGGTAGCCCTGCACTATACCCCTGCAGACAGCTGCTCCTGGCACTGCCAATCTGCATCATCCAGCAGAGGGGTAATGATCCAAGGTCCTGGCCCATTTTCAGCTGCACCATGGCCTGAGCTGAGGTTGTCTGTGTCAATGCTGTTCTGTTGTCTCCATCTACTCTTTCTCTGAACTCCTTCCCCCATGCCTCTGTGGGTTTGGGGGTTTCTGTGTGTGCCTGTGGTTTGTCTCTCAGTGCTCCTGGGATGGTGCAGTGGGACAGGGGAAATGAGATTACAGATGGGGGGGACATTTAGTGGGGAATATTCCAGTCATAGTACACATCCAAATCTGCACATGCATTTAATCAGAACCATGCTCCTTCTGGGTCAGTCTGTGTATTACAGGAGGCAGGGGTATTGGAAGGTCTCAGTGTGCAGGAAACAGGCAAGGGCTTACAGACTTTTGGTAACAGCTGCTAAAGATGAAGATGTTAATGGCCGTGTGACTAGAAGTCAGCAGGAGACAGAAGAAGCTCCTCTGTGTGGGGCACACAACTCCTCTGTGTGCTACTCAGACTTGTGTGTTTGTTTGGGTACTTTTGTTCCTGGTTCTCCTGAATGAAAACTTTTGGGTTTGGGGTTGGTTTTTTTCCTTAAAAAAAATTCTGCAAGAGAACAGTATTTTCATTTCCGTAAATATTAATTATTATTATTCCATGATAATAGCAATAATACTGAAAACAAAGCATGTTCTCTTGTATGGTTGTGTTTGGGTATTTTGCTTTGGTACCCAAAAATGTATTGGCCTGCAACTCTTCTCTTTGGAGTTGCCCCATCCAGGTGTGTGAACCATCTGTAATGTTGGATTGGTTGTGTCTTTCAGGTCAAAGCCACTGGACAGGAGCTCTTTCAGCAAGTTTGTGATTTAGTGAAGATTAAAGAGCCTCACTTCTTTGGCCTCAGCATTGTTAAAAGTAAGCAAACTCAATGCACGAGCAAGTGACTTGGCAAACATCCACAGACCCGCTTGTGTATTTACAGTGTGTGCATATATACACAGTGGCTGTGCCTGCGGGGGGAATTTGATTGTAATAAGGTCACCAAGTATGTAGATTATGCAGAGCCTTCCCAGAGCTCTTTTGATCTTTGGTATGTGGGCAGACAAATTGAGTAAAGGGGGGGCTTTTGTTCTCCACCTTTGTTCTTGGATTCCACCTCTTTGTGGGGCTTTCTTTCCCTCCTGTAGTGGGAGTTGCTAGTCAACATATTTGTTACTATATTCAAAACTACAGGTATTGAACAGGAGGTGAATTTTAAAAGGACTTTGGGGCTGAAAGTGTTACTTATCTTCTGAAGTTACACTGAAGAATGTGACTCTGGGGAGGAAACTCAAAATATTGCAAGGGACTAAATGCATGCGTGGGACACATTGGGTTTTGAAATATCACATGGGAAATACAAAATTTCTTAGTCCATGAATTAAAGTCCAGTTTATTTGGTCCTATGGATTAGTGTTGGCCAGAAAATGGTGTTAAGATGATGCCTTGAAGAAGCCAATTGATATGAGAGATCACATTTCTGGTATGGTGTAAGCATTGGCATTCCTTCCCACACCCCAACTCTTAGTAATTAGAAATGGATCTGTTGTCTTGTTTATCTTGCCTCCCCACATTTCCAAAAGCACTAAAAGACTTGTCTCTCCTCCAAAAACTTTTCTCAAGTTACTTACTACTGCAATTCTAGATATTTCATTGAAACTGCAGTAGTCTTTTATAAGTTCTTCTAAATAAGGTTTCTTTTGCCTCTTTATAAATATGTAGGATAAAATAAGGGGATTTTTCTAAGTTTATTTCATTTCCTTTATGCTCTCATTCTCATTTTTTTTAGTGCAGCATTCAAACTGAGAGGAACATAAGCTTTTTATCTCTATAAGGTTTGGTCTTAAAGTCTTTGGTTTAAAGTCCCCAAGAGATTCCTAATATACCTTTGCTTTAAACCAGCACAGTTTTTTGTAAATGTGATGAGACCTGAGTGTTCTTAACTTTTTTCACACATCTGTGTTTCTGAGTCCTCCCCTTTGCAACATTTTTTTAACACCAAATTTTGCCTATTCCATTTGCAGGACATCCTGGCTGAAATTGGAACCCTTGTCCTCTCCTGTAAGACAGGGCAATTTCATTCCTATTTTCTTTGAATTCTTCTCCTTTTCTTCCTATGTTTCTTTCACTTTTCCCCCTTGTTTTTTGTTTCATTTTTTCCTTCCCTCACACCTTTTCTGTGAAGCAGTTTCCTTCACCCTGTCAAGCACAGGGGTTCTGGTCCCAAAATACCTATTGCAGCAGTTGCCTTTCAACCTGTTGGAAATGCATTGTAACCGCTGCATCCCAAAGAGCATAACAAAGCTGTTGTGACCAGACTTTAGAGTATATTGTCCACAGCTTTGAGTGTAAACAGTCTTCTCACTTCATGAAAGTATTCTTCCTTTTTATAGCAGCTAATTCTTCCAGAAAGCTCTTTAAAAGTCAAGGAAAAGAGTTTCAAGAGTCCAGAAACCTGAATTAACATCTTTTTTTTGTTTGTTTCAGGGGTTGGTTATTTGCTTTCCTGAATGGAAATACTTTTTCTGTTCCGCAGCTTGGTCTCTCTCAGCCTTGTTTCGGTCAACAGACTGGTGATTGTCTCCCTTGCTGCCTGTGCTAGCTGAGGTCTTGCTTCTACAGCAAGTGTAGCACTCTGAGTCTGGCATTTGGCAGTAGCCTTTAAGGCACTGCCTGCTTCTCAGGGATTTTTGACTTCACAACAAGCCATCATCTCCAAAAGGGAAGTGCTCAGGTCAGGTAGTGGGGAGGCCTGGGAAAGTTTTGCATTCCCAGGGTTGCCTTGTAGATGCTTAAGTTGGCTGAGTATCAAGTCAGTGTGCATCCCACAGAGGCTGTGAAGGGGGTCATGTACCTGGTCTGTCAGGAAAGGCTCAGCTAGGTATCCAAAAAATGGGGAGGAAGCATCTGCACTTTTGAACAAGGTAAACTTCTCCTTCACCGTGCTTTCACCTCTGTGCTGAGCTTCAAGAAGACATTTTTTTAAAAACAGCCACCCTGTTTTATTAATGATATCTTTCCTGGTTTCTTAATGCATATTTATTTCTGGCAGTCTGATACTGCCACATGCAAAGCAAGGTATTCTAATCCACCTGCATCCATTACTTTGCTGCTAATTTGTCAACAAAACCCTGACTGTCAGCAATAGCAAGAGAATGAAAATTAAAGGATTTCCACAGAACTGTAGCCAATCACACTGCATGGATTATCTGGATTAGGAGCCCATTTGACCTGCAGACGTTGTACAGATACACTAATGCTCAGTTGGTCTCATAGTAAGTATGTGTGGAGGGGGAGAGGTTGGGGTCCTTAATCATAAACAGAAATTTAACCCCTAAGTGTGCCAAAAAGGAAAATGGCACCATAAAGCACTGTGCAAGCTGCAAACTATGAATGCTGTAAGGTCTGAGTTGTAGGTCTTGGAGTGAGTTTCCCACCATTTGATGCCTAAATATGTTGCCTTCTCTTCTGGCTATTGCAGATGCTGAGGGCGAGCTTCAGGATTAAGGGTAACAGTAACAGGATAGAGCTTTTGTCAGGATAGAATTTATCTATGTCAGGATAGAATTTTTCACCCCCTCTGCTCTTGAACTGCTTTTTTATTCTCAAGAGAAAAACTGCTTCAACCAAATATATCTGAGGAGAAAAAAAAATGGTGTCTATAAGAAGTTGATCACTTTGAAAATCAAGTTCAGGAATATGCATTAATAGGAGGTCCTACAAACCTTGGGACATGTTGCTCTTCTAGTTTTTTCATGGATCATCAGGCAGGCCGTACCTTATGTGCTCCTGCTCTGCTGAAGTGCCTTTTTTTTTTTTGGGTTTTTTTTTTTTGTTTTGTTTTGTTTTTTTCCCCCTTTAACTTTAGTTTATAGTGAAAGATCCTGCAACCCTGCTAGGTTCAATCTGGTTCTATAGGCTTCAGCAGCTGGGTCTTACATGGCAAATCCTCCTATGGGGTCAACCTTATCTAGTGCCCTGCAGGAGGTTTCCCCCTTGTTATCACAAAGTGTGTGCAGCAACACATTCAGTCTTCTGAAACAAAACTGATTGTCAGTAGACAAAGAACAGCTAGGCTTCCTTTGTTGTTATAACCCAGATCCCTTCGATCCTGAGTTTTGGGTGATGCCTTTCTAGGAGCAAACCTTGCTTGACCTAAGCAGATGGAAGCCTTCAATTGGGAAGGAGCAAGACTGCAGCTCCTATACCCTGCCACTGTCTCTCTGCCCTCTTATGAATTTATCAGGCTGGCTTTCTTATGAAACCAAATCCCTTTGCTTCAGCTCCCCTGCCTCAAGGGTGAAGCTTTGTCTTTTGAAGCTATGGCTGTTCACCTTGCCAGGCCCACGCTTCCCAGCACATGCTTACCAAGGAGCTCAGTGATTAACTCTGCCAAAACCACTCTGCCTCCAGTTAACTCTTCTGCATCTCTATATCCTCCAGTACTGAAGTTCATGGACAGAATATGCTACCAGGTTATCTTTCTATTACATGAGTATCTTTTATAACAAAGGGTCTCTTAGGAGACAAGTAACAAAAGTTCTCTGAAAAACCTTATGATAATTTCTACATACCTTTTCTTCCTTATCCCTGCTTCTTGCCTGTCCTCTCTTAAATCTCCTTGCATCTCCTTTATGAATTTCCCCTGTATCCTAACCTAAGGTAGAACTCTGTTACATTAACTTTGGTACGTCAGACAAGTTAAATGCAATATAAGAAAAACACCTGCAGAAATGTACCACCTAGAGGGAATTGCAGGACTTCAGATGTCCAGAGAGTATAAAGTCCTCCTTGAAAGTACTTACATGGTCTCCTCGTATGAAGGCAATTTTTTGCCTGTACCTGCTGTCAATCATTTCTCCTTTGGTATCCTTTGGTATGCAACATCTAGCCAAGTGCTTTCCTGCCTGAGAATTGCAAAGGGTTTGTTTGCCCCTGGATGAGCAGTGCTGGAAATGGTTCTGCAGCTCTTGTGCAAAAGAATTCCCTGTGACACTACTGAAGTCTGAAGAGTTTTGTCTGGGCATGCCTTGTTGCTAAATGTAAGATGCCAACATAAAATTCTTGCAGTACCTATCCATTACCAGGAATGACTGAGCCTTTAGCTCAGTGTTCAGACCTCAACAGTTCCTAACACCACATGATCTCAGGCTTCTTGATATTGTCGTTTTTCATGCTACCCTCCATGTGCCTTGTGTCCATCCCAGGTAAAGTGACCTCAGCCAGGACCTCCCTTGCTTTACTCCCAGCCTCTGTTTGATTCTTCCCTTCACTTGGGATACGTGTACTTTCCATTTCCAGCTAAAGCTAAAAACACAAGGTTATCCTGAACTAACTTCTTTTAGACCCTATCGTAAACTAATCAACCACGTGTCAGAAAGTGGACGTTTCTTTCTATTGGCTTGAAAAGTAACACCAGGAGCATTGAGAAGTTATGCAGAGGTGGTTGGGAGCAGGTGCCATGTGGGTAGTGATTTTTCCCAAATTGCTTGGAAGCCTGGGGAGATTTACATGCAAAAGGAGTGTGTAACCAGTTCTTCTTCAATAAACAAATAGGAAAATCCATGCTGGTGTTCAGCTTATGTGAGGTCTACAGCATGTGTTGTGAAGTATTTTTTTGTACGGAATTTCATTGTTTTTTGGGTTTTTTTAAGCTTCAGCTCTTCCCCACCCCAGTATCCCTCTGTCCTGCTCCTGCTCTCTTTCCTGTTGCACCTCAGGGCATGTAGTGGTGTTGCCATGAAGCTTCTTGAAGCATCTGGGAAGAGTTAAGCACGATAGCCATGGATAATTTTTTCCCTTCTCTTTCAGGCAGAAAATGATTGCTATGTGGAAATTTGGCTTCGCAAATTTTATATTTTATTTGAATCCTATTCTTCTGGACTGTCTAGTTGCATTGCTAAAATATACATGACTCAGCCACATTTTTTAATGGGATCTTCCTCATTGCCTATGGGCCTAAGCTCTGACTCTTGGTAGGACACCTTTGTGGAATTTCTTGGTGCTCCTAGCCCTCAATGGGCACAGGCAGAGAACAGGTTTTTTGGCATTCACCATCACTTAGCTTTTATGCAGAGAACTTACTTTTCATAAAAAATGAGATGAGGAGGAACTGGTTAATGCAAAATAATGGCCTTTAGGTTAACAATGACTCGGAACTGATTTGACCCTGTATTACAGCCATAATTTTCTATTCCCTTTTTTCCTGCAGTGTAAATAGTGCCTATTGTAAGTCTGCATCACTCACTGGAACTATGTCATCTTTTTCTAACTGGGGACCTGGCATATTATTTTTTTTGCAACAATGCGTGTCCTATATTTTTTTTAAATACATAAAATGTACTAAGCTGATTTTGCAGAGTAGAAGTGTTTTGCATTTCTGGTAACTGCTTATTTTGAAATGTGATTTTTACAGCATAAACTTTCAATCTCATTTGAGAATTCTTAAAGGTGAAATTAGGAGAAATATGTCAATTGCCTTGCTGCAAAGGAGTTGGCTGTCCAGATGCATTTCTTGGGTTTGCAGTGCAGTGCACTGGTGAGTTGTGCCATGTCTGGTATCTGCACATACCTACATGGGGGAACTTTTCAAGAGAAGCTGATGTATTTGTAACATCACCTACAGTGCTGAGATGAGATTCATGAACTTGGTGTCAATAGCTGCAGGTAGATGAGAATGTAGTTTTATGCATGCATGCTTCTCAGTCAGCTTCTCAGTACCTTTCACTTGTCCTTCAGATGAGGCCAGTGAAGCAATGACAGTTTGTACCTGCTGAGTATCCAGCCCTTTTTGGATCCACAGATCAAATTTATTCTTCCCTGGAAAGGGGGCCATCTGTGCATTTCTATATTGTCCTTTATGGCACTGCTCAGAGGTGCTGCAGTTTGGTGCCCTCATATCTGTAAGAGATGCTTATTTTCAAAGCAGACAGTTTTAGCATCTGACAAAAGATCTCTTAGGGTTTCATCATTAATCCAGTGTAAAAAAAAAATAACAAAGCCATCCACAAAGCAGTAGGGCTGGGGAGGGAAATACTTCTTTGTTTTTGTAGATGGAGGCTTACATTGCAGGTTGACATTCCAGCAATATTAACTTCATTAAGGCAGGAATGCAGTGCTGCATTCTTGCACAGGAGGGAGGATGCTGAACTGGGCTGGGGAGGAGTGGGACCCCCAAGAAGAGATAATGAATTGGGGTGTCCTCCTGTAGCCTGGCTTATTCTTGTGGTTTTTGTGTATCTCCCAGTAGGCCTGATAATAACCTGGAATCCTCAGGTATGACAACTGTGCCCTCACAAAATCATCTCTAACCTAATTAACGTGGCAGATAAAGAGGGGCTGTGGGTAAAAAATGGCTTTACTGCAGTGTAACTGTTCTGTCACACTTTTCCCTTTCTGACCTAATATTCAGGTGTGATGGGATGGTTCAGAGTATGGCACTGTGCTTGCTGTTGCAATTTTCCCCTCCTGATTGAGGAATAATTAACATGTTTCTCTAAATGCCTCTGAGCATCTAGTTCATTCTTCAACTAGAAAGGAAAACTGACCCTTCTGCTTGTTACAAGTCCTTTAACAAGGTGTCAGCTAAAGACCACAGTGCAGGCAGAGCCAATATGGGCTTCACCCAGCACTGCTGTGCCATCAGGAGCAGCCCCGTGCTGTGTGGAGAGCCCATAGTGGAGGGTTTCCCCTGCTCCAGGACTGCCAAAGCCTAGGGAGGGACTGGGCGGCATGCTTGTGTTAACCCATTCCAGTCGCTTGCTGTGCAATTGATTCCCTAAATGAGCTTTTACTTACTTTTATTAAAAGCTTTATGGAGCAATGCTTACCAGCTTGGCAGCTGACAAGGGACAGAGACAAGCCTAACATGAACAAACCCATCTCTCTCTCACTGACTAGGACTTGTATCAGCCCTTTCCAGGGAGTGTTATCTGATCTTAGTGGACCTAGACAAGGAAGGACTGGAGCCATTGTAGCCCCTAGCCACCTTATCTTACAGACAGAAGTGAAAGAGGCAGGTGCAACATGCAATCTCTGTGATGATAAAAACTCTTCCTCTCCTTGTCAAAACAGCCAAAAAACTTCCATATCATCTCGTGTGCTACAGCACTTAAATTCCCACCACGGACACTTTCAGAAATTCCACACAGCTATTTCGATGGTACTGTTAATACTGTTTTGTTTCTGTGGGTGATATGTCAAGTAATGCCATAAACAAAAGTGTGTATTAAAACTACAGCTGCAAACAGTACGATGCAGGAAAGAGCATGGAGACAGAAACAGGACTTTTTTGGGCATTGCCCTTTTTGTATCCGGTGTTACTATTTTACAGAAGGTTTCCTAGTAGGGTGATGTGTGGGCCAGTTCTGGATAGCACCGGATGTGATTTCTTTAACTTGAGGTGGGAGCTGAAGGAGGTGGCGATTAGAGGTTGTTTTGCTTGCTTGTTTTTTGAAAGCTAGCAAAGAAAATATTTGTTGTATTTGCCTCTGTAAGGAGCTGGAATGCTTTGGAAGGTGGCCATGGAGTAGCTCAGAGCCCCCTTCAACACCTACTGCAACACTGGCCATGCAAGGCCTGCATCTGCCATAATACAGACATGAGTGCAGGCTCTCATTTGGAAATCTGGGCTGGTCTTAAGGGGCAGAAGTTTGTTTTGTGAAAGGTTCTTTTTTATTTTTTTTTTCTTCCCCTTTTTACTCCTGCTCCTTTCATGTTTAAGGAGCAAGCTCTTCATCTTGACACTTGTGTCACCTGTCAAAACACTGTCCTAAGCAAGATCAAAGAGTAGAGGGACTGGTCAGGTGAATGTGCTCAGCTGGCATTGCTGCTGCAGCCTGAAACACCTGTCAGGTCTTGCCTTTTTTTTTTTTTTTTTTTTTTTTTTTTCTAAGAGACTTGAAGACTCAGGAAAAAATCTCACTGGCTGAGTTGTTTGTATTTGATAATTGGTAAGCAGTACTATGAAACATCAGCTTTGAAAGCACAAACCTCTTTCAAGATGATGTGCCATTCAGGCTGTGATCACTCTTACTAGGGTGGAAAGTAAGTCCTGGTCCTTTAGTCTTTTGAGGCAGGTCAGGTTTCCCTTCCTTTCATTCATCTTTTCCTTGTATTAAAGAAGTTGGGTGTGAGCAGGACACACCAGACCTTCTGAGGAAGGCGTTTGTGTTTGGTTCACTTCTTTCTCACCCTTTCAGAGGATTCCCTTCACATGCAGAGGATGAAACCTGTCAAATACCCAACTCTGTTTACTTGCTTTTGCCATGTTGGACCATGGTGCTACGTGATGGCAGAATACAAGTTTGGGTAGGGCTTGCTTGTCTGATAATAAAAAACTGAATCTGGTAAGCTGATGGTACACTTTGCTGGGTAAGATGATGTTTCTCTTTTTTTTTTGTAAATACCTTCTTGATTATAAAGCAGGAATTCTGCAGTTCTGGCTAAGGTGTTTGGAAATCTTTAGCTCGGGATCTCTTGAAGGCATGAATCACCTTCCTTCCATGCTGTCTGGAGTAGCACATGTACTTAAGAGTACTCTATTTTTTATTTTTTTCCCCCTGCCCTGTCTATTCCCTGGTCAGCAAATGTATTGCTTTGAAATAACTTGTAGAGTCATCTAAATGTTTAATGACTAAAAATTTCCAATTGTTTTACACTGAATTCCTTTTTTCTTATCTTTCAGATAATGAATATGTTTTTATAGACCTGGAGCAGAAGCTTAGCAAATACTTTTCAAAGGAATGGAAGAAAGAGACCAAAGTAAGAGAAGTGTTTAATTTAGGCGGCTGCTGCTTTTTTATTGGGCTGCACAGTGAAATGAAAACTCTTAACTAAGGTCCATAAAGCATTTCTTGAGGATATCTTGAAGTATTCTACATCTTGAAGATGTAGAATACTTTTCAGTAGCGAGATGCAGTGACTTTTTCATAGTTGTACAATTAATTAAAGGAGGTAAACCAGCCCCTTATAGAACTTTACCTGAGCAGTAGTAACCACAAGGTTGCTGCTTGGCTGCTGCAAAAGTGGAGAAGGTCAGTTGGTCGGTTTTCCATTTGAATTTAATCTGGGTCTTAGTCTGGAGACCTCATTTTTATCCTTAAGCTAAACAGCCTAAAATAAGCTTTTGTGACTTGAATCTGATACGAGGGGAATTACTGGAGCTGTGACTTTTCCCAGAGTATGTGCAAAAGGACAGTGGAGAGAAAGGAAGGATATTTTGTTTGAGATGAGTTCTAGTTTTTATGGCTAACTAGCCCTGACAAGAGAGGGGAAAGCTGCATGAAATAAAGACAAGCCCATGTAATTGTTTAATACTGTTCATTCAGACATGATAATGCCTGTTTGTGTGTGTCATTAATAGAGGAGCCACAGTCTAGAACAAAGTATAGCATAAAATTGCTTTCAGATATCTTAACTGGGTCGCTGTAAAAGTTGTAAATTATTTTTCCACCTTGCTTAAGGGTTTTTTTTTTTTTTTTGCAGAGTAGGCACACTTGCCATTTCTGCTGCTTATAGAAGTTTGGAGATTACTAGTGAGGTTTAGGGATCTCTCTTACCCCCAGGCATGTGCTCTGCTTTTCTGAAATGAGTGAGAGTTACTTCAAAAACAGCCAGAGTCATGCAGAGGGGCTGTCTGTCCAGCCAGTGAGAGCTTCCCAAAGCAGGTGTTTCTGGTTGCCTCAGGATGGGGGACGCTTTGAGGTTATTCTGTGATTGGATTCTTGCTATGTTTTTCTGGTCAGGATAACCTCTGGCGTGATATGAATCATAAAAGACTGAATGAGCTGCCATTGGCAGTACTGCAGTCTGATATGAATTTGCCTGTTGGACTGGGTTAGTTGACAAGAATTTAATTCCTATGAAGAGGTTTCAGGTGGAAAGCCCAGTCCAGCTGATAAAATAAGATGACTATGAACAAATTCCAGAAATAAACTGGAGATGTTTGCATGATCAAGAAGCTGTCTGCATCAGATTTGGAGGGCATGCCATGGACTTTGTCCCAGTGACATGGGTCTGACCAGCAAAGCCTTGAAGCTGCCTGTGGGAGCAAAATGACCTGTGTGAACATTAAAGTGGCAGAACAGAAAAGATGAGAGAATGAGCTAGTGAGATGTTCCTTTTTACTTTTTTTCCTCCTGTTCAAACAAGCTTGTAAGTCGGAAAGGTAGTCTGTAGTTGTAACAACAGGCCTCACGCTGGCTGTTTTCTAACAGCACTCCTCAGTGTGAAGCAGACACCAGCACTGCCTTTTGGTCTGTAGGAACGTGTGAATAACTAACCACGAGCCCTGCCAAACCAAAGGCTCGGAGAGGACACCAGGCTGGTGCGCCTCAGCCCCAGGCAGCGACTGCTGAACGTGGCAGCACGTGTGTCCGTGCTGAGTGATGTGGTGTGGTGCAGGGATGCATGGATGGATGCATGGATGGATGGATGCTCCCAGGAGTGCCCTGGAAACACCGTGGCCGTGCCCGCGTGGCACGCTGCCCTGCCACCTTGCCTGGTGCTTTGAGGGAGGCAGGGTTAAACTTGCTGCATTCAGCACGAATGTGTTTGTGGTGCTGCCAGGTGCTGAGCTAGGTAATTCTGGGCCAGCCTGGGTGTCCCCAGGCTACACTGGGGCTCTTACACCAGCTCATCCCTTCTATCCAAAAATCTTCTGCTCTTCCTAGGATATTTTGTTGTTCAACCTGTTTGAATGTTTTGTGATGCCTTATTGTCAAGACAGTCAGACTCCCCCTAAAACTTGCCAGGAGCTAAGAGTAGAAAATGAAAAGCAGTATGAGGAGTGAATTTTGGAGGAGAGAACATTACCAGATAGGGTAACAGGAATTTTGGATGCTGATCATAATTTAACTCATCTTCTGTCTTTGCTCTAGGGGACAGAGAAATTCAGCCCTCCATTTGTTGCATTCTTTAGAGTACAATACTATGTAGAAAATGGAAGAGTAATAGGGTAAGTTCTCTTCTTTGGTAATTACTTTATTTTGAATTATTCAATGCATTCTTAAAGTGAAAGAAAAATAATGTTTCTTTCTTAAGTTCATCTCTGTGAGCTCATTGAAATAAGCTTTAAAAATCTGCTTGACTTTTTTTTTTAAGACCTTCACAGACTTACTCACTCAGCTATTAATGTTTTCTGCCTGAATCATACCCCATATCTCTAGGAAAATTGTGACTGTTTTTCCATGTATGTTGCATGAGCATGTTGAATGACGGCATTATCAAAACACGATTAAGCACTCTTTTGCTTGTGTCTTTTGGTTGTATGAAAGGCACCGGATGAATATACCAAAAAATAGTGTGTGTATATATATATATATATATATATATATATATATATATATATATAGATAGATAGATAGATAATATGTATATATATAATATCAGAGCACATGCTTTAGATTTGTTTTTTGTATTTGAGTAGTGCTCTGTGCCATCTACTCCTGGAAATGGACTTTCACACATGGACAAAAGAAATTACTTCACAAGTTAGAGTTTTTCATTTGTAGTCCATTCACATGGAATATGGGCTGCACTCAAAACAGCACCACCCTCACCCATGGTACAGAACAAAGGATGAGGTAGTTAAAAATGAACAACTGACAGAGTTAATTTACATCACCGCTTCTGGTGTGGCTCTGTCCCTGAGGGAAGCCAAGAGCTGGGATCATTTAGGTGGATTAAAATCTTCACCAAAATGTTGGCATTTGTTCTTGTCTTGAACAAAGCTTGTGGTTTTCTGTTTTCTCTCTCCACAGTCTTTCATTTTTGGATGCAGGGGACTCTTTCTTATGGTGTCTGTTTGGCTGATAAGTGTTTTTGGTTTCATTTTGCTTTTTTTTTTGGTACAAAAAGAGATTACGTATCATTCTGCCACTCCCAAGTTATGTATCTTTCACCATCACAGGCATATTTCTCTTGCACTAGTAGTTTAATTGGAGAGGTTTGTAGAGCCATGCAGAGATAGTTATCTGGCCCCTTCAAACTATACTTGCACACTTTTACAAGCAGGCTGTAGTGTCCAGCACTTCATCTACATGTACATGTCAGCAGCCTGCTTCCCATGATCTCTGGGGGCAGGGGGGGTGTGGATTATCAAGACTATGCCACAGTTATTCCTTATCAGAGAATCCCTGTTTAGCAGCTTGAGGAAGAAGACAAAAACAAGCCCAGGGCTCCCATGTCTTTTGATCTACCTTGCAGGGAATTAGCTGTTGAAAACTATCATGAGCCTAAGGCATGGTGAAACAAAAATGCAGTGCCAAGTTTAGAGGGGAAAGGAGGACAGGTGTGCAAGAAACAGAACTGGGAGTCCAAGGAAGTTGAATCTCCTGGCTGCTACAGGAGGCTTTCCAGGGAAACATAAGTGCTTGATTGTAGTCAGTCTCCAAAACAGGTGTGATGTGATTTTTCTTTCATCTACCTTCTGCCCTAATTTCTTAGATCTCATGCTCCTCAAGGTAGGAGCTACCATTCCTCATGTTTGTGCAACACTTAGTGGGAGAAGACCTTGATCTTGGTTTGGTGCTCCTTATACGCACAATTGTATCAGGGTGGCATTGGCACACATCAGACATGTCAAAGTTTAATCCCTCTTCTCAGCAGAATGATGTTTTTGAGGGGCCTTATCTGAACTTTGTTCTTGAAGTAAATTTGTCTTTGTCTTGCAGCGATAAGGTGGCACGGCAGCTCTACTACTGCCATCTCAAAGAGCAAGTACTTATGTCTCATTGCAACCACAAAGAAGAGATCTACTTCTTGCTGGCTGCCTACAGCTTACAGGCAGACTTGGGCAACTACAGAGAGAAGGTCCATGCTGGCAAATATTTTGAACCTCAGGCTTATTTCCCACAATGGGTAAGTTTGAGGGGGGAACCTTTCTGTCAACAAATTAAGCATGCAGCAGGAGCTATGCCACGGTGGTACCTAACTGCAGCCATGCAACTTCCCCAGCTCCCATTGCAATGGCCAGGCAGATGGGTAGAGTATCACCCTGAAGGTCCCTCAGGAGATATCTCTTTCCACTGAATGTAGGTGCCCATTCCTGTTGGTGCACTGTAGGTTCAGTCATCAGTGAGGTGGATGGTAGATCCTTCTTTGGTGATGGAGTGTGTTGGTGTCACACGAATAACTCTGACAGTGCAGGTGTCTTAGTTTAATTCTTCTATAGCTTAAAGGGTTGTGTGTTTCCAGTGGTACATCAGCAAGATCTGCACAACCCAAGCTCTCTAGAAAACCTCAGGGCTGCAAAGCCAAGTCCATTTCCCTTTGTTCCCATCTCTGTAATGCTTGCCTCAGGGATGGATAGATCGCAGCCCTACAGGGGTAATACTACTCTGTGCAGTGCCTCTGGTGCCTGGTTTGTCATTAATCTTTGCCTCAAGTGTAGTAAGAGGAAAGAGAAAGCATTTGCATGTTTGTTTATAAGCATGTGTGTGTGACTTGTGCCCTTCAGGACTTGCAGCCAAGATTTGATTTAGTTGTCAAATGAGGGTAAATTAGCTAAGACTCTTTTAGTTGGCTGCTTGTCCCAGGCAAGTTGCATCTCCCCTGTCAGATGGCACTGTCCCCTGCTTTGGGGAGAAGGTTCAGATCAGTGACAGAACTTGTCTTGAAGACTGATAGTCTCTTTTATGCCCAAGTCCTAGTCTGACTGCCTTGCTGTGCAGCAGCATGCCTTTCTCCCAGAAAACAGGCCCTCATCCCATGCCATTCCTTCTTATGGGGTGCCTGTCAGGCAGTAGCTAACAAAGGGCTGGAAAAGGTGGATCTTGTGTGCTGTTTCTGAGGCAGTTAAAGAGCTTATCACAGACTGTTGCTCACCTGTGCTGAGCCACAACCCCAAGCAAGTATGTGCGTGATTTATTACATCATTACAAACAGAAAAATCTGGCAGGCGTGAGGACGCTTCTCTCCCTGCCCCTGGGCTCCCATGGGGAGATAGTGAGCAGCCTCCTCCTCCAACACAATCACTTCCTTCAACACATGCTTCATATCATTTGGCCAAGGGCTGCTCCAAATCTCGTGCCAGTGAGGAGAGGCAGTGCTGCCCTGGGCTGACCCACCCAGCTTTGAGCCATGGAGCTGGCACATCTCCTCCTGCTGACACAGCACAGCTGATGGCATCAATATTGCCCTCCACCAAGGCCAGCCTTCCTTGTGGGAGGGCAGCTAATCTGGCAGGGCATGCAGAGGTGTTAGCAAACAGTGTAAGCAAGGGGTTTAATATAAAATGTAACTGGGACCTGGGTAGTGATGGGGTCTGGTTGGTTTGAGCCAGGTTGTTTCTGGCAGGATGTCCTCAGGTACCACCCCTGGCGGTGGGGGATGTTGGAAAGTGATTTCAGCCAATTTATCCCTCTTACCTGTCACTGCCACTCCCAGCCTGAAAGGAATCAGTTGGGCATGGGAGAGGGCTGAGCTGCCCGGTAGCCTTGTACGAGAGGGCACGTGGGCAAACATGGGAACAGGGCAGGAGCAAAAAGCCCAGTGCAGGTTGTTCTACTGCTTAGTGAAGCCACGTGCCTGCCAACCACTCCTAAAAGATAAAAAAATACCTTGAGATAGTGTTATCCACCCCTTTGAGAATGGAAATGCTAAATAAGCCTAACGTGTAGTTTCTGGTCTTAAAAGGAAAACCTAGTATTTCTGTCTCTTCAGAGATATTGCTGCTGATTGTGTTGGCATGCAGAGGAGTATTTGTTATCTGACCATAAACATTTATGGAAGCCAACAGTTAGGAAAACTAATTCCAATACTTAAAAATGCAAAGAGCTGATTGCTGTAGTCTTCGTCTGTTACAGTTTTGCCATTAGGATCTGTTTGGAGACATCGATGTCATTTGGGCTGCTTTAAATTCTTATCCTCCAGGGAGGTAGAGGCAAACACAGACTAACATCTTGAGGGAATACATGAACCTCCTCCAGCCACTGCTGTGCTGTTGATCACAGCTGCTTCTCATGGGGGTTGCTGACCTGTTTGTTTTTTTTTGTGGTTTAGATAATTGCAAAGAGGGGGAGCGACTACATCTTGAAACATGCCCCAGAGATGCACCGAGAACAACAAGGGCTGAGTGCTAAGGAAGCAGTGCTGAAGTTCATTAAGGAATCCTGCCTGCTGGAAGATGTGCCCGTCCATTTCTACAGGCTGCAGAAGGTTAAACAAAGAGCTTCTTATTTTGAACTTCTCTCCCATCATTAATTGAGTGCACCATGGCATTTTTCTCTCTCTGTTTGTCTGAGGGACAGTTGCCTCTCATTCAGAGGCAAACAAATCTAAAATGCTCGGCCAATGAGGCCTGTTCCCACAAACAAATCCGTTGCCAATATACAGATATAGCTGGAATTTCGTTTTGTTCCTCAGCCGAGAAACTGGCCACAGGAATGGCAAAACTTAATATTTGTCCCTGCCTCTCAGTAGAATTGCACCAGGGAAATCAATGAAGCCTCTTTTTTTCTTGTTGTAGTTCATTGAAATAATGGCAAGAGGTTGGCCAGCTTTCACACAAATGTTGTGTAATAACTGAAGGTGACACTGGGTCATTCCAACTTTCGTATCTCCTTCCTTCTTCAACCCTGCCAGAGTGCTTGGTGATTTCTCAGCTGTATGCTTTTCTCAGTAGTTTTGGATTCCTACATTATTGTTTGTTAAACTCCTCACCCATACCTGCTTAAACAGAAGGTGATTCATTTTCACATGTTGAGTGTTTAGATCTAGAAAAAGGACTAATGAGAAGTTTTCTGTTCCACTTAGGTGAGTGAAACCTGCCTATGCAATTAGGAAATTCTTGGGCCTTTTTTCCAAATGGAGACACTCTACTCTGTCAGACTCATAATTAAATTTTTGGGGTTTTTGTGCGAAGTGGGAATTATGTCTGGGAAGTATTTATATCCTCTGAACATACCAACAGCTCTAGTTACTAAAGAAACATGGATTTTCTAGAGAAAATAAGTTTTGATCAGTAGTCCAGGCTTAATTCCTTGCAAACCATAGATGCTCACCTACCTATCTTCTGTTCTCTGTTTTGATTCTTAATGTTGTTAATGATGCAGTCATGAGAGAGTTAGTTACACTTGAATGCCATAAGAAATCCAGCTGTTAGGACTGAATTTTATTTTTGGATTTTTTATCTGAAAACACCAAGGCTGTGAAATTGGTTGCTCTTAATACTTAAATTCCTGTCTGACTTGAACTCAGGCATAATGTACTCTTCCATGTCTTGTGTTGATCCTTAATATGTCTTATTCCTGCTGTGTGACACAGTTATCTCATTTTGTGGTGAGAGATGTTCCTCCTAGGTGATGCTTGGGTCACAGATTGCCTGATCAAGCACAGAGGGATGCCAGGTGAAGGTGTTGGTGTGCTGGCTGCCCTGAGATTTCAAAAGCAGTCACTTTTGTCTTAACACCCTCCTCATGGCTTCTACTGAGGTTGGGAACTGCAAAAGAAAACATAACACACTCCATATCTCTCATTCAGACCAATACTGATTTATGAAGCTCTTTGTCCTTAGGAGGCAGAAAATATTTCTTAGTGACTTTGAACTGAAGGCACAGATGATACCAGGGGCAAAGGGTGAGATAATGTGACAGCACAAGGCTTATATCTTGTAAGCCAGATGAGGAGAGAAAGTTGTAACATAAAGTTTGAGGTCTGTGAGCCCATACATTTTTACTCCCAAAATTTTCTTTCTACTTTTCTTCCTAACAAAATGCATGTGTTCCCCTCCGTAACTCTGCTGTGTTAGAGAGGCTGAAAGAATTAGTTTATGATATTTTTTAGTCTTCAAGCAAAAGAATCTGATTAGAAACCAAGTATGTCATACCAAGATGCAGCATGAGTTAAAAGTCAGACAGTATTTCAACCCAGGTAATAAAACTCATGTAAAAGCACCTATTCCCAACACCAAGGTCAAATGTTAGAATGAAAGTCCCAGTAACTGGGCATTGATTAGCTCCTCCTTAATCTAGCAAAAACCCTTGGATGGGAACAGCTGTGCTGTGGCAAGGAAAGGAGAATGGCTTCCTCTTCTGTTTTGGGCTCTCTGTCACCTGGAGAGCCAGAGTGATGCATGTTCATAGGGACAGCAGAGACAGCACGTGGTTACAAGAGAGGTTACAAGGTACCTCTGAGAACAGTAATTGTCCATAGCCTCAAAGCACTAAAGCTACAGAATTCCTTGTCCAGGGAAGCTAGGACATATGCCGGTGAAATGCCTGAGCCTCCCAGCATGAGGGGATTTTAGGTGTAGGTATTTCAGGGGTCAACAAGGCAAGGTGCACTTTACAAACATAATAAAAACCAAATGAGCTGATGGCATCTGATGAGGAGTCCTGCTACCTCTCCTGCAGTAGGTGCCAGAACAAGAGCATGGTCTTTGTAGATTAACCTTTGACTCTTCTGTTCTTTTAGGATAAGAAGGAGGATCGACCGACAGTTATCCTGGGCCTGACCCTGAGAGGAATGCACATCTATCAGGTAACAGACTGCTGTGAAAGCCTTCTGGTGTAGCATTAACTCTGCCCAGTTCCCTGTCCTCCCCCCTCACCGAGGCTCCTCTGATTCCCCTGTGAACACCAGGCTCCACATATCTCAAATTCTTGGTTGTTTGCAAATTCTTTGCACATCGCTGACTCCACCCTGTACCTGCCAGTCCCTGTGTCACTTTGAGTTTGATGTGTTGCAGGAGGTGAATCACGTTCGCCAGCTCCTCTACGACTTCCCCTGGTCACACATCGGGAAGCTGGCCTTTCTGGTGAGTATGATGGAATGGAGGCCATCTGCCAGTGACTGCCAACTTGGGATGTGGCAAAGCTGATGGCCTCCCCACGCTGCTGTGTCAGGTCCTGTCACTTATGCACACAAGACCACAACTATATCTGGTAACTGTGTGGCTGAAAATGCTCATTTCTTTGGCATCTTTCCTCTTTGTGCAGGGGAAAAAATTTGAAATCCAGCCAGATGGTTTGCCCTCTGCACGGAAACTGGTTTACTACACGGGCTGCCCCTTCAGGTCACGCCACTTGCTGCAGCTACTCAGCAACAGCCACCGGCTCTTTCTGAATATTCAGCCAGTTTTGAAGCAGATCCAAAAACTGGAGGAGGCTGAAGGTATGTTAGGGAACACCCAAGTGAGTTTGGTAAGAAGAAGAGTGCAGTCTGTTAGTCTCTCCTCTTGTCTCATGGTGCCTCGTCTCATCTAGTTAATGGTGTTTCTGCTTTATCAGGCAGCCAGTGATAGAAACAGAGGTGTTAGGTACGTTTCAAGTCCATTTCCGAGAAGTATTTATGGCTCCCACATTGTAGACTCTGATCAGAAAGTATGTTTGTGTGAGAGCAGTAGAGGAGTGATATCTTCTTTCAAGTGGTTTCTGTCTTTCCCTTCAGTGGGGTTACAGCAGTGGCCTTGAGCTGTGTGGGTGCAACCAGAGGCATATGCCAGTCACCTGTACAAAGGCTCACTGATCAAGTGCCTGTGGGCAAAAAGCCCTCAGTTGTTTTGTGTCCGTTAGTGTCTCACGGATTTCTCAACCACCCTCAGCACATACAAGCCATGGGGGAAATAATAAATCGTTAATAAATAGCAGCCACAGGAATAAAACCACTTGTTCTTAGCTGACTTCATGCAGGGGTGGGTATTTCAAGAACCAATCAGTGCATCTGATTTTAAAGATTAAGTACTGAAGTTCACTAAGTAATTCCTTTTTTTTGTTTGCTTTTATTTTGCTTTGTTGTTATTGACCTTCACTCTGAAACCTACTGTTTTCTGTATCATAACTGCCTCTACCTGCCTGTTCTAATTTAGGAGATGCTGGGTTTACTGCGAGTATGACTAATTCTTTTACAACCACCTGAGCATCCATCTGTTGAGCAAACAAAATATAAAGCTGTTCCTGTGTTTGTTCAGTACCTGCAGCAGTTGTTTCTTAGTTGTTGGCTTCCTTAAAGTTCTCACTGGTTTCTCCCTTCTTTCTTCCTCAGAGAAGAAGCGCTACCGGGAGTCCTATATCAGTGACACTCTGGACATGGACCTGGACCCGTGTGACAAGAACTCCCGTGGCAGCGGGAGCAGCGGGGGCAGCCACAGGGATAACCGCCTCTCGCGCCACTCCACAGGGAGTCACGGCAGCTCCCACACCTCGGGCATCGAGGCTGACTCCAGGCACCGTGTGTCCGTGGAAATGTCGGTGGATGAGCCCTTCAGCATTGACCGGGTGCACAGGAAAGAGAAATCATGCAGCTCAACCATCAGCTACGGTAGCTCTGGCATTGACAGTGGCAGCAAAGGGCGGGCTGAAGATGACACTCAGGATGATGGTAAAGAATTTGGACATGTGGAGCAACTTCTAAGCTGACTTTTGTCTTCTCCTGCAGGAGGGCAGGGAGTGAGAGACTGTACAGCAGCTTGGAGCACAAGTGTAATGCTAACCATTCTCCTGCTGCTCTCTTCCTCCTAGAGCTTGAGCTGGCAGTAGATGAGCCAGAGGAGATGCCTGTAGATGAGCCTTTAGAGGGAGACCAGTTAGAGGAGGCCACTGTGGGAGAATCTGTTGAATCCCTGCCTCTAGATGCTGCTAGCTGCCAAGGTGAGATGGCTTTCTGCTGCTGCTCAGTGCTGTTCTTCAAGGCTCTAGCAACAGGCATAATCTGAGGGATCTATGAAAACTCTTATCTCCTTCAAAACAGCTGCCAGTCTATTTACTGCCCTACTGCAACAGGATTTGCAGGCAGCTCATCTAGAGTTTACAGGCCAGCATTGTGTGTTGTACAGTGCTACTCTCCTCTGTGCTCCTCAAAGTCTCCCTTCTCTAAATGTGCCAAGCTTGTATTCAGTTAATGACAAAAAGATAATTGAGGTAAACCATTTTTAGGAAAGGAATATGCTTTAATATCTTGTATGCCACAAAACAGCCAAGGGGCTTTGCTTCAGAATAATGGGATGGTCACAGGAATTCTTAGGTAAAGTTTTGTGGCTTGTGATACAGAGAATGCTAGGCAACAGGGTTATGCAGGAGCTCTCTGGTGTTAATACATACAGCTTTTATAGCAAAGGACGAAGGGTAAAAATGGGAGAAGTTGGCAAGAAACTGTTTTCTTGAAAGTTTTCAAACATTGATCTTTAGGGCCAAAAATGAGTACTTGTGAGCAATCTTGTGGAGCACTGAGGGTGCTTAATGATGTGTATTTATCTTAAGAGGATAGCGCTTTTGGAATGTGGCCTGTGAGGACAACTTCCCTTTTCTACAAAACCTCAAACTTGCAATGCTTTTCACTTCCTGCTTCTCCTTTGCAGCTATAAATCAGGAATCTCTGTCTGTGGTGCAAGTCACACTAATCAAAATGAGAGGCCAAAGTGTGGAATCCCTTCACCAGGTAAGGGAGAAGTTGCTCAGCGGGAAGGTCTGTGTGTGGGCATTGAACCGAGGTCTAGTGTAATGGAGACAGCTGTAAATCAGGACACCTGGATTAGTTTGGATTTCACTGATTTTTACATGGTGTAATCAAAACCAGCTGCTGGCCAGCTGCTGCTCTCAAGAATAGGACAAGACCATCATTTGGGCTCAGAATAGTATAGAAAGGTTTGGAGCAATCAGCAGGGAGATCTTGCAAGCCAGTTACTTTCTACCTTTAGTCTTCTAGATGGGACATGGAAAATCAACTGTTTCCAGGTTTTCAGTGCAATAAAGAGCAAAAACCATCTATGCAGTTTGGATATGAGTTGCAAACTTGATCATCTTGAAGCCAGAAGTAGCTTACATCAGAGCGAAACCAGATGCTCAAGCTCTAGTTGTTATATCATTTGTGTGATTATAGTCTGTGTGTACTGAAATCTTTGTTGTCAAGATTTTCTTTTCATCAAACACTTGAGAAAGGGAAACTATGTATGGTAAAGTACGTCACAGAAGAAGTTATATTTGGAAGAAGCTTATTAAAATGTTTTTTTAAGACTTCTTTTCAAAGTATAGCTGTATCCACTGGGTAGAAGTGTTGTGGTTTATTGAAAAAAAACCCAACCAAACAAAGCAAAAACCACAAGAAAAGCACCTCTACCCTTTCTTCCCTCTCTTAATCCAAATTTACCTTATCTAAAACTCTTAACAAGAATTTCAACCACTTCTTAAGACTTTTTTTATTTTTTAAATTTTCCATGTTTCTTTCTGGACCCAGTCAGAAATGGTAAGAAATTTTTGTTTATCAGCAAAATAGTCCATAAAGTGCTGTAGGAGATTTGAATAAAACCTTGGTAATTTTTTCCAAAACTAAAGACTATATAGTACCAATCATAATGAATTTATTCTTCTATCTGAGTGGAAGACTTAAGAGCTCATGACTGGAAGTGGACATCTTGCTTAAACCTCTAAGGTTTTTAAAGTTATTACTAAAGCTATCATGCTAAATGATCATGAGGCATCTGTTTTACAAAAACAGTTCTGCTCAACACAGGACTGTCTATATGTTTGCAAAGACCTGGCTGCCACTTTTGTGCATCCCATACTTGGTGCCTCCTTACAAAACTATCAAAATCTTCCTTACAAGGTCATGTAACTAAATGCTGCAGGGTTTCTTTAGTGTTGACCAGACAGTTCAACATATTCCTATTTCTGGGAGTACAGCTGAACCAGAACAGGATTTCCTCAGGGTTGTTTTATTAATTCCCCTCCTATGGCCGTGAGAGAAGTGATACTGGGTGGAAGTTTTCTGTGGTGCAACAGAAGTGTCTTGGTTTCAAAATTGCAGTAATTTCATGACCATAAGGCGCACCGGACTATAAGGCGCACCCCCCGGGAGTCGGCAAAATTCACAACTTTGTAGAGCAGATAAGGCGCACCGGACTATAAGGCGCACTTTTTTTTTGCAGCAAGGCTCTGCCCCCAGCTCCTCCCGCGCAGTTGCTGGCCGAGGCCCCGTCTCAACCCGGCAGCCATGGGCCCCCGGCCCACCCGGACCCAACAGGGGTAGCGCCGCGGGCCACGGGGCCCTCCTGGACCCAGGAGGGACAGTGCCATGGTCCCCCTGGCCTGCCTTCACCCGGCAGGGGCAGTGCCGTGGGCCCCTGGGCCCGCCTCCAGCCGGCTGCTGTGGCACTGCCGGCTCCCCCCACGGCTCACAGCTCACACTTCCAGGGTGGCAAATGTCGCAACTTTGTCCATCATATAAGGCACACCGGACTATAAGGTGCACTTCTGGGTTCAGGGGAAAATTTTAGTCAAAAGGGTGCGCCTTATAGTTGTGAAATTACTGTATATTCTTGAAATTAGCCTTAATATTAGCATTTAAGAAATTATTATTAAAGAGGCAGAGCAAGTAAAAAATACAAGTGTTGAAGCTTGAAATGTTCTCAAATGGTCAATAATTCCTTCACAGAGGCTTATGTAGCAAGATGGTGCCTCTGGGAACTATTGTTGATTTGTTGCTGCTCTTTATGGAACACTGTTATGTAGATGAAACTGTTTGTTGCAATTACTGGACACTGTAACCCATTAGTTTGCATGGTTGCCTTCTGAACCTTTCCTTCGGTTCATTAGACTCAATGTGTTCAACCACTTGGGGTAGTTTTTTGTTAAGTGCACTTTGTCCGTTTGAGGACAACTGAGAGGATCTGCCAAGAAGTGTGAGGTCATTCAGGTGTCAGTATCTGCCAAGTGTTTCATCCATTGTACTGGACACTGAGGACACAGGGCAGACAGATCAGGATCTGGCTTAATGTGGCAGGACAGCTTAATATACTTGTAATCTCTGAATTGTTCACAGCACTTTCTTTAAGCCAGAATCCTTCAGAAGGCTGGTAGGGCTCTTTTGAAAGAGTGGAAGAACAATTTTGAGAAACTTAGCATGCATAGGCAGGATCATAAGGCTGTGTCTGAGCTCATTGTTTTTATTTGTGTGTGTCTTGCTGAACTGGCAGGTCAGATCGCCCAAAAGCCGGAGCTGCATGGACCAGCACAGCCAGAGTTTGGATGACATCCGCTTGTACAAGCGCCAGCACCCATCACTAAGTGCCACGCTGTCTTCAGACACCTCC
Source organism: Catharus ustulatus (assembly GCF_009819885.2). Lineage (NCBI taxonomy): Eukaryota > Metazoa > Chordata > Aves > Passeriformes > Turdidae > Catharus > Catharus ustulatus. Next base: position 42,194,717 of record NC_046223.1, on the reverse strand, counting down.
CACAGCTACACCTTCGGCTGCAGCCTCGAGGATAAGCTGTCTGTCTACGGCTGCGTGTATTCCACAGCGGACTGCAAAACCAAGTCTGCCCTTTACGGGAAGCGATCCATGAACTGCCTCTCCTTGGATCTTCTGGGAGAGGACCAGCTCCCAGAGGAGTTTGTGGTGTAAGGAGATTGGAGCTCTTCCATGCCATGAAACAGCTCATCATGGAAATATATACCTCATTAACGCATGTGATGTCATGCTGGTTCTTGCAGGAGATGGTGAGAAGCTTTGTTATTCAGCTCCGTATCAGTAAGTGGCATCACATCTGCAGACCTGGCTACAGGGCAAATCAACTGGAGTGTAGCACTTAACACTGGCATTGGTAGTGTCTGTCTGAGCAGAAAATGGAAGTGGCCTGCACCCTTGGCAGTGACACAACCAACATAAAAACCAAAAACAGTGGACCAAAACTGACACTGCACTAGTAAAGCAAACTGTGTCTAAATGGATTAATCACAAATTTAAAGTCTATGTCATGTTCCTATCTTTCTCTTGTGGTCCATGTCTCTTAATTTTAGTGTATAGATAGTTTGGTTGTCTTCAGTTTGTGCTGCTGCAACATTGCCAGCAGCTGTCAGGCCAGAATATACTCTGAGCACATTTGGAGGGCTATGTATGGAAGTGTCTGGCCTGCTTCAGTTGTAATTAACACGAGTTGCTCATTTGCTGCACTGGGAGCAAGACCTGCTCTGCCAGGAGTTTCTTCTTTTGTTGTTGTTGTTGTTACTTTGTTGTAAGCATCCAGCCAAATACAATGTGTGGTTTTTTTTTTTTTAATTTTTCTTTATTGCAACAAATGGAACTGACTGACAGCTGTCTACCACTGCTGTGATACAGATTGGCATTATATCCTTGGGGAGATAGGGAGGAGATAAAGCAAATTACTTGCCTGCTTTTGAGAGTACAGAGGGCAAGAGCATTAACTGACTGGCTTTTGAAGAGAGGAGTGTGACTGGAGAATTTGTCCAGGCATGATCACCCCTTACTTAGATTGATACTTTAATGTTGTTCTTTTCTTTCTTTTTTTAATAAATCTGTTCCTTATACTTTTTTCCCTCTGCTTAGGAGGCAAGTAGGGACTGGAGAAAGTCACTTTGCAAGGACAGACAGAGTGACTGTGTTGTACTTAGTCAGGGATAGGTCATGCAAATATGTGTGTGTGGTGCTGCAGGGCTGATAGTGGAAGCATAGGGTGTTTGTGTGCCAGACCAAGGGTACTTGTTTGGTGATCTTGAGAGTGGTGAATCTGGCTGGGCTGGCTCTCACTAGGGAAATAATCATAATTATGCTGGTTGATTCAAGAATTTAGTGTGGAAAACATCCTGCTATCTTGTTACATACAAATAAATTTATGTTTGATTTCTTCCCCTCACCAATTCTTAGCATTGGGAAGCTTGTGCTTGAAGGCCCAGCTTTGTGCCCAGCTTTTGACAGCTGTGTGTTCTGGCAAATTCTAGAAGCAGAGGAATACTATTCTGCTGGTTGGGAAAGTGTGTGTTGTGCAGTGTTGGTCATCAAAAGCTGAAGATAACCTAATTCAGGTAAGGAAGGAAGCCAGACTATGACAAGGAAGGTTTGAGCTGCTTTTTGATGGTGGGCTTGCAAGCTCAGTAGCTGTCTGGTAAATTGCATTCCCGTAAGTCTTTAAGGAACAAATCCATGAAGTCCATCATCTTGCTACTTCTGAGTGCAATGCAGAGACAGACCATGCAGGTGCATCTGCATTTACTGAAGTGGGATCAGCTGCTTTACATCCTCTGAGATGAATCCAGTGTCAAACCCAAGCTGGGTGCACTGTAGCCATGACTTAATCGACTGTGCCCTTTTAGATCACACTGTTCTTTCCTTTTGTAATGAACAATTAAGAGCTGTGTGTTCACTGTAGCCTCTTTTCCCATGTTCCAAACAAAGCCAAAATGCCTTTGCATACTTGAGGTATGTTTACTGCATCAAAAATAAATTCTTCTAAGTGCATCTAAATGGGTAAAGGGAATCTGGCTGGCTGCTCTTGAACAGTCCAATCAAGCCTCCCACTGTCAGTCACTCATTCCCTGTTACCTGGATCCTGTTTGGCCATAAGCCATGGGAGATGGGCCTGGCCAGGATCCAGGAGGCTGTAGTACAGGGAGCAGCCTTGCAGGCGTGCAGGAGCCTTGCTCTTGCAGCCACCAGAGAGCTGGAGGGGTGGCTCTTACTGCAGCAGTGCCTGTCCATGAAAAAGGTCAGGGGGAGGTCAGGAATGAGGGCCCCACTAACCTGTTGCTCTCCCACCCTTGCAGATGTACAGTTGCTTGTGCTTCTGGAAATGGTTGTTAACAGGAAAAAAAGGTCAAAATTCAGTCAGTATAGTTGTTTGAAAAGTGTCATAAAATGTATGTGCACCATGTGCATACTTCTCTCAAAGACAATCACATCCGTATCTGCTTCAGCATAACCACATCACGAAGTGTTTATTGCCACTGGGCAGCTCACTGTTCTGGTTTTGCAGTTAGCAGGCATCCAAAGGATTTGGTGAAGCGCTGTAATCCTGCTGACTCTGGTTACAAAATGCACCAATGCCTGAAAACAGTGTAGCCGACTCTTGCATGTGCATCCACTGCTTGTACATTCCAGGGGGATTCTTGTATTTATTCATGGCTGGTGGGGAAGGCAAACTGCAGGTCTGACAGTCTTCTCTCCATGGTCTGTGCAGTTCCCTCCACTACTGTAAGTGACATATGCGTATGAAGGGCAGACCAGACACTTTTGTGTATAGACTGAGAATGAATCAATATCTTATGAGCACTGTGAATATCTATTATGCAACTTTTGTATTCGTATAAAAAGAAAACAAAACAAAACCACCTGCTTCTGTTAGTAATACATTTATTTTTTGTTTGGATTTAGAAGATCTCTTATTTTGGGGTTTGATAGTTTGATAGATGTTAGTGTATAAGCATTTATCAGCTGATGTTAGAAACTAGTTGCCAATATTTGTACATATTTGTAAAATATTCCTGTTATAATCACTCTATTTTAATGGTAAAAGTTTCTCCTTTCCATGAAAGGATTTTCTTGTTTAAAATAAAATATAAATAATTATATGTACACCTGCAATAAAGTATGGATAGAAAAAAAGGTAATTGTGTAGCTTTTTTGTGTGCAAGGAGTACTGTGTCTTCCATTTGAGATGGGTTGTAGAAATTAATTTGCTGCCAGACTAATCCGTATGAGCTCAGTTTATGATGACAAAGCCAGAGGCACTGCAGTCACTGGAACAACTCCTGTTGCTCCTTGCTATTCTCAGTAGCACAATGCCAAAGGGCCTTTGTCAGGTATTAAAAACAGAGCTGAGCAGGTTGGAGTCAGCGGGACACTAAAAGGGGCTGAATTTGTCTGAAGAGACAAGTTAAGCTGCTTGAGGTGGTTAGTCAAGAAAACCAAGTGTGTGAACTCCCAAGGCTGTAGAGAGATCCTGTCAGCATCCTCCCGGGGGCTGCATCCAAGGACAGCTGCCAGCCCACGGGATGCAAAGTGCTCTGAAGAGCACTCCACCAAAGTCACCTAACCTGCTGGCCTGGAGTCTGGTATGGAGAAAGTAAAGTTTTCTTTTCTTGGGTCATAAATCTATGAAGGAGATCTGTATCTGGATCTCTTCTTGAGGAAGCTTGCTCAATGGGAGCCTCTTCTAAATGTTTTTGCCCTTTTCTCTGGAAGAAATTTACTTTTTATGTACTTTGATATTGCAGTGCTGCCCTTCTTCTTAAGATTTCCATTATTGTACTTCATATTTTTTTCCAGTACCTGCTATGTTTCCAGTATACAAATTTTCAAAGACTTTAGAAACTCATCCAACTTTGGCTTGGGGATGCTGGAAGAAGGTGATTTGATTATACATGGAGCCTTGTATGGAGAAAAAACTAAATAACAGATCAACATTAAATTACACAAATTTGAAGGATTTGGTCACTTCTCTTTGTTTCTTTGCTTGACAAGTAATAGCACTTTCTTGCCCTCTAGGATGGACTGCTGCTGACCAAAATGTATGAAATGAGTCTGTCTCAGAAGATGAGGCTTCTCACGGTGCCAGTAAATCTTGTGTGGGTTCTGTCAAGTGCTGCAGTGTGGGATGAGTGTAGTGTGGTCACTACACTGGATCTGTTTTGAGGCATGCCAGCTGCAGGAACTGTGTGGAGGTAAGGCCTGAAGGTGTGTGCTAAAGCTGATGGGTCAAACAACCCAGGTGTTTTGGGTGAGGCGAGAGCAGTTCTTCAATGGATTTCTTGGCAGCAAGTCTGAGACACTGAAGGCTGATACAGTGTTCTAGGAGTCTGAACATTTTTGAGCAAGAACTGGTCCTAGAGCCTCTCACTGGAAAGCTGTGGCTCCTCGCCCACCAGCACGGTGGGGATCCCTCTGTCTGGCTACGGTGGCTCCTGCTTACTTTGCCCGGGCTTCTCCTAGCAGCTCTGCCTCTCTACCTCGGAGCCCCTGCTCTGACACCCCCCTTTCTTGGAGTGTTCTCCCGGGCTCGTGGTGCCCAAGGCCCGGCTCCTGCCTTCATGTCTCTCCTGGATGCCCACCCCTTGGGGCGGGGGGAGGAGGAGGGGAGCCATGGTGTCCCCCGGCAGTTCTGCCCGGCCCGTGGCGGCAGGGGAGGCCATGGGGCACCAAGGGCCGCGCGGGGGCGCCCGAGGAGCGCGGCGGCGCTCAGGGGTCCCTCAGGGCCGGGCCGCGGGTGCCGGGGGCTCCGGGCGGGCCGGGGCCGGCAGCTCGCTGGCCAAGTGGTGCCGGTTCACCTCGGGCAGCCTCTGCCAGCACCCTGCGGGGTCCGGGCTGACCGTCTCCCCTGGGACGGGGCAGCCCTGGGTGCTTGAGTGAGCTGAGCCCAAAGCCAGCGGTGGCCGTCGGGTCCTCGCTGAATGCCGCACAAAAAGCGTATGGAGTGGTTCCATGTTTCGGGAACCTGCTCCTGCAGGGAGGGATGTGTACCCACAAACTGCACTGGGGAGAAAACTGATGCCCTTTAGCCAATGGTGACCCTTGGCACGGGATAATTTAGCTGTGAAACGCTGATACAAGTTCAGAATCTTCCTTCCCTCTTAGAAGTTGTTTTAAGAAAGACAGACCAATTTAATGGGAAAAGAAGTCCCAGGAGTGCTGGCAGCTGCACCCTGAGGTGCTGTAGCTGGGACAGCATGGAGCTGTGTGTGTGCTGAGCCAGCTCTGCGCCTTCTGTGTCATGCAGAGGCCATGGCTGGAGACAGGACGGATGTGAGGGAACCCCAAATACTGCTCAGTGAGGTTGCTTTTCTCTCCGACTTGGAGTGAGCTTCCTTTCTGCAGAACCTCTGCTGTGTCAGAGCAGCACCACTGAGCATCTCCCTTAGGTGCAGCCAGGAAATCAGATGTACTGAATTTTTAATTCTATACTGAATTTTTAATGACATCTGAGTGCCCCTGCAATCACTTGCTTACCATCCAACTCCAGCTCCATGGCCCCCTTGGGTAGCTGAATATCAGGGCTGGGCTGCTGTCTGTTCACAGCAGGGCCCTTCTGCCCTTGCTTTTAGCCAATTTGGAGCAGGAGCAGCTGGCAGAGCAGCTGGCAGAGTGGCTGAGCCCACAGCTTAGAGACAGTGCACAGGTGTCTCTTGCACAACACCCTCCTGTCATGGCACACTCTGTGGTAGCCCTGACTGGTGCAGGGCTTCAGCAGGAGTGGAGCACAGGAGACAGTGAGTCTAGTGTCAGAAAGAATGCCTTTGGTCAGCGGGGATGAGCTGGAGAAAGCAAGGAGATGATGGACAGAAAACAATGAATGCTTCCTGGCATACCTGGCTGAAGGGAGAATTTGGAAATAGGAGTGCTTAAGGGGCCCATGCCAGAAGGGCAATAGAGAGCCTCAAGTACAGGTGTGCTTTGGAACATCTAGATCCAATCCACACTTACACAATACCTTGAGGCTGGGAGCGCAACCACTCCAGGGGAGTGGTCCACACTCCCAGCCTGTCCCAGCCCAGCCTGGCTGGCAGCACTGGCATTCAGCTATAGCCACATCCTGCAGTGGGATGAGCAGCAGGGTTTACTGTGGGAGCAGCTGGATATGACTTTGCTTAGCATGTGCTCTGCAAATAATAGAGAGGGTACAAACCATTGCTTTCCAATCTGCTTCAGCACAAACCCATTTGAGCTCCAAAATTTTCAGCATTACTACTGAAAAAACATAGGGCAGCTTAGGCAAACTTAGGGAGAGCTCAACAGCCGTAATGTCAATTTTATCCTGTTTTCAGGATAAATAGATGTAGATAAGAGCTCTTACAGACTTCTTTTCCCCAAGGACACTGCCAGAGCATCAGCTGAGCTTTTGGACAACCCAGTATCTTTAAGGTTGACAAACTTTAAAGACTCCTCAAAGCTGCTGTGACTGCCACCACTCTGGCCCTGCTACATTGAGGCTGTCCTTAGCTCAGAGCTGCCTTTCTAACTCCAAGAAGGTGCCCACAAAGCTCCAAGTAGAATTTTTTCTCATTTCAGGATGAATGGTTAAAACAGAGATACTCACAAGGCATAGTGACAGCAGAGACAGTGAAGTGGTGACATCCCAGGCGTGGAGAAACATTAGTGGTTTCTGGTGTCTCTAAGCCACTCTCCGCTGCCTGACAGCAGGAGTGCTCCTAGTGGCTCAGGTGTTTAACTTGCTGCAGCTGGTAGCAGGTCCAGCAGGAGGGTGCTCCAGAGGAAGGCAATCAAAGCACAGGAAATGAGCTGTCTTTCTGAGATGAAGAGCCAAGTAAGGGCTCAGCAGAAGCTCTGGGAGAAGTGACCAGAAGGCTTCAGTGTCATGGTCCTGTGTATGAGCTGACTAGGAGAGAAGTAAGGACAGCCTTGCTGGAGTAACGAGGTAGGGTGTGTTTGCTTCCTAGTCTTTCCAAACGTTGTTTAGTCTAAGAGCTGTGTCAGTTGCTGGGATGTGTCCTGCAGAATTTCTACCTTCCTCCTATCTGGTGTGTCCTAATGGTGAAACTGATGACTCTTTCCTGGGATGTACTGTTGTAGGGAATAACTTGTAAAGACTACAGGCAGTAGTGACATGGGTGAGGGCAGCAGTAACTTGGCAGGATATTGGCAAGTCTTCTGTGCTCACTGCATCATTAGGCCAGGGCTTATTTTACTCCTGATTGTCCTTATTTTATCACATCTCTGGCTCTCATGTTGCCTGGAGCTTGGGATTCTCTCGGGAGAACAGGTCTGCAGTCCTGGTCTTTTGAGCTGCAGAGGACCTTGGCCTCACAGATGTCAATTGTCCAACACTGTCCTCTCCCAGGGCACGTGTGCTGTGATCACTGAGTCCAAACTGTGAGCAGCCCTGTCTGGATGTGGGCCACACATCCAGCCCTGTCTGGAGTCTGAGCAGCTGGGTGAAGGGGACAGCAGGATGTAGCAGTGGGACAGCTGCAAGAACTGACCTGGTGGTAGTGCTGCTTGGTGAGAGTGGGTGGGAGACACTGGCACCCTTCTTCAGGGGACTCTCAGATCTGCCCTGTCAAAAGCAGGTGCCTAAGCTGAGACTCTGGCCAGGATTCTCAGCAATAAGGATGGGACCTCAGCTGCCCGGTGCTAAGTGCCAATGAAATCTGATCTGCCAGGGTTGTTTTCAGGACTTCAGTGTGTCAACATTTGTATGAGTCAGTGTCATGGCATCTCCAGTATCGCGTGCCTGCCATTACTCTTATCAGAATTCCCTCAGGACTCTCTGCTCGTTTCCGTTTTTCCCTTTCCACTCCTTTTGGGAAGTAGATGGTACACAAAAGTCCCCGGCCTTTTTTGAGGCTGGATACTTTTGCTTTCTTGTGTCTGTGGTGAGGTTGCCTTGCCTTCAAGCTTCCCATCACCACACCACCCTGTAACTGTGATGTGTGTGGCCCAGAGCACACCTGGCTGCAGGACTCCTGTGTGCTGTCCATGCCTAGTCTTGTAGTGTGTAACCTTTCCTGGTTTTCCCAGACCATTTGGGGGTTTTGGGATCCTCTGTGCTTGGCTGATCTCTCCAAAAAGATGTCCTGGGCAAAGGCAGTTGTTCCTGCCTTGTGCAGCACCAGACTTGCTGCAAACAGGCAGAGATGTCCTCAGTGGCACTGCCCCTTCCCTGGCTTGGCAGGGATGTTCTGCAGAAGGACCACCTCACCACGGCATGGAAGTACAGGGCTCACTTCAGGAGAGACAGAAGCGAGCATGGGTACTTACATCCAGCAAGAGGAGGTGGATGGAGAAATGTGAGTGGAGAGAGCAGCTGCTTTGTTGGCCTAAATATGGCCTGTAGCTGCTTCTAAGCTCATACAAGGTCCACAACCGGACTAGGTGCAGTCCTGGTGATGTGAGGATCAGGAGCACTACCTGTGTGCTCAGCTTCCCCAGGTCTTGCATTTTTCTGCTGTGTAACTTGACGAGGGAAGGTTTCTTTACCAGTACTTCAGGACCCTTCCTAGGACTGTGCAGGTAGCTTGCTTATTGTCCTCTGCTCCATGTCCCCATGCAACTACACATTTTAACAGTTTTGTTACTCACCAATTATTCTCCCTTTTGTCTGCATGCCAGAGGAGCTGAGCTCATGATATGCAGCTGGGACTGCAAAGGTTGTGGCATTTTGATGTGTCTGGGTTTATGGGATTAAGGTCTTTATGAAGGTTTAACATAGACCCACTTGTGCTGGAAAGCTGTAGGTCTATTGCTTGCATCCCATGTCCTGAAAGTGGCTGTTGTGACTTTCTTCCAGCCAGGAGGTGCCCACATCAGTGTGTCCATCAGAAGTCCTCTCTGCTTGTTCCCATGGGCAAACAAAAGATCTAATGCTGCTGTACGCATAGGTACAGCTTCTTGTGTTCAGGCATCACAGTCACATGCTGCCCCTCGCTGTTGCAAGTATTATGCCAAATCTAGCAGGTAAACAGGATTCTGGTAAGGAAGCAGAAGTCAGCCTTTCTTCTGAATGGACACTGGGAGGGCAGTGGAAGGCACATCTCTCCATAAGGCAGCATCAGTGGGGGCTGTCCCTTTATGGCCCCTTGTCTTCACTGGAGATAGCCCAGGCAGAGGCTGTTGCATTGCATGGTGCCTTCCCAACACTTGGGTTGTTGTCCCTCTGGGCTGAGGCCTGTGCCATCCCCACGAGGTGTCCCGTGATACTGTAGTACTGCAGTACTGGAGTGACTCTTGTGAACTTTGTCCAGTCTCTGTTGGCAAGTGCTTCTGCAGGTCAGACACTATGAAATAACTTGTTAGATCTGACTGCCTAGGCCTGGTTGCATTAGGAGACACTGAACATTGGCATGGTAAATATTGCTAACCATTTTCCATGGATTCAGCCTTGGCAGCAGAGCCCATCAGCAGCATGGGTTTCTCACCTACCTTCTTTCTAGGTAGCACATGGATGACTGCGTGCATCTACCCACACTGCCTTGGGGAGGGTGTGGGACATGGGTCAGGAGGAAAGGATTTCAAATGCAAACAAAACTTAGCAGAACATGTGTAATGCACAGTATGAGAACATTGGTGCTGCTTGGCCAAAAGGCTGGAATTATTGGAGGCCCAGGACTAAAACCTAAAGCAGCAGCGCTCACTAGTGTATCAGCTGTCCTGCAAAATGCTCCCATTTCTGAATTGAGTTGCGTGGTTTTACCTAGAGCTTGTATAATTTAAAATGACAGTTCAGAGAATGTGGTGGGCAAAGTCTCTGTGTACATGTGCATGCTCAGAAGGAGGTGGAGGAGGCTCATGCTACAAAAAACCCAGGCATCTGAAGTGAGGGAGGAGCTATTATCTTGTGTCTCTTGGAACTTCAAAGCTTCTGGTGTGGCTTACAAAACTTTTTATAGTAGTGGGGTGGGGCTTTTTTGTTGGTGGTGCCTTTGATTTATTTGTTTTGTCTTGTTTGATGCAGTAGAGGGACACAAGTAATTAGCAAAGTCCAGAGGAAAATGAAAAGGAAAACCACTCCTGGTGCTGCCTTTAAGTGAGCTGCTGGGCACTGACTCATCCCAGCCAGGATAGCAATTTCATGTAACAGAAAGAGTAAGAGGGATATGTGTTGGAGGAGATACTTGTGAGCATGAAGCCAGGGGAGCTAGGAGAAGAAGGGGATGATGATTTGACTTTATTGAGATTCCCCAGGGAAATGAGCAGAGGTGTAACTTAAGACCTGCAAATCTGTGGATAATCTCATGAGACACTAGCATGAATTCAAGAAGGCTCAAACTTAATCTGAGATTTTTTAAAAAATAAAATTAAAAGGGGAAGATGCATTGCAAGATAAAACCTGGTTTGATAAAAGTGGATGTAAAAATAGTTGTAGGCAGTGTATCCTCACTCTCATGCCCTTCAATTAGATCCCCTTTTGCCCTCCATTATATGATATGTGGCATTTTGATCTGGTTGGGGCTATGGCGAATTGTTCAAATGCCAAGTTGGTTTTGGAAAGGCTGCAGAACCTTTGGCATCTCTGCACTCTGGGTCTGTGTGCTCCTCCATGAGCAGATGCTGCTGCCTCTTCTGGCTGGAAGGGACTAGCAAGCCCATCAGCTTGCTACTGCTTCTTCACAGCAAGGGCCAAAAGCTTTTTCCAGTAACCGCTTCATTCTGCCTGTTCCTCGCATTTTGCAAGGGTTTGGAAAAGTGCTTCATAAATGGAATCAGCAATTTAATAACAAATTAAACATTTTTGTGAACCTTCCAGTGCTGATTATGGTTTTTCTAGCCTGGCTAAAAGCAGGCTCTCTTTGTGGTGTGGCTGCTGCCAAATCATGAAGCCGCACATGGAAATTAAATATATAATTTTCAAACGTCAGCATAGGTCAAGGTTTTGTTTAAGAGTGAGCAAAAGGCACTGGCTGGTTTAATTACTGGTTTGTTTTAACCCTGTGATGATATACAGCTCTCTTAAGCAATGGTGGATCACAGTGCTTTCTTGGCCTCTGCTGATAAGAGTGTTCCTAAATGATGAGGGAAGATTAAGGGCTTGTCTGGAGGCAGTGCAGAGTGCTGTGAACTGCAGTGTGGGTTTAGCAATGAAAGCTAAAAAATGGTAAACTGCCTTGCACAAAGAATGTATCTTGCAGGTGCCAAGTAAAACCTCTTCAGAGAACTGATGGAGACCTCCTCCTGTGCTCTGCGATCTGCTCTGCCTCATTTCATACTGCCTTTCCCTGTTCAGAAAGCTGACTGCTGCAAGGGAACTGGGGACTTTTGCAGAGGCTGAAAGGCACGTGTTGGACCAGCACTGCAGAGCTAGGCAGGCATGGCAGGGCTCAAGGCTGAAAAACGTAAGTGAAAACCCTCCACAGCCATTGTGTATTCTTTGAGACTAAATCCTTACTAAATCCTTGAGCAATCACTTTCCCTGGCTATGGCAAACTGAGAGTTGGTGCTCTAAACCGTTTGCCTGGACTCCCTCGCTAGACTAGGGAGACAGAGTTATTGCTGAAAGTGGATCTATCTTGTTAATCCCTTTCCTTTGGCTGCAAGGCAAACCACCAACCACAGCTGATAAATTCTGTCTGTAATGAAAAATCCACAGAGAAATGTGGGCAACAAACTGTACTTTTGTGCCAAATTTTGGACTTGTACTTTAAAGGTCATTGCGTGATTCAAGATCAGTCTAGATTTCTGGTAACTTTGTGTAGGTTTATGTGTACACACATCTGTGTATATTACCATAGACAAGCACTTGCTGCTATTAGGATTTGGGGATTGGTTTGGCAGAGTCCCATTTTCTTTGTCTCATCTCCAGATCTGCTGAATGACCTTCAAGCCAGAGCATTCACATGTACTGGGAGAGACAGGAGCTCAAACATTTGTCTTTGAACTGGATCCAAAGTTTCTGCTTTGGATGATGCTTGGGAGGATGCTTGGTCTGTGGGTTAGGAGCATGGAAGCAGCTTCCACTTTTAAATAAGGTGCTCTGGGGTACATCTGCATGACTGAGACCCTGGGCCTCCCAGGCAGGGCCTGTGCCGGTCTAGCTTCACTCTGTTGTCTCCTTGGCCACCTGGATGCTAAACCAGGATGCTGAGTACTAAAAGTATTCACGAGAGCAAATTCTCTTGTTTGCTGTGGTTTCTGCAGTGGGCAGGCTCTTTGAGAAAGAGCTGGAGGTTTCTGGATACTGTTGCTGAAATTATTTGCTCAGCTTCTCTACAGGGTGAAGAAGGCAGCAGCATAAATTCAAGAGGAGCTCCTGAAGGTCAGTCCCATGGGTAGCTGGTGTTTGTGGTGCCTTACAGCATCATGTGGATGTGTACCTACTTCCTAGGGCCAGCCAGGGGACAGTGCAAGGTGTGACACAAGTGAGCAGTCACTGAAATGTCACAGGAGAAAGTCGAGAAGAATGAGAGCCCAGCAGTGGGACTGCCACCAAGGCATGTGGATTATGGATAGGAAAACAGCACCCTTCTATACTGAGCGGTACTCTGAGACAGTGACTGTGAGACTCGTCTGAAGCAGGGTTGAGTGTGCTCCAGCTTCAGTGCCCCAACACACCAGATGAATGCTGCCTTATGCACTCATGAACTTCACTGAAAGGATCTTCTGATTTATGTTGTTTTTACTCTCATTTGGTTGTGCCCCTGCCCTCGCAGAGAGCAAAGCTGTTTCAGCATACAGACTACATGGGCACTCTTAACAACAACCACCTTTTCCCTGGTGCTTATGTCCTTCTAGCTCAGTATTTCAAAATGCATTCAAACATGACTTTTCTTTCTTTCTTTCTCCCAGTGTTGGTATGTGTGTCTCAGCTTTCCAGTGCCAAGATAGTGAGGACTGGTTTATCAGGCTAGGCTTTAGTCAAGGAGGGAAACCTTGAGGTCAGCTCTGTGAATATCTGTCACACCTGCTTTTCTAAAACAGATGCAATTTCAAAGCATGAAAGATCTAAACATTGAAAAATGACAGCAAAGAAGTATAGGGCCTTGCACATGCTGTTTTGCTTGCTCCCCAAGACATCAGTTACATGTCTGAATATTCTCCTTTGGCAGGCCTGAGCGACTCTTGGGACAGAACACAATTCAGCTTAGACATGGGAGTAAAGCCATTTCACCCTTACAACTTTTACCCTTTTTCCCTTCTGACACTGGGATTGAGCAATCACATCTCTATAACCCAGGAAATTCCAAACCTGAAAGTTGTTAGAACAAAATGTTAACCCTGCTGCCCTGCATATCCTGTACGCTCTGCTGTGCAGGTCAAACAGTGAGCGATATGCTATGCTGACAAGGAAAACAAGAATAGGGAATGCTGCATATTCTAACTTTGGCAGAGTTAATGTTAATGTAGAAACTTAACCTTTTTGCTTTTATTTGAGGGGTTTATTTCTCTGCTTCAATAATAAGTATTGCTGCTGTTCTCCTACAACCAAGATTATAAATAATCCCAAAGTTTTGAAGGGCAGTTTTTCAGAAAAAGAAAAAGTACAACTCATGGCAAGTTGCACTTCTGTGTAACACTTAAAAACATCAAATCTTTAAAATACTTGAACTTACTTATAACTGCTGATGGAATCAGCCGTTGTTACTTCACCTCTCTTTGAGGTGTAATCCAGGTTGCTTTAGTAGCTGTCTAAGGTAAACTTGAAGTTGCTCCTGCATTTTGTTTAACTGGCTGACATTCCTCGCTCTGACACTTTCTCACCTGAGATTGCTTTAGTGGCCACTCAGCTTCCTAAATTCTCGTGGCCAGATTTGTTTTCTACTCCTCTGTTACTGCTGAAATCAGGTAAAGTTAAGGCATTTTTTACCCTCATGACATAATTTAGAAAAGCAAGTGTTATTACAGCTCTCTGGTTAGATACTTATGTTCTGAGCACCAGAGCACTGCAAGCAACACAGCAGCTGTTATATATTCAAGGATAAAATTCCAATAATAGTATGCTACATAATCTCTGGATAAATATTTGTGCTTGTGAAGGTTAAGTGACTCGGAATACTGTAAACTTCAGCTTTTGGGGCAGGCCACTGCAATTTAAGCCTTCTTGCAGTGACCTAACAATGACCTCTCTCCCAGTCTAGGGGCAGAGTAATTGCTGGTGGAAAAAAATTAGGAGAGGCTCTTGAGGCCTCTGCTGAGCATAGAGTTGTTCATCTTGGACCTACTTCTCACCTCTAACATTGCTTAAACCTCTTTGAAACATGATGTTGTCTCACCATTGGTGTAAAAGGGTGAAAGCCTCTTGCAGGTGACAAACAACATATCACCAGCTGCTGTTTGGTGTTTTATTCATGTGGTTGTCCTTTCTTAATCTGCAGGCACAGCTTCAAGGTTGTGATGTGTTTAACTTGCTTCAGAAATGCAAGTTAAACATAGGCCAGATTACTACAACAGCTGTACAAGTTGGTTCCCATTAGGATCTTAGTTTAGGGCCTCTCAGCATTCATGGAGCAAAAATACCCCCCAAACAGGCAAAGCTGTGGGTCTAATGAACTCAGCAGAGCTGGGACTCATTCCAACTATTTAACTTAAGTGTGTTTTCAGAAAGTTGTGTAATCCCTCATTTGCTTTCTAAGCTACATTCCAGAGGGATAACAGATATAACCTTACTCATTTTTCTCCATCTCACTAATGCCATTATTTCCTACCTAAAACGAGAGAACAAAACTCCATTCAGTACAGCTGATGGGTTCCCTTACACTCCTACCTGTCACTAGTGCATTAGGAATGACCCCATCCATGCTAGATAGAGGAGCAATAAAAAAATGATGTGCCTCATCCAGGAGGAAGTATTTCACTTGCTGCTTTGAAGCACTGGAAGAAGACTGAGAAGACTACTGAGAAGACAGAATGCACATTGGCCTTTCGGAAGCAAACCATGCTAAATTGGGGCCCTGTTGACTAAGGAAACACATCACCATGGCCACATCTTAAAGCTCAGTTTATTTCTCTACCATTCCACCATGGTGGGTAGCTGTTGTCAATACTTGCTATTATCTTTGGAGGAGGAACATCATTAGCAGGTTTATTGCTTACTAATGCCCTGTTGAGAATTGTTTCTTTTATCTGGCAGTTGATATCTAAAAGAATGGCCTAAGGACAACAATATACATTTCGATCTGAGGAACTCATTAAGGATATTTAAATCCACAGGAGTCTTAGGTTTTATTTTCCTTTACTCGGCACAGGGAAAGTTTTTTTCTTGACTTGTCCTCTTTGAACTTGCCGAGCACGAGTTCCAAATCCCAGAGACTGCAGCGATTCTGTTAAGTACTTTTGGCCAGGAGAGATGCATAGCATCACCAAGAGTTTAGCATCACCTCCTAAAAGCAGGGGAAAGGCAAAACATATTTACCTCATGATTTTCAGTAAGTTATACACTGTTACCATACTGATCTACACAACAGTGAGCATGGGTTACCATTGATTTTTGTCAAATAGTTGTAAATTTGGGGTAATGGCAAAATGGCTTGTGTGACAATAAAACAAAACGGACTTGAAGTTTACAGACAATGATTAAACAAAGGAGGAAATTGCCATTTTCAGCACTTCACCAAACTTGGCTAAAATCAGGCTCAGCACCCATACAACATAGCTCTCACTTCTTTCTGGCTTTTCCTTTTCACAGTAGGGATTCCAGTACTAAGTGAAAATCAAAGCTTAAGCAAAAAAAATTCATAGTACTTCAGAAACTCTGAAGAACTGTTATGTCATTCACTGTTAATGCCTTTAACTGGAGGTTAAAAGCATAAGGGCTGATATTTTCTGGCTGAAGAAAAATGGACTAACATACTACACACATACACACAAATCTGACATTATTGCAGGAGTAACACTTGCTTTAAAACTGCTTCTGTGTAGATGAAGAGATAAAGAGATAAAGAGGAAGAAACGACCCCAACACAAAAGAAAGTTGGAGCACATTGCCATGTCTTGTCTTCCTCCTTTGTCTTGCTGCTACAGAGCACAATGTTAAGGAATGTGCAAGTAGGTGATTATACCCTGTAGTAATAAAGATTGAAGTTTAACTTTTAACCTGTACCTGACATGAAACACCAGTGAAATGCAATTTTTACCCTTTACATGATCCTATTGAGATGCTGTTCTTCAACTGAGCTTTGGAAACAGCAAGGTTTAGCCAAATTGAGGAGCTCAGAACTGCCATTGTGTACTTGCACTCTCCTGAGATAGTCTTTGAAATAGAGGCCATATTCAAGCAAGGAGTATAAGATAATCTTCTAGTTTTACACAGCAAAACAGAGGAAAAAGCAGGAGAAGAAATAGATACTGTTGAACAAGAGTCAGAAAAATCCCTCACCTACAGAGTCCTGAAGCAGATGTGTAAGTTTGCTGTTCCGATAGGGTACGTGAGATCGCTGCTCTGCTATTGCCCCTAGAACGTCAGCCAGGGCAGACAGGCTGCGGTTAATGAAGGAGGTCTCTCTCAGTGCTGCCCCTGTCACTCCAGACATACCTGGAACAGCATGGAAAAAGGCACTGGTAACACTAAGCAAAACTACTTCAAAACTGTAACGTGGAGGAAAGAATATTCAATGTCTACAAATGGTCCAAAGCATCTCATGTTAAAGTTGATCTCTGCAAATGTACAATGCATTTTTGGCTCCATATGTATTAAGAACAAGGAACCAAGAAAGAAGGAACACCTTAAGACCAGACAAGACAACACTGCTTTTGAAAACCTGAGTCCACAATGGCCTCCAAGAGAAGCCTGTCTTATTCCACCATTTTTTATAATCATTAGCTGTCCTATCTGTATCACTTAGGAAAAAGACGAGAGGCACTGATGGCACAA
Source organism: Catharus ustulatus (assembly GCF_009819885.2). Lineage (NCBI taxonomy): Eukaryota > Metazoa > Chordata > Aves > Passeriformes > Turdidae > Catharus > Catharus ustulatus. The sequence goes on along the minus strand of NC_046223.1, from coordinate 42,177,901 downwards.
GAAAGAAAAACTATACAACAGGCAGAAGTGTGAAGTATTTGTGCGCACCAAAGCCTGTGGAGTGGTGTTTTATGGCACAAATTGCTGTAAGGAGATGGTTAAAGGAAAATAATGCCCTTCTATCACCCACTCAGCACAGTTAGATGTAGTTATGCTGCTTGCTCCTGAGCAACACTGTAAAGGTCTGGTCCATGCAACACATTGCACCAATTCAAAGAGGTGCTGCAAGCTCAACTCTTTGATCAGTCTGGATGAGGGTGCAGTTAAGAGTAATTCCTTTGCCATTTGGAGAAGAGAAATTCGCTATTAGCATTTAGCATCACATTATTCAAATTCAAGCTTTCTTGAGGATATGGATGAGGTACAGATGCACCCACATTCACTTCTCCTCACCAAGAGCACGGGATCCATGTCAGGCAGAGCTAATACCAGTGGGATGATCAGATGAGGCCAACAACTTCCTCCACTGCCTACTCTACTATCTCTAGACAGGTACAGGGAGTGGCTAGAGATCTTGTTTTCCACTTAGGCCAGCATTTTCTAGCAAAGGAGGAGTTCAAGAGGGAAATATGAAAGGTACAGTAATAGCAAAAAGCCCAGGAGACTGGACAGGGAGCGCTGTAGAACTGTGACTGTGTGAGAGGGTGAGGTTGGAGTTGTAGAGTCTCCAGTTGTCAGAAGGAGACAGAGCAAAACATTTTGGAAGACCCTGCCAAAGGATGGATAACAGTCCAAGATAGGCTGAATCTCAGGATAACTTTACTGGGGTCATTATACGTACAGCCATCCCCAGGGTTCTTGCGTATCAAGGAAAAGTGGACTCCTGGGATAACAGTTATCTCCCCTAAAGGAGAAAGCTGCAAATAGGGGAGGGGGTACATGTTTAAACTGCTGATTATCTGCATTTGGTTAGATGAACTTTGACAAAGCATTTAGCTGAATTTTCAAAGTGAAGCATAGTTTGCTAAAAAGGGACCAATTGGCTTCTAAATGCTGCAAATGACCCAGGCTACCTTTAGAGCCAACAGGGTAGGATGCTGATGTGTGTGCAAAGCTTGAGGCACTGCTGCTCACTGAGATTTGCCCAGATTTTAAAACAATTACAAGTTAACACTGCCCTCACTTTCAGCAGAGTATGTCCACCAGCACAGCTGATGGACAGAGGTCAGTGTGCTGCTCCAGTGACATTGATGTGAGCACAGCACTTCTGGCTTCACTGGAGGATCTGGCCTGCCGAGCCCCAAACCAAGGAAACATTTGTCCTGGTTTAACTGAGAGAACAAACACACACCCTGTTGCTCAATTACATGTTTTCAGCATTTAGAGCAAATGAAAAAATAATGTATTATATTAGGTTTCTCTGTAGAACAAAAGTTTAACAGTGAGCAACAGCAAGAATTCTTGGCACTAAAGTAAAAGACTCTTTCATAATACTGGTTCACTTTTCAAAACATTATTTCTGGAATGATACATTTGGCTGCATGGTTTTTCTTGGTAAGAAAACTTGTCCTTTAGGAAATAATCAAGTTTTTGAAATTATTGTGTGCACAGAGAAGGCAGGAGGAAAATGCTTTGAAGAAACTATAAAAACAACATTATCTTTTCAACACTAATTCCCTCCAAGACATTTTCCACAATAAAGCAGAAAAATCCACACATGGTGATATCAATTATTACAGATATTTCTAATATTTAAATAATTTATGCCCTTTAAACATTTCTGTACCGAAGACATGCTAATTTTCAGAGTAGAAAAACAGGCCTAATAAAAGCAGTCTGAACAAATTGTGTCTCTATGATATAGGTAACTGTCCTGGGCTTATTTCAAGCTTATACAGCTATACGTTCAGTTAAATTATACCAGTGTAAAACTGGATCAATCAGCCCTCAAAATTTTGTTTATGCCAGGATCTGTGGGTTCAAATCACCCCTGTGTGAGAGCAGGGTAGATGTATCCTTCCATGAAGAACTAAAGCATTTATTGTAACCTAGATCTGTGAGGATCCATGCCCACAGATACTTTCACTTACCAACACACTCACTCCCAGCCAGGTCCACCAGCTGCAGTCTGGTTTTAACTTGCTTCATTTTCTCAGTTGCTTCAAGTTGCACTGGTGAAGAGGCTCTGGAAGAAGAGGTGGATTTACTGTCTCTCATTTTTTGTGGAAAGGTGCAGGACGCCTCTTTATTTAGTCTCTGACTGGTTTGTTCATCTTCCCATGAAGTACCTGGTTAATGGAAAAAAACAAAAGAGAGCTTCTCACTGACACTGAAAATTTAAATGGGGACAAAGTGGTGCATCAGTAGGGGATGTACAATATCTGCTGCTTAAGGCTATTCTAACAGAAACAATGTACAAGCCAGAATTCACAGCACAGGCGGGCTGAATGACTTTTTCTACGTTATTTAAAATTTTACTCATCAAACTGATTGTACCACTTGATAACAAGCTTTGGTGTAGATTGTGTTGTATCCAGTATCCCCATTGTTCACACATCTGTGCATAAAACAAGAAATGGAAGTCAGTAAGGACTTTAAAGAGGCTTTTTAAAACAGGTTTTAGACTGAGTGCAACCAAAATACAATTTTGGATGCTTGGAAGCAGTACTCTGAAAACTGGTTCTATGTATTTGAAATATCACTTGCTGGTGCTCTGGCAAAAAGATAATGCTTATTCAGTCTCTTCTATATGCTGTTCTCCCTAGACTTCCTTTAGTCCTCATATCCCACTTCAAGATGGCCACATGATAAGCTGTTAGCCTCAATACTGTGATCCCCATTTGTTCAGGTTGGCTATCTACTAAGTATCATTCCTCAGCAGAAGCATCTGGCTTTCTCTCTGTGCTGGGAAGGAGACAAAAATTCTCTGGGAAAGCTGCTTTCACATTAGCTTAGCAGGAATATGTGCAAAATTGATTTCACAAAGCAGTTTGTTTTTTGTTTTTTTCTTAGTGTTTTTGTTTTAATCTATCTCTTTATGTCTCTTTCTGAAAGAACAAAAGAATAAAAGACACATACTCTGCTGCAGGTCATAGAGATAACAGACCTCCTTAGGTGCTTACAAAGTTCTGGTTGGAATAGTAGAAAGTTTCCAACTGCAAAACCTGACTAAGGAGCAGACTGACTTGCACTACAGTGCTCTGTACTTCTCCAAGTAGGCTACTGCTAAACCCTGAGCCAGCTCTTCACAGTGTAGGCAGAGCAACTGTGTTGGTTTACACAGAATAGATGGCTTCAGGCCATACAGTGTCAAATTAAGTGTTCTCCTCTTCAGTTGTAGACAATGAAATTAAGAAACAGCTCTCCTCAAACAACAGGTAATACTGAGCAAAATGCTAAAATATTTAAGCAAACCTGAAAAAGTGCTGGCTTGTCAACCCTGGCTTTAGGTGCGGAACTCATCACAGACTTTACAACTTTTTATTTATGACTAAGATATCTAACATTGAGATAGTTGACAATGGCTTTTAAATCAGGACCCTTTCCTTTTAAACAAGACAGTGTGCTGTCACATACTGCTGCAGTGCTGCTCTGTTCCCTTACAGTGCCCATCTTCACCCATTTGCTGTGAGTCAAAAGCTGGCAGTCTGCATTCAATAACAATCAGACATTTCTGCAGGGGTTTGCTGCCAGGCAACATGGCACGGTGGAGTGGCTGCAATTAGAAGTGGCAAAGGGAATTCTGAACGAGACAAGATGGCTGCTGTGCTAATGGTGCAAGCACTGAGTTTAGAAAAGTACCATCAGTCTAATTGACAAGAATCTGGAGCTGGCTAGAGTTAACATTGGGAATGCTGGAGCTGCAGCTTGTGAAGTAACTGTGTCTTTTGGCAAGGCCCATAGGTAAGAGAGGGCACTGTTTGTTCTGCTTTGCTGATACTGTTGGTTTAATTTCTGATAGCAATCTAAGGGAAAAAAATGTTAAATATTTCCCGCTTTTTAAAATCATATTGTTTTTGCAGTGTGTGGAGGAGATGGACCACAGCACTGAAAGCAGAGAGCCTAATTATAACGTGAGCAAAAGAAAATAAAGTTATCCCCAAGAGCCCCAAAAGAAAGTTGTTCCTCAACCAAGAAAACTGGTAAGTCTTGGTGTGGTAGTGAAAAGTAGACATATCAATGTTGCCATAATAAATAGGGCAAGTATTTTGTCTTTTCATACAGTGGCCTATTATTAAAAGTTCAAAAGAGTCTGAATTTAAAGGACATTTTTGCAAGGCAGAGAGTAAATAAATTTAATTCTTTCTCAACCAAAAGCATATGATGATCCCTAAAATTTATGGTTAGCTTAACCACAAACTTTGTATGACATGTAATTATTCATTCTAAGTGATTTAACTGCTTTATATTTGTATCTACCTTATCAAGATCTTTACTATCTTATACCTTATGACTTTCTGATAATACTTGTTCATTAGTTGCCCCATGCAATAAAACTTCAACAACTCTGTAAGTCAAGCCATACAAAGAAAAGTGCTAACATTTTATGAAACTGAAAGTAGCATTCAAACATGAAAATGGTCTTTATTTAAGAAGAAACACAGACATTATAAAAATGGAAAAGAACTGAGGGAACGTATCAAACATTGGAAAAAGGAAATAAAAACAATATGAAAACCTCCCAGTCCACAGACTGGTTTTGTAAAAACAACTGCCTCTAGATGTATTTTAGTAACATCCTACTTACCAAAGTTATCTCCAAAGACAACTGTGGTTATGGTCAGTGTCACTACCAGATGAGAACGAGAGGAGTGAGCGTGCACCAGTGTTGGGTGTGTGACTCTCAGCTGTAGGCCTTTGTTGACTAGATGCAAAAATTCAGATGCATTTTCAACAGTCCTAAGAAGTAAAGAAACAGGAAAGATATTTAACTGACTGGCAGGAAAAATCACACCACAAAGCTGACAATTTGAATGAGAACCTCAGCATTTCCACTTAACTGCTCTTCTCCTTATACTACTCTGAGTTTTGAGCTGCACAAACAACTGTATTAGACATTTTCAGGCGGATAAAGAGGAAAATTCAAGCCAAAAGCTGTAATGCAGTCCTGAAAGTGCTGCAGCCTTGCAGGTCCAGACATACTGTAGATCAGCTCTTGAAGGAGTAGACATTTCTATATCTCCATACTTTGGAAGAAAAGGCATAGGTTTAGACATTGCTAGAATCTCTGGTCTTACAGAAGTAGATTTGTCCGATCTATGCTAAGTTAGCTCATTTTCTTAGGTATAGAATTAGGCAATACCCCCCCAAAATTTCTCTGGGCCTCTGGAAGTCATATTTCACATTTGGAATTAAATCCAGAATCCCTGGAAAAAAGTCCAGTTCCACTGTTCAATGAGCACAACATCAGAATAATTAGACATAAATTTATATAGATAATTTATCTCATACTATCTATTTTCTTTTCCTGTTAAAGGAAGTAGTGCAAATATCATCAATCCAAGGCAAAGACCTGGCACACACAGTGAAATAAATACAGAGAATGAAGTAAACTTGTAAGAAAAAACACACTATGATTTTTCCTAGATTTGCAATGTTTAAAACAAATGAGATAAGAGTGCCTACCCTTTTCTTTCACTGTGTTGCCTTCAATAATCATTGAAGATACAACACCTAAACAATTGTTTTTAGGTGGGGGTATAAATTATGACTGGGTATCATAGCCTGGTCACTGATTGCTCTGTAACAGCACAACCATTAATAACTCTCATGATGGGCCACAGGCTTGGTTCCACAACGTTGCAGTCAGCAAAAGCAAGCATGAGATAAAAGGCAAGTTCTTTATGACTTAGATTTGGCTGATTTCAGTAAAAGTCACACCAGGCACAAACTTATTTTATGCCATACTTGAAGAGTTTAGAGACAGAAGAACAACAGAAAACAAACTATACTCAACTAAAACAATTTTCTCAAAAAAACCCCCACAAGGGCACCTGAAGCACAGAAAAACATTTGGTCACATCATATCTCTAGGCACTTAGGAGAAGCGGCCATCGTAGTGCAGATCCCTGTGTATCCAGGGCTGCATAAGGTAGATACAGACTTCCCCCGTCAATCCTGAGCCACACATGGTGGCCTCCAGGCACCCACTGGTCATGTTGGCTTCTGCAAGCTGCTGCTGTGAGATGGCAAAGGGTCAGTGCTCCGAGCTACTGCCCCATCCCTGCATTTGCCAAGGAAGGCAGGGCTCAGGGTGTGTTGTTAGTGCTGGTCACCTATGGCTGGGAAGCTGCGGCTGGCTTTGAAGAGAAGCAACATCCCCAGCCCACTGCAACGAGCTTGGCACAGTAGCTCCTCCGCAGGACTGACAGAAATAATATTTTAGTATAAGCTCTACGACTTCATCGTGCTCTACGTGCCGCACGTTCCAGGACCAGATTCTACAAAGAGAAGCCCTTTTGTGGTTACTTTAAAAATTTGATGTTGAAAGTTCTCCAAAGTCAACCAAGCTATAAAAGAAGAAAGAGACTGAGGTTTTTGTGATTCAGTAAGATGAACATGTTAGCAGGAAAGAGACTACTGTACTTTAGTGGATATGTGGAGAAGCCAATGAGACCCAGCAGGCCAACATATTCTAGATGAAATATTATCATAAATGAGGATGTGTTTTTATTCAAAGCACCAGCTGTTTACTTTAGATTTTGGGCAGCTGGGTGGCCTCACTCAATGGGTTCCTTTGCTTTGTTTGGGTTTGTTTTTTCTTATTAACCTTTCTATGTAATTATTAATATAACCTGTTTATGAATTGAACTTTTTTCACTGCTTGCATTGTAATTGAGATACAAGTCCATATTTTTATTTATGTTTGCATTAGAATTTAGTATTAACTGATTGAGATAAGTGGCTTTTAAGAGTTTTAGTTCAAGGCTCCAGGTTTCTTTGCCATAAATTAAAATTTACAGAAATAAACAGAGCAGCCATTTTATTAACTAGAAGGACAAATGAAACCTTATTGCAGCTTCTTTTTTTCTGTCTCTATGGCACAAGTCCCACTGCTTCTCACCTCTACCTTTCCCAAAACCTATGAAAAGAGATGGGTCACCCACTAACTATGCAAAGCTCCCTTGGGAAGTGGAACAGGCATTTTTCAGGAATAAAATTATGCCAGGCCAGCATCTTAGTTACTGAAATACCATAATCAAAAACTACTTGGAGGTTTTGATGAAACAGGGAAAGTTCAACTCCCAGCATGCCTACACTACATGCACCCGTCTTCACTTTCTCAGTCATACGGCTCCTTTCCTGTCTGTCAAAGGAAAAAGATTAGCTCCTCCAAGAAAGATTCAGTATACACAGGCTAAGTTCTGCTCCCAGCCTCTTCTGGAGTTTTTCATTTCTGGACAGTGGAGACTTAATTAGATACTAAATGTAGGAGAAGAGTCACAGTTGGGGAAATACAAGAATAGAGACAGAGAGAAACCCACTAGTCAGCATAACAAAGACAGAAAGGGCAAAAGGATTCATCACTTTAAGCTCCAGTGACTTTTCATTCATTCCATGTTCTTATGGAGCAGAGTGCAATCAAGCTTGCAGAATTTCTATGGAAATTGCATTTAACCTTAGGGCCAAAGTGCAGGCAAACTCCAGATATAAAAGTTAATCCTTCTGAGAATATTGCAGTGCTTATTATTTCATAGAAAGAAAGGAGAATCCTATGGCTCCCACAGTGAAGAAAACTACTTGACAATTTCTCACACTTTTCCATGAGCAATTAAATTGCTAGAAAGTGCAAATCAATAGATGTGCATTACTAGGTAGAATAAAAGTATGCTTGCACAATCCTCCAGTACATTCTTGTATTTTTATCAAGGTTTGTTTGGAATAGCATTAAATCCACATAAACAAACTACTGGTCTGCTTATGTCCCACAGGACAAAATTATCTCCACTGGCATGGGATGCATTTCATATCTGACTGTTAATTCCCCTTGGAAAATTAGGGATTAGACCATGACAAAAAGCAAAGAAAAACATAATATTTCCTCAGAAACATAGAAAACACTAATGCTGTTCTAAACATTTCAATAGAGGAAGATGTTTGTTTTCACAAACATTATTTACTCAAGGAGCAGGACACTTCTTCATGTGACATTTCGATAATGCACATGCTCCCTTCTGGAATCTGTTCTCATGCTAGGTGCTTACAGAGAGATGTCCAGTTTAATTCCACTGGGTACCATCACCTCTCTGGTGCTACTAGTACTGCTTATCCTAATTTATTTTTTTTATCTAGCTAATGTTGATACTACTAGCGTAAGGCCCAAACAAAGGCCATAAAAATGGTGAAGGGCCTAGAGGGGAAGCAACATAAGCAGAAGCTGTGGTCACTTATTCTGATCAGCCTGGAGGAGACTGAGGGGAGACCCCACTGCAGTTACAACTTCCTTGTGAGGGGAAGCAGAGGGGCAGGAACCAACCTCTTCTCTCTGGTGACCTAAGGGAACAGCTGGAAGTTGTGTCAGGAGAGGTTCACATTGGATATTAGGAAAAAGTTCTTCATCCAGAGGCTGGCTAGGTACTAGAATGGGATTCTTGGGGCTGTCCTGTGCAGGGCTGGGGGTTGGACTCAATGATCTTGTGGACCCCTTCCAACTCAGGACATTCGATGATAAACGACACAGCCATTGCTAAAATGAAACAGATTCCCTCTTGTTAATGGATCAAATTTTATGAACACATGCTTTTTAACATCTAATTACCCAAGGTAAGTTTTTTATATATAAGAAAGCACTGTACATTTGCTTTGTATGCCACATTGCCAAGAATCATTCCTGTGAGTACTAGAACAAATCTTTGTAACGCTTAGTAAGTAAAAGAAGGCATTAAAGTATGTACAGCTGTAGCCTTAAATACCCTAGCTCTCCCTACACTGTCAAGTTGTGTAAATAAGGATCAAACCTGGCATACACCAATGCTGGGAAGGTACGTCTTTATGATTGGTGAGAAGCTTTGCTGCTTCTTAGCTTTTAGTTTGAAGAACCTCGATTTTCAAGACTTACCAGTTCAAATGCCAACATAACAATTCCAGCTTTAACACCTCCAGTTATGAAAACAGAACATTAAGCAATATTAAGATGGGTATTTGTATTAAAAGATCACTTAAAATCTTATTCTAATTTTTTTGTAAATCCAATGCATAAAGGGAAAGCTAACACCCTACAGCTGCCTAACTATTTGTAACTGGTATGTATATTTCTATTATCTGTACATTTTATAATTCAGTAAGACTGAATGGAAAGCGCTTTGTGACTAGATTATCCCTTCTTTTTCTACAGCTGAGAAGATGCCATACATTCAGCAACAACAAACTGTGCAGCAATCTTCAGGCATTCTGAGTGGAAGGCACTTAACACAGGAGTATAACTCAAATTGAACAGTTATTTCTGGAAGTATTTTGACATTTGCAGCCAACTGCACATGTTGAGTCTAATAGACTGAGCTAACAGAAACATTCCTTTGCATATGATAAGGACTCATTTTTTAGAAGCAATCTGGTGCTTCTAATGCCATTTTGTGACAGCTCTACACAGTGTTAGCACCAGACCATGTTTGGACGGTAGGAACAAGCTGGGTACTCACTCGTGCGTCAGCAATGGCACATCGCTCTTCCCTTCTCTGGTTGTGACGACATCACGTTTGATGCCAAACACTTTTCCATAACTGTCTTTGGCCAGAAGATCAAAAATTTCATTATTATACACTTCAACAACAGAAACCTCAACCCAGTAACTTCCTGGTGGCTTTTCTGAAATAAGCCTGGCAAATTAAAAAAAAAAAAAAAAAAGAAAAAAAAAAGAAAAAAGACCAAAAATGTTGAAGTCAAACCACAAATGAACAATCTGTAAATTCTATATAATTACAATCTGATAAAAGCATTTACTAAGTATCTGCAGCCATGGAATTGCTTCATCCATATACTAATGTTAACTTGAAGAATCAGAATAGACAGTTTATTTATACTTGAAGAAGTAAATAGAATTTAATTTCCCAAACAATTGTGCCAGCTTGTTTTTTCCACTAGACTCCCACCTCAGCATTTTTTTATACCATTTCTCTGCTGGCAGTTACTGCACTCAGAGCTCAGAGTTTATAATCTGGCAGAGTGCAAGCAATGAACAGAAATGGGAAACTATATCTATAAAAAAATTATCTGTTCACAACCTCAGAAAATCCATAAGGGCTTCTCTATTCAGGAGAGTATTTAGACAGTTATTCTCTTGCAAAATTGGTTCTTTGATTTAGCTTATACCCTTCTCCAAAACTAACAGGCTTAGCTGGAAAAACTTCTAATGGCTCTTAAGAACCCTTAAAACAAGAACAGATTGTAGCTAAAAATTTTTACTATCCTTCTTCTTGGGACTAGGCTTTAATGTAAATCCTCTTCATGTATTCCAGTTGTCAATTTTCACAGAACTTTTTGGGACTTAATTATCTTTTGGACTCCCATGCATCTTTTGAAACATTTTCAAAAGTTTAATTAGAGTCTGAAAGTCAGATGGACAGATCACACACAGTAAAACTGCATAATCGTATTGTTTTAGAAAATCGGATTAAGCAGGAGAGACTAGAAATCTGTATAAAACCTCAAATATCAAATGGTGGTCAGAGAAGCTATAAATATTGGGAAGCTGAAATCTGTAATGATAAATACATTACAAACATTTTTTCACCCTTTCTATACAGTTTAAAGTGACTGCCACTGACAGCAATCCTTTACTCAGATTTTACCTGAACACTTCTTGGGTAGCTCGAGGGATAATTCCAAGTTCTGACTCTTCTTCTATGGAGAATGCTAAATTCCCATCAAACTGTGGTCCCAACATTGTGTATGTCTTCCCACTTCCAGTTTGCCCATAAGCCATGATACACACATTGTACCTGAAAAATGCTCTAATTTATTTTACCATTACCAAATGTGTCTGTTAGGTGCTAAGTCAAATTCCAAACACAAACTTAAACAAGAAAATAAAAATGCCGCCCCCAATTTCTTTCTCAAAGTCTGACAGTAATAATTGTTCATAACATCACCTAAACAGATTTTATTTTTTAAGCAGAGTTGATGGGCACTTTTAAGTAGAAGTTTAAAGGATCCTTAGTTTGGAATGATTGATGCTGTTAGACCTCCTTGCCTGCCCAACTTTCAGCTTTTGAACTACTGAGCTTCTTTTTAATCAGCTCCTGAACCACTGCAGTTTACAGTACAGCATTTTAAAGTAAACCATTTCTGGGCTTGATTTGTGTTACAGTGCTGTGCTGCAAACCACTCCACTTGTATCCTTACAGCTGGAAACTCTTCATCTCTCATAGCATTTTTCAGGCAGGCTCACCAGCCCTAACCCCCAGAGAAGACAGCTCAAAGAATAAGAGGTACAAATTTTAAACCAAGAGCACCAGTTGAGAATGAGTATGCACACAATGACTATTCTTGGAAAAAAAGGGGGGAGGAACTGCTCCGATAAGGGCAGGTAGAAAATGAAAATGTACAGTATCAGTGCAGAAGAACAGGCACCTATGAAGCATCATCTTCTGAAGCAGACAAGTAAATATCTCTAATGAACAGAACTCTGAAAATGTCTCTTGGCTGCACTAAAAATAATTATAGACGAAGAATTGTTCACAGCTGTGAGCACTGTTGTGGAGTCTGTGCCACAGGGATCTGAGCTGAGATAAATGAATCCTATCTAGAAAGTGTGTTACTGACATGATCACATCAAAGTCAACACCTT